>NC_133648.1:1935362-2274432 GCF_009905375.1 Apium graveolens | reverse complement strand
AAAAAATAGTGATTTATATGTCCAATTATAGGTAACTCTAAAACCCGGGCTCGACTTTTCTTGTGCTTCTTCCCAGGTGGTGGAAATTGCAATTATTCAAAAAATCGCTTCAAAGACTCACCACTCGATCGACGTTTAAACACTCTAGTTTCCGTAGTTATAGCCTAACATTTGGAAGACGTTGTGGATCTCTTTGCGTAAAAAACAACGATTTATGCTAAAAACCCTTATTTTCCATACTTTTTTAATTGAATACCTTGAATATCCCCAACACAAATCGGACATGAGAGCTTTTCATGTATTGACCATCCACATATCATCCTTAATCCTGGAAAATTGGTCACGGCCCATATACCTGCCCGCCTTCAGCGTGTAATTTTGCTTCTTTCAATGATCATATATTTCCACGCCTATTTGCCACAACATTTTTAGTTCATCCATTAAAGGGCGAAGATAGACATTAAGATCTTGTCCCGTACCCTTTTACCGGGGACTAGAAGAGTAAGAAATGTGAATGGTTTTTTCATACAAATAAAAGGTGAAAGATAACAAACAACCACAACACGGGCTAAACAGTTGTTTCCCAAATGTTTAAATGGATTGAAACCATCGTCTCCAATGCCAAGATGTACATTGCGACTCTCTCTTGCCAATAAAGGATAATGATAGTCAAATTATTTCCATTCATCTTCGTCTGTCGGATGACTAAGTTCTCCTGTTTTTGTCTCTCTTACCTTGTGGCATCTCATATATTCCGATGTATGTTTAGACATATACAATCTTTGTAGATGGGGAGTAATGGAAAAATATCTTAAGACTGTGTGGTATTCTTTTCCCAATTTTCTTCTTTTGACTTTTGTAACAATCTTTGTCACGAATATCACAAACGATTTTTGATGCATCATTCCCGCAGTACAACATATAATAATTTCTACATGCATCAATTTTTTGATACCCTAAACTTATCTTCTTCATCAATGTCTTCATACTATAAAGTATGTAAGAGGCAACATATTGTGCTTAGTAAGAACATCAAAAAGTAATGCAACAAATGAGTCAAACATTATTTTGGAGCATTTTGACGCATTTTTGAAATATAACAATTTACTACTAAATTTCATCTTCGTGTACTTTTTATTATCGGGATAAAAGGAGCTCTGCATCAATAGCATTCTTGTAGAATTGAGAAGCGCCTTGAGTTTGGCGGTTCTTCATCAACCCTACTACTACCTGGCAGTCTTGTAAAATTCGTAATTAATTCATCGTAAGTCAGAATTCATTGATTCTGTACTTTTCAGAAAGATCTTTTCGTTCTATACAACTTTTGTGTTTCATGTTTTTCAAGATAACATCATTTAGAGGGTCAAAAAGGTTATATTAAAATTCAGTCACGCTTTGAGGTAAGTACTTTTTGACTTGTTTTTATTTTTGAAAAAGTTTTGATACTCTGATTTTCGAATTTCGTATAAGATATAAAAATTATGTTTTGAATTGTATAAGAAATAAAATACGAGAATATTTTGAAATCCAGTGTCTACGTTTTCGAACCCGTTCGTAATTTACGCTATAGTTCCGGAACTAGCCTTAGACGTTGAAATATTTTGCAGTCCAGAGTTTAGTGTGTTGAGATAGCTAGATGGGATCTATGACTGTGAAGGCAAGATGCTACCATGTCACAAGATTTACCGAGAATCCTTATTGTTCTCATGAGCTCACTTTATCTCACACTGGCATCAGTGCATCATATTTAAGAGAATTGATATATATTGTAATCTGAATTGCAACCGTATCAGGGCTTGTTTTCTATCTTTCCAACAGGTACATACATCAAAGTTCATCGACTGCAATATACAGACTACTAAAAAATGTGCGAATGTGGAACATTAGGTCTGAGAACCAGGCAACAATACTTTAGTGAACAGTTCTATCTACACATGTATCCTTCTGCAAAATCACGAAGAATCTCATTCCTTCAAATGCAGCAGTTGGCCACTAGATGAGTCTGCAAAGCTGGTATGATTGTCTCAATTGGTAAGTAGATTTCAAAAATTGACATTAAATTAGAAATTTATGCACATAATATAATTGTGTTAAAAAGTTGTACATGTTCAATCTTTTATTTCTTCTGATTAGTAGTACATTAAAGAACTTAAAGGAATTTTTTTCCTGCAGGTTGGTTATTGTATATGTAATCCTTATACTAGCTTCATGTAATAGTATTAGAATTTATGTTTAAAAAGTAAATATCATCACATATGAAATTTTGTTTTTTATCTTTTTCAGAAATTGTTACTACCACTACAAAAAAACAGGGCTTCTACCGACAGTCAAAACGGTCATTTTAAGGCCAAAATCGATCAATATTAACGAATAACTACTGGAACCAAAATGGTCGCATTATCACTAATCTCTATTTACTTTTACGGTTGAATTTTATGTTTACTGACCAGACTAAATCCACATGTGCATGCCACGTGTTGGGGGCCATTTGACGTGGCTAGACCCACGACCTGACATGTCAATGCCACCTGGAAGTGAGGACCCGCAAACACGTGGCCTTGCATCTTAATTTTGCACACTAACTCCGACCGGCTATTACGACCGCATTTCGGTTATTTTTAATATATTACGACCTTTAATCGGTCGATATAGTTGGTCTGTATAAGAAGCGACTGAATTGATCATTATCAACCCAGTGAATTTTTGGGCTAAAACCCTATAACGACCAATTTATACCGATCGGTGTTTAAGGAGACGATCGTTACTGTTGTGAATATGGTCGGTATTATTTGGACATGATCGGTATTATTTACCTTGAAATTTTTACTTTTAGTCATTACTTGTTCTATTCGATCGGTATTGAAGTGCTTTATTTTCTAAAATAGGCTTTGTGTTGGTTTTCCCTGTACGCAATAACATTACGATCATAACTCTTTGTAACTCCGCGTAAAATACCAATTCCAAACACATTACAAACCAAATTAGTAATTTACAAAATATCTACAATCATAAATAACAAACCAAATGCAAAAACTAATAAAATTTTACACAACCATAGCATAATTCGAATACAATGAAATCAAATGTACATTCAAACCAAATACATGAACAACCATATGTTCAACAAACAACTAAATTAAAAAGCAACCAAAATATTACCCACCGTCTCCTTCCATGCTGCTGTTATCGCCGTCTTGTTGAGCCCTTCTTGTTGTCTAAACTAGATACGAGGTTAGAACGCTTTAAAATGACACACAATAAAATATAAGTAGCCTAAGTTTAAATGTTTTAAACATTTACCGCGTGATGTCCGCTCATAATTTTGGTAAACCGACAGGCCCTATATTAAAACAAAACCAGATTGTTAACATCCGGAATCAAAACATATATTTATAACATTAAAATAAATATCACAAGTTATCAACACAAAAAAAGCTCAAAAACATAAAATATTACATAATCAACCACCCCATATATATACTCCGCATAACAAGTCAAATACAATGGTGATAAGTACGCATTTCTCTGAATTTAATGTACTTGAATGGAATCAACACAAAAACCTTTCCATTAGCAAGGTTGATTGAATTGGGTAAGCACAATACCCAAATATATAGAGAGAATATAGATAAAGGGAGGGGAGAGAGAGGTTGTATAAAGAAGAGGGGAGAGAACATATTTAACCTAAGTTACACGATCAATACTGATTGGTAATAATTCTCGGCCTAAAGTATTTAATTTTTTTTGATTGGGCGCCATAATTTGACAATTTGAGCGAAAATGAAAATTTTAAAAATTTCTTCATGGCCAATTTCGTTTTGTATATACGTCTTCCATCCCATTTTAAAAGTCCACTTTGCAAAATAAAAAATTTCCAAAATATTTTTCATGGTCTTTAACCCATACAAATTTTATAGTTTCAATATTAACTAAAATACCGTACTCATAAATGTCCTTGTATAGAAATTAAAAATGCACATATTTATGTGTGTATATATACACGTGTACATTATTTATTTGTTGTAGTATATATAATTAATTTAATGTATAAAAACTAAGTTGGATTATTGTGTGGAAACGAGAAAATCGACATTGCATCTTTTATTCCTTAATTTGTGTAAAATTTACAAAGTGAACTATTAAAATAGGATGGAGGGAGTAATAACTATATTTTAAACAGTAAATGTATATGTAAAAAAATTAAATATAAATCAAAATTATTTTAAGTTACTATTAATCAGCTAACATGAAAATTATGATTAAAAAATATAATTTGACATTTTAAGGATTAGATGTTAATATATGTATATATTTAGATATAAAATATATATTCCATTTTTATGAAGAGTTGAGTTTTCACATATTTTAATGTAAACCGATAATACCATATTCCTAAGGTTGGACCGTCCATACGAATCGTTGAAGTATAACGTCAGAAAAAAAAGTGTATTTAATTGAAACTACAAGGGTTATAAACAACCCGTAGAATATATTAAACATAATAAGATAATCTTGTGCTATTTATTTTTCCATTAACACATTTAATAACATTTTGCATACTATTCACAATAGAACATTAATATTGTTAATATACAAGAATTCTATATATGACCACAACCCAAAACCCTAAACATATATTAAATAAATAAGATAATAAAATCTACAAGTTTGACATATTAATTAGATTATTCTTTTAAAATTACATATCAAAACTAAATTTGGATAAACGAATAATAAATATACAGTTTTTTTAATATTACAAATAAAATAAATACAAATAAAATATTACAAATATCGGCCGGTATTTCAGAATCCGGTCGGACTACGTTCGGTAGTTATGGGTACCGACTTATTTGGTCGTTATCGTGGTGGTTTTTCTTCTAAAAGCTTTATAATAACTATTTCAACCGACCGGTTTTCTTGCAGTCGGTAGGTATTAGTGACGTCGAATGGTCAAAAACGGTGAATTTGTGTATTCGGTCGTTTTAAGGATAATAAATTGTAATATAAGCTTCATTTTTGGGCCACTTCCGTACAACATAGTACGATATCCATACCAATCAACAATAACATCAAAGACATAATACATTGTGAAGGAAAATGTTTTGACAAATAATTAGTTACAAGTCATAGCCATCATTTTCTTCATTACTATCATTATCTTCCTCTTCATCTTCCTCTTCATTACTATTTTCTTCTTCTTGTTCTTCTTCTTGTTCTTCTTTCTTCTCTTCATCTTCTTCTTCTTATTCATAATTATGTGTAATTGGAACATTTGCACATTTTACAAAATCAATGAACAAATAAAATGACGGCACGGGTCGAGAGATTTGTTCTTTCTGAAAAGTGTCTCCTCTATTTATAAACTCGTCACGAGGACGACGTTTACTTGTAACAACTGTGTGTATATTACATTATAGTGACATTACACTTGGAGCATAGTATACTTGATTATCTTGCCTAGCCAGGATGAAAGACTCCTTCGATCTTAGCCTTGAAGTCATATCAACGGTGACAACATAATCTTTTTAAACTCGTACACCGGATCTGGTACTATAAAATCAATCACAATTAAATAAGAGTACCTGATTTCCCCTTTGATATCCAAGTTTGATGACTTCTTGTAATTGACCATATTAGTTGCTCAAAATATTGTCATTTGAGGTACGTTTCACCATGACTCCCGAATTAGATGCCAAAATTTTCCTTGTTTCAAACTTATAACCATTAACATTATAAGTTTCATATAACAAAACCAATTTTTCCGGCCCTGCCAGCAAGTTCTTAAAACAAAAACAATTAGCATCATTATTTTCAACTTTCCTACTCATCCAAATTTTGAGTCCACTTTTCATCACTCTCTTCAATTCATCTAGTGTTATATTTTGTTCATTTTCTTTGATATGAGCTTGATATTCATTTATGTAAGGATGAATTTCTGGAGAATTGAACAAAATATATTCTACCACAATCAATCGTTCAACATCACTCAAATTCCGACTTCTTTTGGCTTCTTGAGTGCTACCTGGATATATGTGAACACTTCAAAATCATTTTCATGATGTTTACTGATCAAAACCTCATCGGATTTAGAATCAAAGTAAAATGAGTAGAAATTCAACATCTCTTCCTCAATATAACGTTCCGCAATCGAACCTTCGACACCCGCCATGTTATCAACATTTTGCTTCATAAACCCCATCATTATTTTAATAAAATACATCCACCGATAATGAACGGGTACACCCAACCTACATTATTCCGCCAAATATAAAACCAGGTGCTCCATTGAATCAAACCACCCACCCAAAAAAATGGTTTCCAATAAACTCAATATTTAGACTATAGACTTCTCCAAAATTTACAAATCATCAGGAATTAAGACATAAGCGAAAATGTCATGACAAGAATTTGAAAGGGTGGATAATGTATTCATAACATCTTGTGGTAGAATCCATGAATGGAAAGTGGCAATAATTTTTGCACTATAATATGACAATCGTGAGATTTGAACCTTGAGAACTTGTAATTATCATTAACACAACGTGCAACATTTGATGTATAACCGTCTAGGAGTGTCAATGCTTTAAATCATTTACACAATACTTTGAGTTATTTTCTCATGAGCGTGAAATGTGCCTTTAATTTCTTTCCATTTTTTGGGATCCACAATTCGGGTGAACATTCAACAATTTACAATCATTTCTTGACTTGGCATAATCCTTTGACTTTTTAGTATCATTTATAATGGTGTAAACACATTGTCAAAAAAGAAATCGGTGTGCATTACATCGATACAATGACGTATAGAAACTGATGACCAATATGGTAGTTCAAAAAATAGTGATTTATATGTCCAATTATAGGTAACTCTAAAACCCGGGCTCGACTTTTCTTGTGCTTCTTCCCAGGTGGTGGAAATTGCAATTATTCAAAAAATCGCTTCAAAGACTCACCACTCGATCGACGTTTAAACACTCTAGTTTCCGTAGTTATAGCCTAACATTTGGAAGACGTTGTGGATCTCTTTGCGTAAAAAACAACGATTTATGCTAAAAACCCTTATTTTCCATACTTTTTTAATTGAATACCTTGAATATCCCCAACACAAATCGGACATGAGAGCTTTTCATGTATTGACCATCCACATATCATCCTTAATCCTGGAAAATTGGTCACGGCCCATATACCTGCCCGCCTTCAGCGTGTAATTTTGCTTCTTTCAATGATCATATATTTCCACGCCTATTTGCCACAACATTTTTAGTTCATCCATTAAAGGGCGAAGATAGACATTAAGATCTTGTCCCGTACCCTTTTACCGGGGACTAGAAGAGTAAGAAATGTGAATGGTTTTTTCATACAAATAAAAGGTGAAAGATAACAAACAACCACAACACGGGCTAAACAGTTGTTTCCCAAATGTTTAAATGGATTGAAACCATCGTCTCCAATGCCAAGATGTACATTGCGACTCTCTCTTGCCAATAAAGGATAATGATAGTCAAATTATTTCCATTCATCTTCGTCTGTCGGATGACTAAGTTCTCCTGTTTTTGTCTCTCTTACCTTGTGGCATCTCATATATTCCGATGTATGTTTAGACATATACAATCTTTGTAGATGGGGAGTAATGGAAAAATATCTTAAGACTGTGTGGTATTCTTTTCCCAATTTTCTTCTTTTGACTTTTGTAACAATCTTTGTCACGAATATCACAAACGATTTTTGATGCATCATTCCCGCAGTACAACATATAATAATTTCTACATGCATCAATTTTTTGATACCCTAAACTTATCTTCTTCATCAATGTCTTCATACTATAAAGTATGTAAGAGGCAACATATTGTGCTTAGTAAGAACATCAAAAAGTAATGCAACAAATGAGTCAAACATTATTTTGGAGCATTTTGACGCATTTTTGAAATATAACAATTTACTACTAAATTTCATCTTCGTGTACTTTTTATTATCGGGATAAAAGGAGCTCTGCATCAATAGCATTCTTGTAGAATTGAGAAGCGCCTTGAGTTTGGCGGTTCTTCATCAACCCTACTACTACCTGGCCGGATAGTGTCTCAAACCTCCTTGGTTGTTTTGCAGTTAATGATGTTATCAAATATATCACTATCAACACCATTGAATAATATATTCATGGCCTTCTTGTCTTTCTAGACTTGCTCAATATCAGGATCTTACCATTCATGCCTAGTCTTGGGAACAGATGGTTCATTGCCTGTTGTAGCTCTCATTGGTATATGAGGACCTCTCTCTATGCAATCCACATAGGCCTCATCTTGAGAAAGAAGATGTAGATGCATTTTCACCTTCCAGTGGTGATAATTGTCTTTGTCCAGAAAAGGAATTTTAACTCCAACATCCTTCTTGTTCATCTTGTTGTTTGTTGTGATCTTTACACTCTTTGTACTTCAAGAGCTTGCTCCGATACCAATTGTTATTCCCTGACAATACAACAAGAATTACAGAAGGGGGGTTGAATGTAATTCTGGCTTCTTTTTCAAGATTTAAAAACAGCTCTTAACTCGACAGATATATATATGTGTTTTGATTTTCAAAGTGCGGAATGAAAGGATTAAACAAATCAAACACAAAGTAATAAAAACACAAATCTTTAAAACTTTCTGGTGAATTTGAATGTATCCACCAGATATATATATATATATATGTGTGTGGGTTAAGTTCTATGGAGACCACTTTTTTTTGGAGACCTTGGAGACCACTTGTGTTCTGCAAGTTAAATATTGCATAAAAACTTTGCAAAACATATTATTTTGTGAATCATGCTCTACAAAGATCCTTATTTTATTCAAAATATTGAATATCATATATGTACTGCATGTAAAACATTACAAAAATACTTTATTCTGTAAAACATGTTAAGTTTGCAGAATATTTGTTCAGCTTGCAGAACATACACATTCTACTTATTAAACTTAAATGATCTGCAATAATTTTAATGAATTCTTGATACTCGTAGATCATACTTCACAAAATAATATATTTTATAGTATTTTGATTACACAACATATGTGGTCCCCAAGGTCTCCGATAAAAAAGTGGTCTCCATAGAACTTTTCTCATATATATATATATATATATACATATATATATATATATATATCGATTTGAGAACTCTGTGAAGCTCAAATTGGCTCACAGCTGCTTTACAAGTTGAACAAACAAACTACAGAGAAATTCTTGACAAATACAGTTTTTTATATTTCTCTCCTAAAATGTGTTTGCTTAGTTAGTTTGTTCTACTAGCTACACTGGGCTTATATATCACCAAGTTTATATGGTAATAAGACAGGATAATAAAACAAAACCTATCAAGTCTAACTCCATGCTGCTTCATTACTCTATTTCAGCATCTTTGAAAATCTTCATAACTTGCATGAAAATGGTAATGCTTCTTTATTCTCAATTTCGTGCTAAACAGGCTGCCACATTCCTTTTACAAACACCCAACGCATGTGACTGTGTTGTCACAGTCAACAGATATTTGAATTGATCATCCGTCGGGTACATGCTTGTTATCCGTCGGGTAGCTTTGTTGATCATCCGTCGGGTAGCTTTGTTGATCATCCGTCGGGTAGCTATTTGACACTTGACTCCATTCCCTTATGCAGAATTACAAGACATCTCATGTTTACAATTAATCAACCTATTATGCATATCTACTAGTAGTCAACATGACTCATAAACTCCTACAGAATCTACACAAAGTTGTTTGCAGAAATGTGCTACAATACTTATTATTATATAAGCTACTCACTCGATGGATGTCAAGTCATCATTCATCGGGACTATATTGAATCATCCGTCGGGACTATATTTGATCATCCGTCGAGTCCTACAAAATTCACTAAGTTAAATCTACTAAGGTGTTTTGTATAATTTATCATCAAGTTCACAACATATTCCTAACACCTGCCGACTGTAAGAAAACCGATCGGTTGAAGTAGTCGTTATAAAGCTTTTAGAATAAAAACCACCACGATAATGACCAAATACGTCGGTACCCATAACGTAGACCAACCGGATTCTGAAATACCGGTCGATATTTATAATATTTTATTTGTATTTATTTTATTTGTAATATTAAAAAAACTATATATTCATTATTTGTTTATCCAAATTTAGTTTTAACATGTAATTTTAAAAGAATAATCTAATTAATATGTCAAACTTGTAGATTTTATTATCTTATTTATTTAATGTATGTTTAGGGTTTGATGTTGTGGTTATACAAAGAATTCTTGTATATTAATAATATTAATGTACTATTGCGAATAGTATGCATAATATTATTAAATGTGTTAATGGAAAAAAATTGTGGTTTTTTGTGCTTCTTCCCAGGTGGTGGAAATTGCAATTATTCAAAAAATTGCTTCAAAGACTCACCACTCGATCGACGTTTAAACACTCTAGTTTCCGTAGTTGTAGCCTAACACTTGGAAGACGTAGTGGATCTCTTTCCGTAAAAAACAACGATTTATGCTAAAAACCCTTGTTTTCCATAATTTTTTAATTGAATACCTTGAATATCCCCAACACAAATCGGACATGAGAGTTCTTCATGTATTGACCATCCACATATCATCCCTAATCCTAGAAAATTGGTCACGGCCATATACCTGCCGCCTTCAGCGTGAAATTTTGCTTCTTTCAATGATCATATATTTCCACGCCTATTTGCCATAACATTTTTAGTTCATCCATCAAAGGGCGAAGATAGACATTAAGATCTCGTCCCGGACCCTTTTACCGATAACTAGAAGAGTAAGAAATGTGAATGGTTTTTTCATCCAAATAAAAGGTGAAAGATTACAAACAACGGGCCATACAGTTGTTTCCCAAATTTTTAAATGGATTGAATCCATCATCTCCAATGCCAAGATGTACATTTCGACTCTCTCTTGCAAATAAAGGATAATGATAGTCAAATTATTTCCATTCATCTCCGTCCGTCGGATGACTAAGTTCTCCTGTTTTTGTCTCTTACCTTGTGGCATCTCATATATTCCGATGTATGTTTAGACATATACAATCTTTGTAGACGGGGAGTAATGGAAAAATATCTTAAGACTGTGTGGTATTCTTTTCCCATTTTTCTTCTTTTGACTTTTTTAACAATCTTTGTCACGAATATCACAAACGATTTTTGATGCATCATTCCGGTAGTACAACATACAATAATTTCTACATGCATCAATTTTTTGATACCCTAAACTTACTTCTTCATCAATGTCTTCATATTATAGTATGTAAGAGGCAACGTATTGTGCTTAGTAAGAACATCAAAAAGTAATGCAACAAATGAGTCAAACATTATTTTGGAGCATTTTGACGCATTTTTGAAATGTAACAATTTACTACTAAATTTCATCTCCGTGTACTTTTTATTACCGGGATAAAAGGAGCTCTGCATCAATAGCATTCTTGTGGAATTCAGAGGCGCCTTGAGTTTGGCGGTTCTTCATCAACCCTACTACTACTACCTTCCTTTTCGACATCCTTATTATTTAATCCACTAATATCTCGTAACAATGTGTTTATATCAAAAGGTTTTTCAATTTTCGTACTCCGACGACGCTTCCGCTTTTGATGTTCTATTTGTTTTTCACCATGTACATCCCAAACTTTATAAATTTCCAAAAATCCATCCATCAGCAAATGATTTTTCACTTCATCTAACTTGAAAAATTAACCATTTTCATATGCATTACAGGAATATATACCTTGTTTTCTCTCCTTTAATTCCATGGACACCGACAAATTCAATTAATGAATCTACACATTTCATATATTAATCATTCGATAACAGAAATCTATTTTCTAAACGTAGAGAAATCTAATCTCGATTAGGCATGGACGACATCTACATATCACATTTTTTGGTCTAATTAGTTCACATACACAAATTTATTACAATTACAAAATTTATTACACATACAGAATTTATTACATATACATATATACTCATCATCAACTAATTACACATGCACATCCATTACCCACATATTTATTGTACATACACATATAAATATACTCATCAACTAATTACACATAACATTTATTTCACAAACATACACAAATTTATTACACACACAAATTCATTCTCAGATAAATTTAGTACACATAAAATATAAAAGCAATTACAAATACATGGACAAATTAAACTTATAATTTCAAATATTCAAGCTCCTCCTCAAATTTGATAATTCACAATATGCAAGATCTACAAATATATATATATATATATATATATATATATATATATATCTGTGTGTGTATGTGTGTGTGTGAATTGAGCTTAAAATTGCATAAAAAATGTAGTCAACAAGTACAAAAGCAAAAATAAATTAAAAAAACCTATATTCTGACTGATTCAGTAGATTTTTGAACTGACAAGTAATTAAAATATTATATCTCAGACCAATCAATTAAGTTGGTGGGAAAATTTAATGCATCTAATTACGACCATGTTTCGATCCTAAAGTCAATAACAACAGAAAAATATTACAGACTCCGGCATTAGTCAGTAAATCTTTTGGTATAGTTACTGACAGATTTGGTCGGTATAGTGTTAGTTGATAAGTTGGGTTAATACAGGGAAATGACTATTTAATACTGTAACAGCCCGCACTTCCGGACTATTAAATCTAAGTACAAAAACTAAAAGAAGATACAATTTACTAATCAAAAATCTATTACAAAGGTGTCTATTACGAAAGCACAGTTAACGGAAGTCCAAAAGTCAGTCTACTCCAATTCTAAGTCCTCAAACTTGAATATTATCCAATTCAAACTCTTAGACAAAACCTGAAATATTAAATTGGGTGAGCTACAAAGCTCAGCAAGTACAAATTGACTAACTATTTAACTGAAAATCAGCGGGTGTTTTTAATAAAATAATTTTTCTCAAAAAAATAATAATTTTGTAAAATATCTTCTAAAATAAATTCAACCCAAAGTTTTATATTTTAAAATTCAGAATTTTATAACAGATTAGAACAGAGTAAAATAGAACAAAATGATAACTCTTATAAATACCACAGTCTTAATCTACCGCCAAACTTTTCCAGTAGACGGCATCTTATTCTTATTCTTATATACCACACTTTGTCAGTGGTCCGCATCTAAAGTTCAATAATTACGCACCCCTAATAGGTACCTAAAGTTACACACTTGTGCGCCTAATAAGGGTATCTAAGGCTAGTTCCGGAACTATAGCGTAAATTACGAACGGGTTCGAAAACGTAGACACTGGATTTCAAAATATTCTCGTATCTTATTTCTTATACAATTCAAAACATAATTTTTATATCTTATACGAAATTCAAAATTCAGAGTATCAAAACTTTTTCGAAAATAAAAATAAGTCAAAAAGTACTTACCTCAAAGCCTGACTGAATTTTAATATAGCCTTTTTGACCCTCTAAATGATGTTATCTTGAAAAACATGAAACACAAAAGTTGTATAGAACGAAAAGATCTTTCTGAAAAGTACAGAATCAAAAAATTCTGACTTACGATGAATTAATTACGAATTTTACAAGACTGCTAATTTATGCAGAGAAGAGCCCTACGAATTTTAATAATTAAAATGAGGAAGACGAATATGATGTATTTATAACGATACAATGAATTTGGTCGTTGTTCGCATGAATCCGATCGAAATTTAATCCTCGTAAAAGCCAAAGTCGGTCATTATTTGAGTTGATCAATCATTATAGTCTATCGATTTAACTTTAAACTTGTCTTAAAAATTTGTCTAGCCTTGGGAAAATTTTTAACATTAAAATTACAAACAATAATTAAACTAAATATTCATAACTTACAATCCAAAAATAAATTGAAATCATAGTTCATAATAAGAAATGTACTTAAACCATGTTAAACAATATAATTAAAACATAAAACAAGCATCAAATATCTCTAATATGACTATAAGTCATCTTTAAGTTCTCGATCTCCTCCTAAGCATCCTTCAACTGCTCTTTGAGTTCTTCCACCCTGATCTCAAACATGTTCAACTTCTCATAAATTAGCCGTTTATCGATCTTCACCTCTCGTTGCTTTTGTTGAAGTTTCGGTATGTTTTCCTTTGCTTCGTCGAGATTCTGGGAGATGTCCCTGCTGAAACGATCTCTCACATTCATGCCTACATTTACAAAATAAACAAAATTTGTTAGATCATATAATCCAAAATCACAAAATTATATACACACACTCACTTATAACCATCACTGATGCATATATATACCTAGCAATGTGTGTATGTGTGTGTAAGCATACCTCAAAAAAAGCTTATATTTTTAAAAGAAAATTTAAAGATGTAATTATAAACTATAAGTAAATTATTTACATGCATGTAAATATAATTATAACCACTCAAAACTTTTAAACCTTTCATTTTTCCCATAACTGCACAGATGATTAGAGATTATCTTTTTCACCCTAGTAAAATGACCGCCTAACAATAAGTATATTGGTTGGAATTAGCTGATGTGGAGACCATTTCAACGGTCAGTCAACAAGTTTTGCCTTTTACCTTTAGCGATTGTTGTTCAGTCGGTGTATTTGGTCGGAATAGACTGAACTGGACACTACATCAGTAGGAAGTCAAATAATCTTTGGCAATTCTTGACCATGATCGAAATAATCGGACGGTAAAATATATATACCTACCGTCGTTTTGCGTTTGTCTTCAACATTTTGTCATTTCGAATCGATGTTTCGCTAGGGTCGTTTTTTGTCATTTTTTATGTTGATCAAAAAAGACCCTATTTTTTATTGTACATTATTTTATTTTTCTGGTATTTTTCGTTAATTATTCTGACAATTTAATATTAATATTTTTAAAATTTTATTTATTAACTCAATTATTAGTTACCTTTCCTTGTTTATACTTAGCTTGAAAAATGACTTAAAATAGGTATATTAAGAATTGATATTATTTGGATAAAAAAAAATTACGAATACCCATAATTAATATTTTTAAAAATTGAGAATACAATTAAGTTTGAAATAGTCAAATATTGAAAATATATATTATTAAAATAGTTTTGAAAGATTAACTTTAAATTTACTTTGAAAGTATAAATAAATATATATATAAAGGGGACAAAATTTATTTTAATGGATGAGGGAGTAAAAATTTAATGTCTATCTTGTCCCATTCGCTGCTTTTGTTGAAGTTTCGATATGTTTTCCTTTACTTCGTCGAGTTTCCGGGAGACATCCCTACTGAAACGATATTTAAAATTCATGCCCGCATTTACAAAATAAACAAAAGTTGTTAGATCATATAATCCAAAATCATAGAACTACATACACACACACTTATAACCATCACTGATACATATATATACCTAGCTATATGTGTGTGTATAAGCATACCTCAAAAAATGCTTATATTTTTAGGAGAAAAATAAAAGATGTAATTATAAACTTTAAGTAAATAGATTACATGCATGTAAATATAATCATAACCACTCAAAAACTTTAAACCTTTCATTTTTCCCATAACTGCACATAAAATTAGAGATCATCTTTTTCACCCTAGAAAAATGACCGCCTAACGGTAGGTATATTGGTCGAAACTAGCCGATGTGGAGACCATTTCAACGGTCAGTCAACAAGTTTTGACTTTTACCTTTAGCGACTATTGTTCGGTCGGTGTATTTTGTCGGAATAGACTGAACTGGACACCACATCAGCAGGAAGTCAAATAATCTTTGGCAATCTTGACAATTACCAACCATCGTTGTGCATTGGTCTTCAACTGTTGTCCTTTCGAACTGATATTTCGTCAGGGTAGTTTTTTGTCATTTTTTACGTTAGTCGAAAAAAACTATGTTTCTTTTATTGTACATTATGTTATTTTTATGGTGTTGCCCGTTAATTATTCTGACAATTTAATATTAATATTTTTAAAATTTTATTTATTAGCTTAGTTGTTAGTTACCTTTCCTTTTGTATACTTAGCATGAAATAATGACTTAAAATAGGTATATTAAGAATTGATATTATTAGGATAAAAATATTCTATGAATACCCATAATTAATATTTTTAAGTATTGAGAATACAATTAAGTTTGAAATAGTTAAATATTGAAAATATATATTATTGAAATAGTTTTGAAAGATTAAATTTAAATTTAATTTGAAAATATAAATATATATAAAGGGGATAAAATTTATTTTAATGGATGAGGGAGTAAAAATTTATATCAAATAGTGATGTTTGTCAAAATAACTATGCCAAAATTTAACTATACAAAATAGAAAAGAAGTGAAAATATAATTGTTTTAAAAAAATTCAAAATCATTTACGTAATCGTATTTTAAATATCATCTTTATATTGTCCCAAGCATCATTTGAGGGAGGGGACAAAATTTAGTGGACCTTTTTTTTATCTTTGCATTTTTTTTTCCAATATGTTCTGTAAATTTGTTATTATATACAATTTTGATATGCATAAAATTTCTAAAAATGTTCATAGTTGTATTATTATCAAACGTGAATTATATTTTGGATGTCATAGACTTTAATTAAATTTCAAATACAATATTTACGTTTAGAGATATTCAAAAAATCTAAAGTGCAAAATCAGATTTGATCTGGGAAAAAAATCTGAAACTCGATTCGGATAAAATTTCGACGAGTTTCGGCCCGGAATTTGGACCTTTAACGGACTTTCTTTTCTCTTGAAAATCTGGTCCAACTCAAGACTCGAAAACTTGGTTAAAAGCCCGAAATTAAAAAAAACATGGTAATTTTTCACATAGAGGTAATACCCCATTTTTTATACTTTTCTTTTATTAATCATTAAAGATACTATAATCTGCCTGAATTTCAAAATTTGTAAAAAAAATACTTACAAATTTATCAAAATTTATCATTTTATAAAATGAAAACAAAATCATAATTTTTTGAATATCGGGATATTTTAAAGGATTGTTTAAATTTTAATTAAAGACTATTTGATTTAAAAGTTTTTTTTAATTCTTGATTTAATACGCCAAATTTTAAAAAAAAAATCTATGAGGGGTGTATTCAATTGGGATTTTTATAGATTTTTTTGAATTTTGAAAATCTTAGGGTATTCAATTGAAAAATGAGCAAAATACTTCTTTTTAGATGTTCTTTTGCCCAAAATACTCATTCTGAAAAAAGGTGCCCAAAATACCCACCAGATTCTCTGCTGATACTATGAGACTCCTTTGTCAGTAGATACTCTTCTGTCAGTAGAGTATGGTCCTGATACTTCTTTCCCATTAAAGTATCACTTTTAAATATTTTTTAAAAATATTTAAAAAATGAATAAAAGTAAAATTTAATAATTTTAAAATTTTAGATGATACTCCACTGATATTTAATTTAATAATTCATATTTGAATATACTTTTTAGAATCCAAATTAAATTTCTTGAATTTTAAAAAACAAAAAAAAATTTAAAAATTTTAATTGAATATATATTTCTAAAAATCCAAATTGAATAACTTTCGATTTTAATACATTATCTAGAATCCAAATTAAATATTCTTGATTTTTCAAAATCCGTAAAAATCTTTGCAAATCTTAATTGAATATATTTCTTTATTTGTGTTTATTTTGGATATTTCTTTATTTGTTGAGTAAAGATAGTGAAAGAGAATCTAAAGAGTATTGTTAAATACCCCAAATATTTTTCTAAAAAAATTACCAAATGATGTGGCTGACACATGACTGATTTTAATTTGTGGGCGCATATAAATGCACGCGGGGTTTCATATTATTATTAAGAAGGTTACCAAATATTCATATGACAGATCATATTTTGAAAAAATTTTCATATAAAAAATTGCGGTCTCTATCATTTTCCGTATCTAAAATACACTATTCAAATAACATAATTTTCAAATACAATATTCATGTTTTGAGTTATTCAAAGCATCTGATCATAAATCTCAAATGCTATCCTCTCTAGAATTCAAATTAGATATTCTTGAATTTTCAAAATTCCAGAAAAATCTTTTCAAATCTTAATTGAATATATTTCTTTATATACATATTGTGGATATTTCTTTATTTGTTGAAAGAAGATAGCGGCCGAGAATCTAAAATACACAATTCAGACAGCATGAATTTTGGGCCAAGAGCCCGTTCAAGTGAAAACCTCAATTCAACTTTTAATTTCCCGCCTCACTCGCTTGTATATACCCCCTCTCTTCACTGCAATAAGCCACATCTCAAACCCTCACTCACTCTTGCATTTCATTTCGCTTCTCCGCCTAAAAACCCTAATTCTCTCATTTCATTCCTTCAATCAAACCCTAATTATCTGCTATGCCGCCTAAGTTCAATTCTCTACCTCCTTTCAGAGGTGAAACAACTCCATCACCTTTTACTTTCTTGTTTTAAATTTTATCTTTTGTGAACTATTTGTTTTATGATCATTTCTAGATAGAACTTTTGGATTGTTTAAAATCGTGATCTAGATTATGTAACACAAGATTTGATATCTATGATGTCTCTAGTTGCATGCTTACTAAATTGAGTGTAGAAATATATTGGCTAAGTTTGTAATCTTGATTTGTATGCATGCTATGTCTCTTGTTGATTGTGATTTGTATAGATTTTTGCTTTGATCTAACATTTCCTAAGAGAATTTGTATTTTCTTAGACGAATTATATTTTTCGAGGGTTTGTTTAATTTGTAGATGTGAGATTAGTTTGATACAACTGATTAAGAACACTTTTAATAACTTTTCTAGTTTGTCACCCTAAACCCTCTCTAATTGATATGGTTGGGACAGGAAAAATTATCATATCAGAGGGATTTATATGTTATTACTAGTTAACCCCACATGGGGCCTAGAGTTTAGAGTATTTATGCTGTATATATAATTATATATTATTTATTTATTTTTATTCTTTTGTAGTTAATATTGGTTAAAGTAATTTATATGTAATTGCTATGTCGAGCAGGAGATGATGATCGGGAAATTTTGGATTCTGATTTTGAGGGCACAGACGACGAAAAAGGTATATATCTACAATTATGTATTAATTGTGTTTTATTTTATTTTTTTAAATTCACTATATTTGTATTCTCATGTGTTACTCTTTTTAAAGTCTCTATTATATTTATGATCATCTTGATATGTTAGCTATCTGTTTCGTCATTGCATTAGCAATGCAACTGATGAAATAAGCTTAAAGTGATAAGTTTGTTTATGTAGTATTTAATCCGTCCCGTGTTTCCCTGAATGCAGGTCAAGATGTTTTAAGGATGACCGAGGATTCAGAATCGGAAACTGATTTAGAATTAAGTGATGATGAAAGGTTTAAAAGTGATTCTGATCAGGAAAGGCAAGTTTTGAGTCAAAAAGCGGCAGAAGTTCCTGACCTTGAAGTTGATGAATCCATTGAGAAGATTATAAGAAAGAAGAGGAAGAGGAATAAGAACAGGCCAATATTGATGTGGGAAGTTTGGGAAGAAGAATATGCGAGATGGTTAGCATCTTATGATGATGCTTACGAAGATACTGATAATCAGCACGAAGTTGTGGCTGAAACAGCTGAAGCGCCACCTAGTTTTGTTATGCCTCTGATGAAATATCAGAAAGAATGGTTGGCTTGGGCGCTAAAGCAAGAGGAATCTGCAGCAAGAGGAGGCATCCTTGCAGATGAGAAGGGAATGGGAAAGACTATTCAAGCTATTGCACTTGTAATGGCTAAGAAAGAACTTAATCGAGCACTGGATGGAGCTTTACCCTCAACTAGTCAATCTTCTGGATCGCCACAAGTTAAAGCTACACTTGTTATATGTCCTTTGGTTGGTGTGGCTCAATGGGTGAATGAGATAAGCCGCTCTACCTTGAAAGGTAGTAACAAGGTGCTGGTGTATAATGGAGCCAAGAAGGCCAAGACCCTTGATGAATTCTCAGAATATGATTTTGTTATAACTACATATTCCAGTGTCGAAGCAGAATATAGGAAATATGTCTTGCCACCCACAAGAGAATGCAGATGGTGTGGAAAGTGGTTCACTGAAAAGAACATGAATTCTCACCAAAGTTATTCGTGTGGTCCAGATGTTACTTATAAGCCGTCAAAACAGAGGAAGAATAAGAACGCTGGAGCTGATGTTGATGACGGAAATTGTAATTTGCGCTCCTTGAACTGGAATCGGATCATATTGGATGAGGTGCGTTTCTAATGACTACTCTATTACTGTTATAAAATCTTTCAGACTTGGCTACTTTAGTTGCTGTGTCTTATTCTATGTGCGCGCATGTATTCAAATATGTTAACATCATCATTATAGTTTTTCGCACCCTATGTCCGTATTGAATCCAGATGTTAAGTAATGAATTATGAGCTACCTATGTTCATTTATTAACATAGACACTGAAATATGCATTAGAAAACTTGCTTATTGTATTAATGTACATGGCTTATGGACACTGAAATATGGATTAGAAAACTTGATTAATAGTTTTATGTGTAGGTAACTAAGTTTTGGTTTCATATTAGTTTAAAAGGTTCATCTGCACTTAAGAAACTTATAGTACTTGGCTCACATTTGACCTTGTAATTCGAAATTTATAGGCTCACTATATCAAAGAACGGCGTGGGAACACTACGAAAGCTGTTCATGCCTTAAACTCTACCTACAAATGGGCTTTAAGTGGCACCCCCCTTCAAAATCGTGTTGGAGAACTTTACTCGCTTGTAAGATTTAATTAGCTTGATGTGACATACAGTTTAACTTTTATCGTTTATATCTAATTAGTTTTCTGATTTCTTTGGCACAGATCCGCTTTCTGCAGATTAGTCCATATTCTTATTACTTCTGTAAGGATTGTGATTGCAGAACACTTGATTATAGGTATTTTTCAGGGTTAAATTATCTTTCCCGGATGATGATATTAATGTGCTAGTACTCCACCAGTACATGTTCTTTTTGTTAATTTATCAGTCTGCCTCCAAATTTATAGCCTAGTTTCCGGAGATAGGAAGAGATGTTATTTAATATGCCAGAATATGTCCCTCATTTCTTTATATGTCCATTTCAGCTCCCAGTGTTGCATTTGGGTTGTTTAAAATATGTTACTGTTTATAATCATGTATGCACTAATAGCTATTAAAGGCACAAAACGCGCCAAAGTGCAGAGGTACGTGTAAGCATAAGCGCAATGCGTTTGCATGAATTGTTTCATTGAAGCACAAAATTGCATAAACACACACACACACATACACAAGTAGATGCTAAAACATGGTTGTTTATCTTGTATGCTTTACATATAATAAACTGTTTGTTACCTGACATCATTAAGTCATTAACTTGCAGTCCTGACCCTGGCTGTTGCTCACATTCCTCTGTAAGACACTTTTGCTGGTGGAATAAAGTGAGTCACAAAAGTTTAAGTTTCTTATACTGTATTGTGTCTTCTGATTAGAGTATGTACTGAAAAGTTGCAAACTTCCTGTGACATTGTAATTATGAAGTATATTACCACACCGATACAATCAAAAGGGAATTCGGGGTCTGACATAGATGCAATGATCTTGCTGGAGCACAAGATCTTAAAAAGCATTCTTTTAAGACGCACTAAAATGGGTAGATCCGCTGATCTTGCGCTTCCTCCCAAAATGGTAACTATAATACTTTCTTATGCTGCAAGGCGCCAATGCATATTTACTCCAGTATGTCATGCAATATTTTTTTGTCAGGTGTTATTACGACGGGACTCGCTGGATATTTTTGAAGAAAGTTACTACACGGCACTGTATAATGAAAGTCGGGCACAATTTAATACGTGAGTCAACTAAATCATTCTCATATTGGTTTTAATTTGAATCTGTGTGGTCTGTTTCATCTGACATATTGATAAACTGTGTCTTGAAGTTCTTCCCTACTGTGTTGCATTTATTTGGGTCCACTATCTAGGGATACCAGTGCTTGAATTTGTACTAAAACTGATGGCTAATAATGTCCAGAGTCACATAGATTTTTGTGTAATGAGAACTTCTGCTTCATCCTTATCAGAACGTAACTAAATTATTTCATGCATGTGCAGATATGTCGCAGAAGATAATGTTGGGAATAACTATGCCCACATCTCTGATCTCCTCACGCGTTTGCGACAGGTGAAGGATTTACTTACTATCTACAAGCATCTTTATATTATGCAGATTTTAGTATAATTGTCGATTATCCCATAGAAGGAAACTACTAAAAGAATATTATCAAAAAAATTGCATGTGGAATTTCGGTTAAATAATTTCTTAAATTTGTATTTGACTGCTTATTTAACTAGTTAGCTAGTGTAGTCAAGCTTGAGATGTGCAGCAATTGTTCAACATTTTAGCAGCATATTTTTTTTGTCCTTGATGCTGATTTTTTGGTATAAACTAATTATGAGATTAAGTTATCGTCTTGCAACTCTAACCTTACTTTCTGATTATATAATAGGCTGTGGATCATCCATACCTTGTATTATTCTCTAAAGCTGCCAAGAGCAGAAACCTAAATGAGGTACTGGATGCTAACAATGGTGAACTGATATGTGGGCTGTGCAATGAATCTGCAGAAGATCCTCTGGTGAGTTCATAATGAATTGTTTTTCGAGTATTAATTTCTTGTCAAATGAGTTTATTACCCCAATCAATATATAAGAAGGATATTGTAAGTTTTTAAGTTCTTCATTTTAAAGACACTTCTAAAGTCAAATTTTAAATTGTTGCAAGAGACAGAAGCACAATCCGTCAAAAACAGTAAATGTCCACTTGTATATAAAGTATATTCTTCTATTCTGCGAAAGTCTTTTTACCAGCTGCAAAACGATATTTTCAGCACCCTCATAAAACACATTTAACTTGATTTGCATGTAAAATACCTTGATCACTGAACCACACTCGGGTAATTTTCAAAAGCTCTATACCTCTTTCCAGTTTGGTAGAAGTAAAAGCTTATTGGTTTGTAGTTTTACACTTTGGTCTGAAGATAATATCATATTGACACATTATATTGATATGAATATG
This sequence comes from Apium graveolens, assembly GCF_009905375.1. Taxonomy (NCBI): domain Eukaryota; kingdom Viridiplantae; phylum Streptophyta; class Magnoliopsida; order Apiales; family Apiaceae; genus Apium; species Apium graveolens. The sequence goes on along the minus strand of NC_133648.1, from coordinate 2,251,367 downwards.
ATCGCTCCTTGTTTGTTTTCTTAATAGAATCTTCTGCCTACTTATAAAGCTTATGTAATTACTTCAGGTTAGTGCATGTTCACATGTCGTTTGCACATCTTGTTTGAACGGCGCTGAACTAGTCTCATGCCCCACATGTAAGGAGCCCCTTAATGTAGATTGTAGTACAGAGAATGACCAAGGAGATGAGGATACTAAAACGATCATTAAAGGTTTTAAGCGCTCAAGTATTCTCAACAGAATTCGGGTTGAGGACTTCCGGACTAGTACAAAAATAGAAGCTTTGGTAAATTGTTGATTATCCTTTTACAACCTTTCTTTTTCTGTATTTTCGTTGGTAATGCAATTTTACTCTTACGTTTCGGTTGTTAATGACCGTTTTGACAAAACGACAGGAAGCTGCTAAACTATTTAAATTTACTTGACAGTATGATCTTGTTTATCTAAACGCAGTGTTCATAATAATTTGCTAATTCTACAGTGATGCTTCCACACACCCTTAAAATCAATTCAAACTCCAGATATCCTAAACACTTGTGCCTATATCTCACGTCAATAGTAGTATCTTTACTAATATGAGCTCAATTTAATTATATAGAGAGAAGAAATCAGGTTTATGGTTGAGAGAGATGGCTCTGCAAAAGCAATCGTTTTCAGCCAATTCATATCATTCCTGGACTTGATTCACTATTCTCTGCAGAAGGTGGGTGGTAAATTTTGCAAGCTATAGTTTTTCATATCTGCTTCGTCATCAAGCTGACTGATATTGTTTGATGTTGAAACCTTTTGCAGTCCGGAGTTCAGTGTGTTCAGTTGGATGGAACTATGACTACGAAGGCAAGAAATGCCGCCATCAAGAGATTTACCGAGGTTCCTGATTGCAGATTACTTCTCATGAGCTTTAAAACAGGAGGGGTTGCACTTAATCTCACAATGGCATCACATGTAAGAGAATATTATAATGCTAAATCTCAAGTGCAATTATATAGAGGCTTGTCTTTCTTTTCTTTTTTTGACCAACTACTGAAAGGAAGACTTAGTGTGTTTCGGTCTTTGACTCGTTCAGGTATTCTTGATGGATCCATGGTGGAATCCTGATGTTGAGCGACAGGCCCAAGATAGAATACATAGAATTGGGCAATTTAAACCTACGAGGCAAGTACCATGGCTATATATGTAGTTGCTTGCATATCAGTGTTTTATTATTATATTGTGCAACTCTTATCCTAAATCGCTTGTATGAAAATGTGTAGGGTTGTCAGGTTCATAACAGAAGGCACCATCGAAGAAAGAATTTTGAAAGTACAAGAAGAAAAGGAACTAGTATTCGAAGGGTACGTATCTATTCAAGGAATTCTCAAATGTTAAAATCATTGCTCAATCTAAATCAGCTAATCATTATGCTCTGCCTTTTACAGGACCATTGTTGGCTCATCCAATGGACTGGGAAGACTAACCGAGGACGATATGAAATTTCTGTTTGAAGCATAAATTCTGTAATGGCATAGAAAGCTTGTTGCTTGTTGTACCTAAGTGCAGGAGGTTCTCGAATGATAAAAAGATTATAGGAAGGTTCACAGATTTAATTATTTCTCTTGTATCATTTTTGGATAATATATGAGTAATATATGGTCAAGATTTGCATTTTCTTCTAATATTTCTTATAATTGAAGTGTTTTTTCTTCACCATTTTATCCATGTTATGGAGCCAGGAGATTACCATGTTACAAGTATCCCATTGATTGGCTTCTGTCGAGTCAGTTGCGCTCCTGGTGACAGATCCATCAACAAATCCCAACTTTCTCTTGGCTGAAAGCTGAATCTCCATCTGTCTCCTCTATGTTCTGTAATCTACAGCTCATTGCAGTTTGGACACGCTCACAGAGGTTGGTCCATCAGAAGGGTGTAAGAACAATGGATTTTGCATATCATTGCATGTAAATCTACTACCTGAGGCCATGATTTCTGAGAAACAAGAAACATGCAGTGCAAGAACAAGAAAGCCCCTTATCAGAAATTCATAAAACAAACACTCAGATTTTATATAATAGCGCTCCAGCTTTTTTGCATCGTCAGTTGCTTTATCATCATTATTTTACGATGTTTATATTTTTTGTATTAAGTAATTTGTTTATCATCATCGGGTGCATTGGTCATAACGTTTTAATCCAGGAATTTGTTAGGACATGATTATGAAATAGAAAGAATCGCGTTCAGGCAAGAATACTTTTGTGTGAGCAAAGAGAGAAGTGCAAAACATGTTCTCACGCTAAAATTGTTCTCACTGAGCGCATTCCCTAGAAATTAATATCACGTGCTAAACCATTTCTTATCCGACACCATAAAGAGGAAAATGATTGATAAAAGTAAGATAAACCTTATCTTTACGGATTTGGTGTGATTGTGTTTGTAGTTATATCGTTCCTCCAATACGATCACCTTCTGCACAAGCAGTCTGATGATTGAAGGTGGACAACAATTTGAATTAAAACTCTGACTTTGATAGAGAAAGAAACTGTGTCTTTGTAGTGTAATGGTGATATTACTTAGACACCTGAACTGGCGTCCCAGGCACTACGCCCTTGCTTAGATGCTGTGGCCCTTTTTTCCCTTAAAGCTGAGGACTCTTTATCTGCAAGAACATGTACACCATTAAAATTTAATTATAGTAGTATACTTGCGATATTTGAATGTTATTAATTTTTTTAAACATTACATGCTTTTCATCTTACAATAATGAATAATCCTTGTTGATGAACTTGTGTTATTCTTTTTTAAAAAAATATTTACTGGGCAATCTCTTACCACTGGTAATCGATCAACCTCCAATCACTTGAGCCTTGGAGAGTTTTAACTTTTAAACTTCTCATCAGAGGAAAATATGCAAATGCATTGTGTTAATCGTAATTGTTTTTTTATCCTGGATAATCTTAGAATGGAAATTTGAACTGATGATGGAGCAGGACATAGAATAATTAGGATACCTGTTAGAATTTGTACAAGCATAAAAATGAAGAACTGATATATTGAAGATGAAGAAGAATGTGTTACAGAACTTATTTTTTACATTGTTGTTGTTCTACTCTCTTAATTCTATCACTTATATCAAACTCAATATCTAACAACTTTTCTAACTGTTTTTCCCGCTCATTTCATATTTGACTGATCTAGCTGACTGTTTGACCAAGCCTTTTATCATCCTTGTTGACAGCCTATATGTCACCATCTGTATATTTATCATCCCCCCTCGAGTGAGGAGAGTGAAGTAAATTACACACTCCTAACTTGGAGAGTAAAAACTGCAGTTGATAGGAAGGAAGAGATTTGGTGAGGAGATCTGCAGGTTGTTCAGATGTAGGCAAATGATGGGTAACCACAATACCCTGTTTGATCTTCTGTCGGACCAAATGACAGCCGATTTCGATGTGTTTTGTGCGTTCATGAAACACTGAGTTAGAAGAAATATGCAGAGCAGAATTATTATCACAATATAAGGACACAGGTGTAACATCAGGTGTGTGAAGTTCCTTGCAAAGAGAAATCAGCCAGGTAATCTCACAACAGGAGTCAGCCATAGCCCTGTACTCAGTCTCTGCGGAAGACCTGGACACAGTAGCCTGCCTTTTACATTTCCATGAGACCAATGAATCACCCAAGATAACACAGTAACCAGTAATTGATTGGCGAGTTTGCTTACAGCTTCCCCAGTCAGCATCAGTAAAGACTCTAAGATTAAAACTAGAAGTGCTAGACATCAATATGCCCTGACCACATGTGTGCTTAATATATCTGACCAACTTAAGATCAGCTAACCAATGACACTCTTGAGGTTTATGCATGAATTGTGCCAAAATGTGCACAGGATAAGACAAATCAGGTCTTGTAATTGTGAGATAGATAAGTCGACCTATCAACCTTCTATATGCTGAAAGATCTGAAAGTACTGGTGAATCAGAGTCAGCAGTCAAGTTGTGATGTTGATCAAGGGGAACCAGACTTGGATTAGCATCCATGTATCCAACATCTTTGATAATATCAAGAGAGTACTTATTTTGATGTATAAAAATTCCAGCAGCAGTTCTTTTAATCTCAATTCCCAAAAAATATTTCAAAGAACCCAAATCCTTTATTTTGAACTTACTTGCCAAAAACAGTTTCACTTGAGACATTAACTCAGAATTATTGCCAGTAAGTATCATATCATCTACATAGACTAACATCATGATCAACTGTGAACCTCTCTTAAGAACAAACAGACTTGAATCACTAAACGACTGAGTGAAACCAAATTCCAGAAGAGCTGTAGAGAGAGTATCAAACCACTCTCGTGGAGCCTGTCTTAGACCATAAAGAGACTTAATCAACTTACATACCAACTGAGCACCAGGATATTTCTGTAAGATTTCATTAGAAATTACATAACCTTGAGGAATGTCCATGAAAACCTCTTCATATAGAGAGCCATGTAGAAAAGCATTTGTTACATCCAATTGAGTGATGTCCCAATTTTGCCTAGCAGCTAAGGCAAGAAGAACCCTAAATGTAGTCATCTTGGCTACAGGGGCAAACGTGTCAAAAAAATCAAGTCCTTCTGTTTTTGTGAACCATTTTGCCACTAACCTTGCCTTATATCTGTCTATCTTTCCATCTGGGAGATATTTGACTTTATAAAGCCATTTACAGCCTACTACTTTCTTATGAGGAGGAAGAGGTACAATCTCCCAAGTGTGATTAGCTTCTAGTGCAGCTAATTCTGTGTTCATAGCTGTACACCACTCACTAAATTGAGCTGCTTGTTTAAAAGTTGTAGGTTCCAGAGCTTTGACAGCAGTGATGGAATTAACAAAGGTGGAAGGTAGACCTGTGAAATCTTTAAACCTGCTAGGAACTTGTTTGACTCTCTGAGGTCTATCTGACACTTGAGGTGGAAGTATAGGGGTAACTGTAGAAGGACTAGAGTCAGGAGAGTGTGTAGTAGTGTCAACAGTCTCATTAGTATTCACGGGTGAATTAGTTGGAGACTCAGTAACAAACTGAGGAGAAGAATATGATGAATTATCAAGATCAGGTAATGGAAATGAGGTAATCGGGTCAGTAGCATAGTATGATGATGTGTCATGGAATAATGTTGGAAGTGATGGGGTAGATGTAATGTGCTTGAAAGGAAAAGATGTTTCAATAAAGGTAACATCTCTGGATACAAAAACATGTTTTGTGGAAAGATTTAAAACTTTGTAACCTTTTGTGGCATAGGGATAACCTCAAAACACACCCTTGATGCTTCTTGGAGCAAACTTATCAGATGACTTAGGTACTACTGTTGCAAAACATGAACAGCCAAATACTCTAAGCTGAGAGAAATCTGGCTTCTGACCAAATAAAACTTCATAAGGTGTCATTCCATGAAGAAGAGGAGTTGGTGTTCTATTAAATAGATAGCATGCTATTAAAACACAATCACCCCACAAAGAAAGTGGAATGTGAGCATGAAACCTTAATGCTCTAGCTACATTGAGAAGATGCCTATGTCTTCTTTCAACTAAACCATTCTGCTGAGGAGAATAAACACATGATGTCTGATGAACAATTCCATGAGTAGCACATAAAGACTGAACTTTTTGATTAACAAATTCAGTACCATTATCAGAGCGAAATGTTTTAACAGTAAGATTAAATTGAGTTTTGACATATGCAACAAATTCTGTCAAAATAGAGGAAACAGTTGACTTATCAGATAACAAGTATAACCAGGCAGCCCTTGATTTATCATCCACCAAAGTTAAGAAGTACATACAGTTTCCATGAGTTTTAATTCTATACGGACCCCATAAATCCATATGAACTAAGTCAAATATAGATGTAGAAACAGAATCACTTAAAGGAAAAGGTTTCCTAATTTGTTTAGACAAGTGACAACTGTCACAATCATGAGACAACTGTGATTTACAAGGAAAAGGAAACATGTTTAGTACAGAGTGTGGAACATGTCCAGTTCTGGCATGCCAAAGAGAAGATACAGAAGTCTGAGAGGAGATGGAGGCACATGTAGCTTCATGATTAAGATGATCAGTATTCAGAATATACAGACCATTGATAGCTTTACCAATCTCTAGGTACCTCATCAAGACAGGGGCCTGAAGAATGTATTTATTATCATGAAAAAGCATATTAAAGTTACTGTCAGAAAGCAACTTTGATATTGATAACAAATTATATTGAAACTCAGGAACACACAGAACATTGTGTAAAGTCAGATGAGATGATAAAGCAAATGAACCTAGGTGTGTAACTTTAGCAGTCCCACCATTTGGCAAATAAAGAACTGACTCACACTTTCTCAGATGGTGTAATAGGTGTATATATGGTGTCACATGATCTGTGGCACCAGTGTCTATAATCCAATCAGTATCAGTATGTGGTATAGCATTAACAGGACTAGCAAAGTGAAACATATTACCTGCAAACTGAGCACTGTTTACAGAGGCATATGGAGAGCCATCTGTCTGTCCAGTATTAGTCCTGAAACTTTGCTGAAACATCTGCATAAGTTGCTTATACTGTCCTTCAGTGAAATTACCTGATTCTGAAGAAGTATTAGACTCCGTTTTAGAAGTATCAGCCTTGAGATCACCTTGAACAGTTGTTGTCATGACATTCCTACCAGACAGATTCTTGGGTTTAGGTTTTGGTTTACCATGTAGTTTATGCCAAGTGGGGTATCCATGAAGACAGTAACATATGTCCTTTGTATGTCCAGTCATATGACAATATTCACAGTAGATTGGGCTGTCAGAAGCAGATTTCTTGAAATTTCTCTAAAATGATGGTCTAGTTTTGACAGACATAGCTATATTATCAGTAATTGCTTGTGCCTGACCAGTAATTTCCCTCTGATTCTCATCCTGTAGAAGCATTGCATAGCACTGACTCAAAGATGGTAGAGGTGTCATAAGCAATATCTGTCCCCTGATTCCAGTAAAGTGCTCATTAAGACCCAACAAGAATTGTGTTAACTGAATAGTTTTCTCATGAGTATCCAGTTTGACATTGATAGTGCAAGTGCACTTTAAACAAGTACACCTTGGAGTAGCAGTAAGACATTCTAGCTCATCATGTAATGTCTTGAACTTAGTGAAGTAGGCAGCCACAGATAAAGTTCCCTGAGATAAATGAGTAATCTCTTTCCGTAAACTAAACAGTTTGGGAACATTTGTTTGAGCATACCTAGTTTGTAGATCATCCCAAATTAATTTGGCTGATCTCATGTAAACAACACTGTTTCTGATATTTCCAGAAACTGAGTTTAACAGCCATGAAGTGACCATATTATTGCATCTCATCCAGTGAGCATACAGAGAAGTGTTAATTACGGGTTGTGAATATGAACCATCAACAAAACCTAACTTGAGTTTTGATGAGAGAGCAATTTCCATTGATCGTTGCCACTGACTGTAATTTTGTTCATCAAGAATCATAGTAGTAAGCACTAATCCTGGATTATCTGAAGGATGCAGATAGTAAGGATGATTGACATCTAGTAGAGTGCTGGAGGAACTGGATCCCATTGCAGCAGATGAGTATGATGCAGAAGTAGTCATGACTTTAGGCTAAATTCTATGAGAATCTCTATGATGCAAATGATCAAACAGATTGTGTGCAATTGCTACTATTTTTACACTCTTTTGTTGTGAGAGCAGAACAGACTCAATAGAAAGCAGAATGAATCACAACAGTATAACACGAACATACGAAGATAAAATCAACACTATTTGTATAAGAAATTGATGCTTATCTTGATCAATTTGAGAAGAAGCTAGTGAATCTTTTGTCAATTTATCACTGAAACACACAAGCGTCTGAAAACAAAGTGATTTGATGATGAAGATGATGATGAAGTCTTCAAGAAATTTATGAAATGAATGATTGCTTGTGACGAACTGGATCGATCGAAGCCATTAATCAAGCTTTTACAGGCTCTGATACCATGTTACAAGCATAAAAATGAAGAACTGATATATTGAAGATGAAGAAAAATGTGTTACAGAACTTATTTTTTACATTGTTGTTGTTCTACTCTCTTAATTCTATCACTTATATCAAGCTCAATATCTAACAACTTTTCTAACTGTTTTTCCCGCTCATTTCATATTTGACTGATCTAGCTGACTGTTTGACCAAGCCTTTTATCATCCTTGTTGACAGCCTATATGTCACCATATGTATATTTATCAGAATTGTAGCACAAACATGAACACTTACAGATCTCCCCCTCCTAACAAAATCATTCTTTTTAATAAACTTTGCGTTATTCTTCTGGCTAATATATTTACTGGGTAATCTTTTACCACTGGTAATAGATCAATGTTGAATCAATCAGGGCGCAGAGTGTTAACCAAAATATTTTTGTTTGTCGTAATGTCAGAATGCTTTTCTAATGTTCAGTAAACTATAAATTTGTTCATTTTTGAATTCCAAACTTAAATAGAAGTGTACAACATACTTCTCAAGAAACTTCTGCGTTTTCACTTTACAGTGATGCTTATAATTTCCCAGAAAAAGACTTAGGTGATTGATTTATTGAGTTTTATTTGCTAAATTATGCTTTCTCTTGATAACCTAAATTTTCCGTTTATGCAGGATTCTCGCTGTTTTTGTCTTTTATGATAGATAAACTGCACCATTATATTAGGGAACTTCGCCAGCTTTGAAAGGCCATGGAAACTGCAAAGAACCAGAGTTTGAGTTTCGAGGATAGCAAAAATACTGCAGAAGAGGAACTGAAAGGCTTGGTTGACGAGGTTTCTAATTTGAGGACAAAGATCAAAGAGCTAGAATCTTATTGTGAGTCAAATGACAAGGATATAAAATCTGCTGAAACCAGTTTAGTAGCACTTAAAAGTCAGTCTGAAGGATATGTGAAAGAAATTTCTCGGTTGCAGCATGAAAATAAACCTTAAGGGGTAGAGGAAGGCCCCACCAGAATCTTATACTCTTGAACCTTCCCCCTCACCAATTGACAAATGAGGGTGGGACTACTCGAACCCGGGTCTCTCCCTAAACCGAACTCTGATACCATATTAAGTAACCAGTCGCACTAAAACCTTAAGGTGGTAGAGGAAGGCCCCAACAGGATCTTATACTCTTCAACACTGATGTCAAGAAGAACATGTAAGGTAAAGTAATACCCGGTGGCAAAAATTTAAGTTCCGTTTATAAATCTCTCAGATCCTTAGAACTTATATTTTGTGTCGCCTGTTTACTCAGATTAAAGATACATGACTACATCTTCTTGTGAAAAGGAATGTAGTAGAGGGAGCATCAATGCCTTTGTGAGTTGTTTGTCAAATTTTCAAGTGACATATACTAATTGAGGTATTATTACATGATCAGCATTATTCTGTCAATCTACTTTCAATTTCTCTGGCGTGTTTTTTAGTTCATGAATACGAGTCTTTTTAGTAGCATGAAGAAATTCACAAACAAACAAGATTCTGATTGTTGCTGTAGAAACAAGCCTTCACGTTTCATATATAACTAGCAGCCATTGCAATAGATAAAAATATACCAAATCTCTTCATTCACACCTAATATATATAATATTCACTCAATTCAAAGTTGGCAGCTCAAGACAAACCATGACATTCCAAACAGTAATTCTGGATCTTGCAGGAGCATATTCTTCAGTCTCCTGTAAATTTATCGAACATTTTTTTGTTGCATAATAGTTTTTTAGTCCGTAGAACTTTACTTTTTTTATCGTAGGTAACCCGCAGCCGCTATCCTTCGGATGCGCACTGGGTAAACCCTACGGGCTCACGCAATAGCCTTCAAAAAGACTATGGCTCAAAAAGCATAATCATAAATTCCCCTCCCGTAGGATTCGAACCTGTGACCAAAAGGATAGTTATCCCCTCTTTAAGCAACTGAGTCAACCCTTGCGGGCTAGTGCGTAGAATTTTAAGTATGCACGGAGGGAAAGTGAGAAATCGACTCATGATCTTGTGAGGTCTGGAGATTTTTTTTCTTGCTAGTTAATCATGGATCGTCTTTTCACCAATACTTTACTTCTGCTACGCGAGAATTTCCTCATATCTTTTATCATTTTTCGCCACTGTTGGGAAATCGGTTCAGGTCTGTGATTTATAGCGTAAAGCAAGAATTAAGCATACATTTCACCATTTACTTAAGTTTCATTCTTATCCCTGACTCACATTAGTCTACTTTAGTACCCTGCTTTCTTTAAAAATTTGATCAATGGCCCCATCATCTTGACAATGCGCGTCTCTGCAGTTTTATAAATAGCTTTCATGTTATATCTTAATATCACACAACTTTCCCCTCTCCTATTCTCTTCATCTCATCTTGGTTATCGAAATCTACCAAAGCCTCAATGACGATAAAAGTACTGATCTGTAGCGCTAAGCTTTCCCTGCTGATGTTTCTGTTATCTATTTTGGTTACATCATCACAATCCAAGCTCGGTAATCTCAAAGAGACCGAGCTTACAGTTTATTTCCAGAACCGACCATCAGGTCCCAAGGCCACTTCAATAGCCATTGCTGGAATCCCCGGACAGGACTGGACATACGGAAAATTTGGCACTGCCTTTGCTACTGATGCAACAATGACAGAAGGGTTTGATAGGAGGACAGCTGAAATTGGCAGAGGTCAAGGTATGTTTTTGACATCCGCTAAAGATGGAACTAGCTTAACACTATTGTTATCAATTGTGTTCACCGATAAGGAGTACAAGGGAAGTACGTTGCAGATTCAAGGAGCTGATCATCAGTTTGAGAACCCGAGAGAGGTGGCAGTGGTGGGAGGGACTGGACAATTTCGCTCTGCTAGGGGATATGCCACTTTTGAATCATTCCGCGTTAGCAAGTCCCATGTTGTCTCTCGTTGTAATGTAACTATTGAACATTACTAGGAGACATGTATCGCGTAACATTCTATATTATACTACCAATAAACTAGAGAATTTGACAAGATCTGCTACTTATTGTACTAAAACACAGGAAACTCATTGCATTTTCTTACTTGTTCTATTCATATCTACAACGTAGACCGATTAGGCCTTTCTAAAAAATTAGAGATTGATTAAGCAATATTCTGTACATTGTGCAATTCAAGTACTGCCCCTATTATGTACTTATCATTCCTACCTAAAAAATTAAGTAATAACATCTCTTTGCCTCTAACACTGCAACTACTTTCCACCCTAATTTCATCACCAACCATAGTTATCATTGATTAATAAGCTCTCTAGACTCTAGAGTTCCTCTTCATTGTTACTATCCCTGATTGTAATCCAGGTTTCCTCACAAGTCCAGTTTGGCACTCTTGAACTCGATAACAATCGTGTCATCCTCTGATCAGGACATGAACTTAAATACTTTGTCTGGAGATCAAAAACATCATTTGGAGTCTCGGATTCTACTTCAATCGAGTTCCATACCCCTTGATCAAGAATGCTTGTCGGAGAATTACTATCCAAAAAATTGTGGTTCTTGACATAACTGAATTCTGCAAGAAATGGATGCTTGAGGAGTTGTTTAACCGTCCATCGCTCTTTCTGATCTCTCTTTAGACACTTGCTAACAAAGTCTTTTGCTTGGCGTGACAAATATTCAGGGACTACTGGTGTTCTCCCAGAATAAGCAATTTGATAAAGAATCGACATCGGGTCACTAATATTAGGCCACGGGGACTCTCCAGTGGCCATTTCGATAATTGTACAGCCAAGTGCCCATATATCAGCTGCAAAACTCTGTTCTTCCCCACAAGCCACCTCTGGTGCCATGAACATTGGCGTACCACCAATTCTCGCTGTCAAATCACTCTCCGAATCAACCCTCTTGGCACAACCCAAGTCTGCAATTTTAGCACCAGTGTCACAAATCAAAATGTTGGTTCCCTTGATGTCACAATGTGCTACGCCACTTAAATGAAGGTACTCTAGGCCTTGTAATATTTGCTGCGTGTAACATTTGATCATTGCCACATCTAGTTCTCCACTCTTTCTTCGAATCACATCGATAAGCGTTCCAGCTGCAGCATATTCCATCTTAAGATTGTACATCAAATTATTGTTCTCACTAGTAATGTCACACCCCTTGTAGCTAACAACATAAGGACTTGACAAACTGCACAAAAACTTCTCCTCTCTCTGCAACAACTCTGAACGCGATAACTCGACAGATTTAACAGCAAAAATCTCGCCAGACCTGCAACAAGTCGCTTTCGAGACGGTGGCAGAGGATCCACAGCCTATAGTTTGGCCTCTCCTCCACTCCATTTTTCTGTTTTTGTGTAGTAAAGAGAACTTTTGCTTCTGTTTTTCAAAATGTTCTGTTATAGTGTTGGTTAGTTTTAGTCTTTATTTATACATAAACAAATTTGTAAGTTTGGTTGGTTAGGAAGTGTATAGGTGGCCACTCTATGATTCCTTTAACGGGACCCCAAAGACGTGGCAACGTGTGATTAGTTCGGAGTCGGAAATATACAGTTAAACCTCTTTAAAATAATGGGGTTGTGATCGAGAAAAAATATTACTTTAACGAGTTTATTACTTTATCGGGAGTACAAATACACTGTATCCATTATGTTGGGACCGGGAAAAAATATTATTTTAACGAGGTTATTACTTTAACAATTACTTCCTCCGTCCCAATTTATCTGTCATGTTTGACTTTTTACGGTCAAATTGACCCAATTTTGACTGAAAATCTCATATAGTATATAATCGAAAAAAATTATAAAAATTATATCATTAACAAGTACACATAATCTACTTTAATACATATTCTTCGGTTTTTCAAAACAATGAAAGATTGATACTTAATTTACGGTCAAAATCGAGTCGAGTATATCACAAAAAATCAAACAGACAGATAAATTGGGACAGAGGTAGAGGTAGTATTACTTAATCGAGGTTGAACCGTATAAAAGGAACTATATGGCATAATGAGAAGGGGACAAGTGGAAAATCTAAAAAAGTTGCATTTAAATGTAGATTTGGTTTGGTGTAAGGAGGTTAGATTTTGTTGATTGGATTAGATTGCACAACTATTAAATGGAAATATACACATTGGTGGACTCTTTAACTTGGATCCTTTGTTTTGTATTGGAGTATCACTTGGTAAGGGATAGTATAAGAATCAATGTGGAGGATTGAAGTTGGTGAAATTTATTTGTATAAGGACAGCTGCAAGTCTTGAACCACATGCTACTACTTTGGTTGATTTTCAATATTCTCTCGTTTGGTCGTTAAACAAAATTTGGTCTTCGGATATCTTCTCACGAACATTTTTTTCGAGTTTTTTGATAAAGAGAAAATCGGGTGTTTGATTCACAATATACAGAGCATCTGTATAAATGGGATCGGTCAGAGAGCGATATCGTTATAACGTATTATCAGGTCTGTATCAATTTTTTCGATGACCCGCAACCAAATAAAAATTTAGGGATCCCATAAAAGTGAAAAAATATATAGGTACGAGAGATTTTATATACAACAAAGTTTATCAAAAATCAATTACAAAACAATTTCAAGACAAATTTAATATTATACTGAAAATTAATAACCGCGTATGCTTGAAATTACGACTAACTAAAAATATTTAGACGTATTTGATAATTTTGGGGCCTTTTTAATTTGGGGTTCTAGGCGGTAGGTCTAATTACACACCCCAATCGAAAGTTTATACGATACATGTATATTGTAGTATAATTTTGAAAAAATGACAAAAATAGACTATTTTTGAAAAAAATTGATCAAAATAGTTATTCTGAAAAAAGTGGTCAATTTTAGCCAATTGAATACTCCACTATTAGTTAGGTATCCCAATTTATATAAAATACTTCACTGACAGTTGGGTATCTCATATATGGGATAGGTATCTCATATATGGGATACTCCACTGACAGTTGGGTATCTCATATAAAATGAATACTCCACTGACAATTGGGTATCCTATCAGCTAAATTTGGCCAACTTTTCAGAAATCGGTTATTTTTGTTAATTTTGTGTAAAAATAGGCTTCATTTGTCCTTCACCCTATAATTTTTTATGTGTATACGTGGACGGTTTAACGTTTTCAGTAAAATACATTTTGTATAACTGTACTGTAACGATCCACTAATAATACTATAATCTAAAAATATTCAGTGGCAATACCGAATTTATTTTTTTATTACGGATTAATACATTTCGTTAAATTTAGCTAACTCCGTGATACGGATAATCAAATAGTTTTATAATACGGATATCATATGGCTCGTGACGTAGAAACAAAAGAAGGTATAATACGAAAAGATAAGATAAATTATAAAGGTGATTAGTGAAACGCACGCATGACTATTAAAAAGGTCCAACACAATAATGAAACGAAAGGGAAAAGCAAGTGTAAGTTTGTGTAGAAATGGTCCAAATCTGCGGTTAAACTATTTCTTTCTTCCTTGTGTTGTAATTTTGGGTTGGTCTAATTGGAGTTGTTTTCTTTGCGTTTCATTATGGTTTCCGAACAATCATCGAAGGACAATAAGTCAAACAAAGATATGATGTTCCTTTCTATTGGGGGCGGTAAATAACAATAGAGAAATAATACATAATCCAAAAAAAAATCTGAAATTTTTTTAAATAATATTGACCTTTTTTTATTCTTACGAGTAAGGGGCTTATTTTATTTGCCGATGACGGTTCATCATTTAGAAACTGTTTCGGGAACACTTCAAGTACTTTTGCATTTTTGTTAACAATAATATATACATCAAAATCAAACAAGATAATTTAAAAATACATGCATATATTCTTTAAAGCATAAAATTACCCTTACCTAATATAGTTTAATATAGGGTTTTTTTTCAAAATTATCTAGAATATTTTAAAAATACTGTCATTTTTATATTTATTTTTAAAAATACACTTTTTAAGTTTTATTTTCAATTATTTTGTTCAAAGTTGATTTTAAGGTTGCAGATCTTGCAAATTTGAAACGCAAAAATGTAATTTTAAAATCAATTTTTTCAAAACTGGAAATTATGTTGCATAATAGGTTACAGAGATTGCAAATCGTATTTTTGAAAAAAGGAATTTAAAAAAATGTATTTTTGAAAATAACGTTAAAAATGTTAATATTTTTGTAAATAAGTTTAAAAACATAGTATTTTGGATAGTTTCCCTTTAATATATTAGTAGCTGAAATTTCAAATTTGTAAAATAATAAGTAAACATTATAATTTTTTTTTTAAATTTGTTAAAGATCACATTTTTGAGAAAAAAATTATCAAAAATTAATTGTAAAGTAACTACGAAACCATGTTTAATGGTAGGGATAGTAGGTTTGTTAGAGAAGCAAAGTAACTAGGAGGTGTACCAAATAAGTTGTAAGTTGTAACCACTAATCTCAATCGAAACTATTTATGTCACTTCCTATATATTTCATTTGTTTACTTGCACACGCACACTAACAACTTTAATCAAACACTTAAACAACTAATAATGATCTAAATAAACTATTTCTTATACTGTTACAAGGGTGTAGTTTAGTGTCAAGCAAACGGCAACAATTTCACTAAACAATCAACTAAATAGATGCAGCCGTATCTCTCTCGTTTTTTTAAAAAAAATCAGAATTCGAAACTAATCGAAAGACATATATATGATCTTTAACTGAACCATTGGTTGATGTTGCGGTTTTCACTTTGACTTTTTTTACAAAAAGTTCAAAATTTAAAATTTGTCGAGCAACCCTTATGTACAACGCTTTTTTATCAACAAAAACATTCGGTTGGTATTGTCAAGAAACAGTTACTCTAAAATATTAAGTTGTTAGAGAATGGTCATTTTCAGGATCACTCGAAAGCCCATTTATGGGTCGAAAAGCGGAGAGAATGGTCATTTTCAGAATCTTATATTATTCAAACACTCCACCTCACTCGAAAGCCCATTTATGGGTCGAAAAATAGATCACGGACGCCCGTCTTTGGGGTATAAATTTGTCATTCGTGTCCCTCATAAATTATGAGAAATGTTGGGGTGACAGGGATCGACTGAATACTCGGTCTGCCTGAACTCTGATACAATATCAAGTAACCAGTTATTCTAAATGTTACGGAATGAAACTTTCCAGAATCTTATATTATTCCGACGGGTGTACCAATATCCGTTTTGCTTATTTTACGAAATGTTCAGGATTTGAAACTTGTCGAAAGACTCGTACATATTGTCTTTCTACACGGACACGGGGAGATTTTACCTTTGGGACATAGCAATGCTTTGAGTTTGAGAGACTCTCTTAAACTGATGCGTGGCTTGTAAGGTAGCTAATCATCAGCAAGGGATTAACTCACGTGTACAATTTTAGGCCTGGGGAATCTTCTTCATTTTACGTAATGAACTCTCTTCAATCATTTGATTCTTCATTGCAATGTGGAGCTTTGTATTACTCCATCATCGACATCTGTAAGACTGATAGTTGCTTATACAAACATACCAACCTCTGCTTCACACGTAATTGATCTCTTTCCATATACATTGAGCCGTGGCTGAACAAAAGTTATCGACTTTACAGGTATCTGAAAATATCTGTAAATCCTGAATGTCAATCCACTAGTGATGCTCAGAGTTTATACGGGGGTTGATGTAAATACTATAGGGGTTCCATATACCACAAACGTACGATACAGCATATTAGTTCGCAACTTTTTATGATATGTAGAATTTCTGATTCGCACGTACCATTATCTTTTATCACCATATAATATATATCTTTGGAAAAATTAATTCTAATGTCCCTGAACTATAGGCACTTTTTTTCTAAGGCTCTATTTGAGAGTGTTGTTGAAAACTGCTATGTTGGTGGAAAAAGTGCTGTCAGAAAAATTAGACTGTTTGGTAATTTTTTTTAATTTATACATATTTTGAGATATAATATATAAAAATAATGTTTTTCAGAAGGTTTGATGGTGAAACTTATAGCTACTTTTTACAAAACTGAAAATAGCTTTTTTCAAAAGCATGGGGACGTACTTTTGCTAATAGCAGCTTTTAGACCACAAGTGATTTTCTAGACATCACCTTTTAGAATTTACCAAGCAGCTTTCTGGCAGGTTTTCAGCAAAAAACTGTTGTAACCGTCTAAAACAACAATACCAAACGAGATCTAAGTCCCTAAACTATAAATATAAATTTATAAGTAATTCAATTTTTTATTTTTTCTCATCGGAATCCTTCCGTTAAAATTAGATTGACGCCGTTAATTCCGAATAACATTCTTGAAGGTCCGGAGAATCAAAAGCAATTTTGACGATGATTTCGGTTTCCCAACTTAAAGTTTGAGTAACCAAATCGCTCATTTTTCAATATTCTGCCCATCAAAATCGTCACTATCACTGAAAATTTAATCGAATCAAAACCATAATTCTATTAAAAAATTGAAAGTTTCCCAAACTAAATTTTGATGGTGTAGATGGGCAGAGGACTGAAAAATGAGCGTTTTAGTTCACCTTCAAAGCTGCATTTGATTCTCTGGAACTTATATTTTTAATAAATTTGCCACGTCACTGAACAACTAACGGCATTACTCACATTTTAACGGAAGGACCGCGATAGGAAAAAATCAAAAAAAAAGTGCCCAGAGAGTTTATAATTAATTTCCCCTGTATCTTTTATCAGAGCTTAAAGGAAACCCTACTTTTCATGATCACTGCCATGTGTAATTTGTTAAGGGGGCTCTTTTTATCTATATCTTTAATCAGTTCTTTCGACACCTAAATGTTTAGTTCTCCGAGTATCTGGTTAAGTAATCAATCAACTACACTAATGACTAGGCTTTCTCAAAACAAAAACAAGTAAGAATTGTATTGTGCACCAGGTACTGGTAGTAGCCTCATTACTGCTGAAGATCCAATTTATATTTACTCATTACTGTTGAAGATCTTTGAATTGAACTCATAGGATTCGATTTACACATATTTATGTGATGCATTAAGTCTGCATTAGTTAGTAGTTAGCGCTAATTAGCTAGGGAAGTTTCCTGGAAGTCGTCATTAGATTAATTAAGTAGTATTAATGGCATTGTCTATTTTATCAGAAATATCTGACAGAAGATCCCACAGGCCACAAGTGTCATCGATTTTCAGCTATCTGATATTTTGATCGGATAGCTGAAAATCGATGTAAAGTGAACCTAGAAGTTAATACTTATTTATTGCATGCAGTTACACTACCTAGTAACAAGTAACCAGGTATTGTGGTCAGTGACGGAACCAAGGAGGAACTTGTTAAAAAATATAAGATCATACAACCTTAAGATTTTAGTGTGACTGGTTACTTAACATTGTATCAGAGCTCGGGTTCGTCCTCCCATCCCCATTCATTTAATTTAAATATTTGTTGTTGGTATTGATATTAGTATTGGTTGTATTTGTCGTTGTCAATCGTAGCGAAAAGTATCATACTATTGAGGGAGAGTGTTAAACAGTATAAGATCCAACCCAACCCAGAGTGGAACTCGAAAAATTCGTGATTTTGTATTTAGGGTCATCTGGTCATTTGTTAACCATAAAAATTTGTAGAATTAAAATTAAGCTTAAAAATTCGTTAAAATTCTGATCTTAATTTCTTGTGACGAGTAAAAATTTTAAAGTTTCGAATTTCAGACAGGGTCTTTTCAATTTCAAGATCCGCTGCTGTCTGCAACTTGTGAGGCTGAGACAATTTATGCTAATTTCCCCTGTATGAAGTATGAACACTCTTATTTGAGACAGATTGATACCCCATGTAAAAATGACATCTCAACAAGCAACCTAAAGTCTAAACATTTTTGTCAAAGTTTCTAATTAGTTCTTATAATGATGTAAAGAAACATGCATTGACTAAACTGAAAAGAATAATAGCTGCAATAAATATTAATTCTGTAGACTTATTCAAAGCAATAATCAATCATCAATCCTCAGTTCCCTGAGTTGGTTACTTTGATGTTGCCATTGTTGTTGTTGTTGCTAGTTGTTACACTCTGTGTAACATTCGCGTTATTGTTTGGATTTGATCCTCCACCAATCACAGAGGAGATGGCCGCGGCCAGGGCTGCAGTAAAATTAGGATCAGCAGTAAGTGCATTGACAGTGTCAGCCAACGAGCCCGTCTGGTGGCCTAATTGCAAAGCAGCAGCTGCTTGTATATCCTGTGACATTTGAAGGCCGGAGAATTTTGATTGATTGTGTAATGCCTGGGAAAATATCTGAGGTAGGAGAGCGGTTGGTGAGGCGAAATTTTGTAAAGGTAGTTGGAATTGATTCTGTAGCCTTTGACAGTCTAAGGGGTTTTGGTTTGGTGATTGTGTTAAATCTAGAGTGACTGTTGGAAATGGAGCTGAGGCGGAAATGGTAGCCATGTTATTAGAACAAGGGAGGAAACTTCTGGCTAGTACATTTGAGTTTATGATACCATCTGCACTTGGCATTGATCCAGAAAGCAGCATTCGAGCTGCTGATGACGTTGAGGATGCCATTGCCATCGCAGCAGGAGGCAAAGGATGGTTGTGATTGCCTTCATATGTTGTTATCAGAATGCTTCTGTCATCTGCACATCTTTGTACCTGTTTTCTAACAGGACAGCCAGAGGCCATGGTACATCTATAATATGCTCGCGGACATGGATTTCCCTTAGCTATCTTCTGTCCGTATTTTCTCCATTGACATCCATCTGTTATCTGACACCAATCAAAAAAATTATGATCTTCAATATACTCAAATATGTGATCATAATTAAATCTTAGTCGACGATGTACATAACAAATTGAAGTCGTTTATAGCTTAATCGTACCATAGGTGCTTCTGATCGTGCTCTAACAGAGACTCTAGCTTTTCTTATAGTGGCCTCAGTGGCTTGATCAACACTCTTGGAAGGATTTAGCCTCGAGACTTTGTTACTACCCATCCACGCGTTCTGTGATCCCAGATCTACATCGTCTTCCTTAGACAAATGATCCATGTTACTGACAGGAGACCTTACAGGATCGCCTCCCTCAGGCAAAGACAAGGAAGGTTCAGCATCTGTCTCAGCACCAATCTGTCCAAGTCCCAGACTGATAAACTTTCTCGGTACCTCACTAGCACCGCTGTTTTTCCTTGCATGTTGATCACTAAATTTTTCTAGTTCTTGATCAGCTGCTCTCTGACTCTGCTGTTGCATAACTGTGACTAGATGCATTTGCAGAGTGTTGTAATTATTAGTTGCTTGATTCAGCAAGTCTTTCAATCGATGATTTTCGATGTTGGTACGTTCCAGATCTGCTTGAAGTGCCACTAGCTACAACATCAAAACCCTATTCTTATAAATCATTCTCATATAAATCTCAGAAATATGTAAACTGGTCTCTACATTGTTTACTCAAAAATTACCTCATTTTTCGCTCTTTTATCTTCAGACTCCGGAGATACTCCATCATCCACAACCGAATGATCACTGCAATTGTTTGCAGTAAGAAGATGCAGACCAGTCTGTACAAAAAAAAATCGTAAAATCGTTACAAAATCGACTCTTTCTACCTATATGACAACACTAGCAAATAATTGCAGATAAATAAATTACATTGACATTGAATTCCGCTCTACGATCATCACCATCATTAGCCTTATCCGTAACCTTGGACTGATCATAATCATAATCATGATCATGATCATCGCGTTTACGTGCAAAAAAGTCCATCTCATGAGGCCTACACTGCTCATGATGATCATGCAAGGTACTGAGCTGAAACTGGAAACTACCGCGAGACGGTGAGGAGTCCATTACTGAAGGTTCAGCCATCCAATGCTGGTGAAAATACTGATGGTCTTGTTGAGGAGGAAAAGAGTTGATAACAAAAGACTTGGCCATAGAAGTTGTAAATAAATAGAAAGGTGTGATGATAACTTGAAACGGTAGTGCAATGGACTCGGCAAAGGAAGAGGAGACTAAGATGAAGAGAAGACCAAATACAAGGTGAGTGTTAAGATTTGTTTCAACAGAAATAACTGGGATTTGGCATCATATTTATGAAGAAAAGTGTAAACTAGTTTGGTCTGATCATTGCTTTCTAAGTCTTCCTTTATTTCCTACTTGTAGTGGTCTGGTTTACACTACTTGGTCTATGGATAATTAAGTTGCATGACTCCCTTCCTCAAATTAACTTACTCCGTCACATTCAATTATTTACGTATTTTTTTAACACTCGATACGTATTTAAAATAAATATAAAATATATTTTCATTATTTATTTTTTAATTTTTCTATTCTTATATTAAACTGAAAAATTAAATTTTTATTTAAAAGAATATGTTTTAAAAGTAATTTATGTAATTCTATCTTACAGAAGCATTAAAATACGTGCTAAACTCCACATTCTCCATATCCTTACGGGACAGAAGGAGTATTACGATCATTCACAAATCATCGATCAACAAAAAATTCGCAAATAATGGAAATAAAATAAAATATACTGGACACATTGACGTAACTCCTGTATCCGATCAGTTTTCAATATTTGTGTGATTGTGGAGGGAAGTGAGGACATTTTTAACTTTTAAGAATATCAATTAACCAAAGAAATAATAATTAGTATATTATTCAGATCATTTATTTTAAATTTATGAAAGTAAACTTGTTGTAGAAGTCATTTATCACAAGAGTAATGCTACGTAACCCAAAACTCGTACCAAAATAGTTACAAAGTGACGTGGCATGACACGTGTTTAAATATAATTCGTGGGTAGGGTGAAGGACAAATTTAGCCTATTTTTACACAAAATTGACAAAAATAACCAGTTTCTGAAAAGTTGGCCAACTTTAGCCGAAGGGATACCCAACTGTCAGTGGAGTATCCACTTTATACAAGATACCCAACTGGCAGTGGAGTATCCCATATATGAAATACCCAACTACCAGTGGAGTATCCTATACAAATTGAGATACCCAACTGACAGTGGAGTATTCAATCGGCCAAAATTGACCACTTTTTTCAGAACAGCTATTTTTGTTAAATTTTTTCAAAAATCGGCTATTTTTGTCATTTTTTCATATTATTGCACGCAGAGTCCCATATTATTACTAGGAAAGTTACCATTTATAAAGTATTTGGGAACAATTTTTATAACAATATTTGGGGCGTCTAGCATTTTCCTTATCACAAATCTTTTCTAGCTATTATAAATAACAATAAATATATTGCATACAAAAATGAGGAACAAGTTGGAGTGTGGGGTTGACAAAGGAGGGGGTGGGTCCCACAAATAAATGAATGGAGTCAAAGGATTGGAGATTTGACTGGTTCCCAAAAAGATTCACCACCTCAAAAAGTCCGAGAACTCCTCCTGACACTCCCTCGACTTTGATCACACTCTCCTTCTCCGTCAACCATTTTTTGAATCTCGCTCACATTTATCGGTGAATTTTAGAAATAAAAATAAAATTGTGTTCAAATCCGAAATTACGCGGATAAAGTTAGTATCGGTTTTGGGTTTACACTTGGCTACACGACATGAAAACGAAACGAAACTACACAAAATAAATAAATATTTAAATAAATTTATCAAAATTATATGTATAATATATCATAAATAATGTTTTACATATAAAATTTACAGAAAATAGATACAAAATATATTCAAATTTAAATTTTATAAGACTTGACTGCACTTGAGTAATTATGACTTATTGACTGAAAACTTGACAAGTAAAAATTTAATATTTAAATATATATTTTTTATTTTTATTTTTTTATTAATTTTAAATTACATTAAATACAACACGAAACGTACACGAAATGAAAGTGCATGAATACAAAACGAAACGAATCATTAACAGTTCGAGTTTGGATTAAGCAGTCATGACACAAAATACGAGATTACATAACATGAAAGTACACAAAACGATGACACGAAAGTACACAAAGCGTACGCATTGCCGCTCCACCATCAAACATGAGCACTCTTACAATTCTATAAATGTTAATAAATTTCTGGTGACAAGTAAATAAGTGCCCGTTTGGGAAATTTTAAAATAAGTAACTTATTACTTAAATCGAATAAGTGACTGATAAGTGATAAGTTGATAAATACTTATAAGTTATACAAGTGTTTGGCTAACTTAACTTATAAGTCATATTTTTTTTATTTAAATAAACTAAAATAAATAATTTTTAAATATAATTATCTTAATTCTTGAATTTTAAGTTAGGTTAACATTTAAAAAAATATTTTTAAAAACTAAAGTTAATAAACAAAACAAAAAATTAAAATAAGTTGAGAAAAAGTACGTCATTGCTAACATTCAACTTATCAGCTTATAACTTGTAAATTTAACTTATAAGTTGGATAGACAAACACTCATCGATAAGTTATTGCAGACTTATAAGTTAATAAGCCCACTTAATAGATTTCCCAAACACGCCCCAAGTTATGACGGAAATACAAGTGATGATATGACTCAAGAGAAATATGGGCGTGGGTTGATCTGAAATTTTTCATTTAATTGATTAATTTTTCGATTAATCAATAGATAGTAATTAAGGTTGCGACTTACGAACCTAACTAATTACTTTAATATTTCAATATGTCCGATCAATTTTTTCATAAGCATTTTTATTAATTACAGATTACCTGATTAATCGTTATTAGATCGTTTCATCAGTCAATTAACACCATTGTAGTTGTAATTTCATATCTAAACTATGTAAATGTAAAAGCATCACTGTATACAGTTTTTTTTATCGTAGATAACTCGCAGCCGCTACCCTTTGGTGCGTACTGGGTAAATTCTACGGGCTCACGCAATAACCTGCAAATAACGTGAATCAAGGTAAATCGCATTAAGTAACAGGTTCTGCCTCAGGAGGCATAATCATGAATAACAAGATGGTTTTATAGGTGTCAAATAATAAATTTATGCGACCTTGATTTTCTTCTAAATTATTACGATGAATTCATTATACGAAAAATCCCCACCAATAAAAATTAGATAACTCACCAAAATATAATTGTTAGAACATATTCATATGCGCCCAAGCTAGAAAGGCTCATTTTTAGAAGGAGATCCCGAGAAAATAATGGTAAATGTGGAAAATTAAATATTAATCCATGTGTTTCAATTTCTTACTATATTGGTGATGTCCATACTAGAGATGTACAAAAAATCCATCGGGCCGGGCTTTTATCCGTGCTTTTCGGGTTTCGGGCCGGACCGGATTTTCGACAAAAAAGGAGGCCCATATAAGACCCGCGGGCCGGGCCGAACCGGGTCGGGCTTTTTTCGGATCAGGCATTTCGGACTTTTTCCAGATCGGATCGGATCGGATTTCGGGTTTCGGATTTTTTGAACACCTCTACCTCTAGTACATGCATTGTTGTCAACACTCTTAATTATTTTCCTATTGGATCCGTTGTCTGATCTAATATTCAATTATTTCAAGGAAATGCTGATGCTATCATAAATAATACAGGGATTATTTAGCCAAAGATCTCCCATTTGTCAAAGTCGAAACTAACTTCTTAGAAGATTCAAAGTCATGTTAAGGACCAATTGATCAATCACAGCTGTGACAATTTAATATGGTGAGATAAAGGAAAATGCATAATAAAATAAGGGGAAAGATTTGTCCTTATAATCCGTAGAGATACGTCGTTTTCTTAAAAATAGCTGATAAGTTGATTAAAAATATATTTTGACCGATTCGTTAAATTATCGTAAATTAACTGATTTGTGAAAGAAAAATGTTATTTTCAGAGCTTATTTTTTGTTTCCGGAACTAAAAAAATGTAAAAAGACTGAATTATCATTGCATTGATTTTTTTTCTTAAGGCTTTTTATGTGATTCAGGGGCAATTTTGTCTTTTTATCATATTTTTGACCGATTCGTTAAATTATTGTAAATTACCTGATTTGTCAAAGAAAAATGTTATTTCCGGAGCTTGTTTTTTGTTTCCGGAACTAAAAAAATGTAAAAAGACCGAATTACCCTTGCATTGATTTTTTTTCTTAAGGCTTTTTATGTGATTCAGGGGCAATTTTGTCATATTCTTGCTCTGAAAATAAAAAAACAGCTCTACAAATAGCATTTCCTTTTGTCAAAAATCACCCGACAAATCATTAATTGATACCTCACCCGAATTATTCTAATTTCGAAAATTTGTAACCAACTTACAATACATACGTTTGAATTTAACGTCGTTGAGTTTCATAGGATAGCTCGTATTTCAAAAAATCAATTTGTTACTTATATAACTAATTTTTTTAATTTAGTCAGCTATTAGGCATTAGCTAACATTAAATCTTTAAATGTTTAGAAAAAAATATTACATTATTAAAATTATTCGGGACTCGGAAACTTTACTATTAATTTTACGATTATTAGTTCATATACTCGAAAAATCTCCCTTTTTCCTGCTCTGCATAGCACCATCGCAATCGGTTGCTTTGCAGGAACAGAAACTCATTTGGCTATGTGAAACTTTCTAACAAGAAGTGCTTTTTTCACAACTTGAACCACTCCTATAGCCATAGTTGTTGAAATTGACCGGAAATGTAGACTTGGGTTACCTGAAAGTGACCGTAAACGTAGACTTGGGTTATCATAGATCGGAGGTCATTTACGCCGGTCCACGAGTCCAAATCAGCTGCGTAATCACACTTGTGACAGCCTAGACTGTATGTCTTTATACGAAAAACTATAGGTATCCCACTGAAACCGGCGTGTCCCGGTACTATCAATAGAATACTTGGTCTACCTTTCACACCTATGAAGATTATCTCTTCGTACCGTTTAATAAAGAAATTAAGAAAGTCATGAGAGTGCACAAGAATCCTGTATCAGATGTGAAAAATCTTGAAACGAGTCAGATTACTGTAATTTTGATGAAGAGAGTATTCTTATTGAACAATTAGGCCAAAACACCGAGATATACAAGCGAAACACCAACATGTTTATGTGGATTTTAGAGTTTTATGATCATTTTACAACTTATCGGCATTAGATCCAACTCTCAAAATCCAAATGCAACATACCAGATTATTATGACACAATAACACATGCACACAGCTAGAGAAAACTTCACTGGGAATACAGATAAAGGGAATCCAGTATCCACTCACAGAAGACAATATTTAGGAAGATAGGTAACGAGACATCCATGATTGGAAGCGAGACCAGGCCAGCTCACAAGCCGCTTCATTATCATCAGTCATTCCCATATCCTTTCTCCTCTTCACACCATCAGGAGACCTATTCATGAAAGCATGTGCAACACCAGGATACAAGTGTATCTCATGTGGCACTCCTGCTGCCTTCAACTTTTCCTCCAAAGCTTTGCCGGTCTGGCGAAAAGAAAATAAGAAAACACATAAATTCATTCTTTTTTTAAGGTTCAAAGATGTACAAATCACCAACTGAATAGTGAATGTTTCTACTATACAAGTGCATCAATGAATCACCAATATTCAATAAAATACGCTATGACTTGATAACATTGTTGCCAGCTTTGTACTCCCTCAAATACAATCTAGTTGTCTCAACTTCTTCTAATGTTCTATAGATGTATGCACATAATATATTTTTTATAATTTTGGTTTGAATAAAAAATTAAACTGATCTATTTCCCCTAATCAAATTTCACAAGAACAGTTTAATGTTTATTATATCGTATGCCTATGTCTATTGGTTTTATGGAATCATATATGAATCATTGATTTTTATATAACAACTGTCAACTTCATTACTATTACCTTGACATCTGCAAACCCAACAAAATTATCAAGCTCCCCAAAGTGAGCTTGCACAGGAGCCTTGGCTTGGGCAGGATCAGCAAGTTCTGGTGGAGGAACTCCGTAGAAGGCCACGGCAGCATCAACCCCAGGTGACAAAACAGAACTTGCAATGGCGAGAGCGCCACCCATACAGAATCCTGTTACGCCAACCTGTCCAAAAATAATTCAGAAAAAAATTGGTTGCATTTAGAACATATTCTTTCATAATAATGAAAGGTGCATTCTACAATTGCCAGCCATTCATGTCAAACTGTAAATGCAACATATTTTTGCAGAATATATATAGATAAAAGGGTAAACATGTAAAGTTTCAATACTGTACGTGATTTAACATCTATGATTAGGCTTCTAAACCTATTTCTTCACTATAGGTGATACACGCATGTCACAGTGCCAACTATCATAGCTGCCAAGGCGTCGCCTGGCAGAATTGCAACCAAATATGAATAGGAGCTCAGCCCTGATTTTATTGGGAGTAGGCGACCTAGTGGATTCTAGCCTTCCTTTACGCTAATAACTAATAAGTCATGGCCTAGGATTCTAAGGTAAATTACAAAATGCAATAAATAGTTAAGGGGATATCACCAATTTGAATAAGATTCTAATAAAAAAATTATATAATCAACTATAAAGTAATAAATAATAATTTCTAGTTCCAATAGAGGAATCGATAGGATTTTAATTAAAAATGAAACATCAAATGTTAATGTTATACATATCTAAATAGATAGTTAGCACATTATATTAACTAATAAGTGTACTGCGTTCTATTAAATAGACTTTCAGTTTTTAACAAACAAATGTTAATAGAAAGTTGATGTTTAGATATAGATTCACATTTTAGCTATATACATAGGTTTTGGCACATACTTTCTATCATGCACTTCATATATTTTCTTACCTTTATACCTTTTCCTACCTCATCCATATTTCATGTTACAATAAACACAACATATGCATTATATGCATGATGTCACTTTCCGTTTGATATGGTATTTTGGACCTTATTTTAAAAGCTCGTCCCAGTAATAAATCAACTATACACAAGTAACAATTACGAAGCTCATGCTTTTTAAAACCATTTAAAACATTTTCATAAATATATCCCATTATCAATGACTCACATAGTAGGGGACAATGTTTTTATAGAGAAATTCCTACAATTAATTTACTCAAAATACTTGAACTACGTTTTTTAATCTCATACCCTAGTTCACTCGAATAATCGTCAAAATAAAAGAGAGGGGGTAACTTGAGTTTCCAAGTAACTGAAATTTATCCTATTATTACTAAATTTCAGCTCATTCTCTTTAACTTTGTTGTTTATGGATGAACAAGCACCCAACACATCAGTGAAGTCGATTATCCATCAATCGAAAAATTCAGACAAAATCTACTGACAGTTAATAAATTTCAACAAGATACTAATACAATTCCTAAAAAATGATAAAGGTTTGAGTACATCTGAAACAGTTATAAAAATGAGAGCAATTGAGCAAACCAGCAGTAAGAGTAGATGAAGCAAAAAGATTTATGTGGAAATGGTTAACTTCATTCACTTATAACGAGGTCTGGTGGTTGTACAGCAGTACAGGTACACATGTAATAACTAAAAACCACACCCTCAAAGATGATGCTGAATACGAGGACATAAAAAGATCGGCATAGTGAATATGTTCGGGTTTTCTGGTTAAATATGTTAATTTCTGCCAAATGACATAGTTAGAGGACATTAAGTTTAGGAGATTATTGACAATTAACTGTAGATACATTTACCTTTAATAATTTTCAAAGTGTAGTGGTCTGTAGTCGCAAAAGACCCCTATTACTCTACTACTATAATCTAGACCATTCTTGCTCATCTACTTATATAACCAAAATAATCAATAGCAATTTTAATTAACACTTCAATAGCATTAGAGACTAGTAACAGATAAAAATCAAGGTATTAATTTCTTTATCCGCATCATCTCCTTGTAAAGAAAACTCGACCACAAATTTCATAATGAGTTCTATAATAGAAGAATTCCCAATTCTCGAACGGGTCTCCACTCTCCACACAAGTTGCAGATTTTCTTTGTCCCAGTTAGGACGAACATTTACGAATAAGTTAAGCTAGTAAACTGTGTAAAAGGAAAATAAAGTAAATTAGAAAGTAACACAAATTACGGCTCACTTAATGTAGGACAAGGTTCAAAAACCTATCACTGCACAGAATCAGTAGAGACATAAAGAAATATTATTAAATAATCAACAATTCATAACATTCAAAATCCTAAGAAAAAAAGTGTCAAGGCATCAGGTGACCTAGCCCACTAAATTAAAGGAACTGTTGCCACCTTCCCAAAATTGGTTATGGAATTGCTTGGGAAACTACTATGCTGCACCACAAGGATTACCACATCAGCTTTCAACACCAGCACGAGCTTGGCATCTTCCACCACCAGCACCTCCTCCTCCTCCTCAACAACCACCTAAAGCACCGTAAGCTATCCTGGACGGGAGCCCTACAACCTCTGCTCCACCAAAACCACTTCAGACATGTATACTCATGCGCCCCTTACACCACTAATACCACCTATTCATATACTATCAAAAAGTAATGACAAAATCTAACAACTGTACTAATGATCTCTCGGTCAACATACATCTTCCACTACGGGGTTTCGAGCATTCACACCTTGTCAAAATCAAGGTAGGTGTGTGAGTGTGTTCAACTATCAAAAACAAATCGAACAACCATCCAAACTTAATACATAAGAATGCATATGAAAACTCTGTCGAATACATGCCTATAATCCTATCGCATAATTTATTTATTTTTGAATTAATACTATCACATAATTCTTAAAGCAAATCAACAAGTAACACACCTTCTGCGAACCATTTGCCTTGAGCCACTGAACCGAAGCTCCAATATCCTTGACCGCACCTTGCCAATCAAGCCCATCCATCAAATGCTGCGCTTCCGCAACATCCAAACCAACCTTTCCTCTATACAAACTAAAAATCCCAAAACACACAAAAATCAAAACCAATCACAAACAAACACCAAAACCCATCCAAACAAACACAAAATCACAACAACATACTCGGGAATAAGCGCGCGATAACCGGAACCAAACTGAGAAATAGCAAGAGCATGATTCTTAATCTCAAAATCAACCCCCCACCATTCTTGAAGCACAACAATCCCAGGTGCATTTTCTTTACCAACAACATAAGCATCGAATGTCTGTTTCACAAACATACACACCCTTTTCATCAATTTACATAAATACCCATTTATTTCATTTAATCATAAGCCCAACAAAAAAACAAAAATTAATTTATTTTCCAAGAAATTATAAATTAAAATGATATATACTAATTTAAACAGGGTTTAAACAGTAAATAGAGGGTTTATGTATTATGGTCTCAGATTCTTGATTCGATTCTCGCTTACCCCGAGATTTGTTAGAACAGATACTCGATTATAAAAATGATATAAATAGAGGGTGTGAAGCGAAACTGACAGTGTCGTCGCGGTGAATCTGAACTTTCTGGAACGGAGAAGAAGCAGAGGCCGCCATGGATCGAATCCTCGCGAGAGCAAAAGGGGTTGAAATGTTGGAAAATAGGGTTTTAGCTTTAGGGGTTGTAAAGAATAGTCTTGAAAACAAGGCTACTACCATTTTTTATTTTCTTTTCTAGTCCTTGTGTTGTGATGTTGACTAATGGTAGGTGGGTTGCCTAAAATTGAGGAAACTATTTTTCAAGTAAAAATAAAGTAAAAAAATAATTAAAATAATTTATTAAAGAATATATTTCTAATTTGGATAAGTAAGTTTTTAATATTTAAAAAACCCGGGTTTTTTTAGAAAGATTGATAAAATAATAAATTAAATAAAAAGGATAGGTTAACGGGAATACAAGTAAGGAAGTGTGGTAAGTAAGGACTCATTTGTTAAATCCGAATGTTAATTTCTGAACGATTACAATTGTGAACGAGTGATTAATCTGAATGCTGAACTAGTAATATTTTTTGTTAAATTAATATAAAAAAATTCTGAATGATAAAATTAATACTTTTTAAATTTAATGATATTAAATTTTTCTACTTCATAATAGTATTATTATGTTATAGTATTGTATATACTTATTTTATTTTTAAAATTATCTTAAATTAAATTTAGGTAATTCTTATAGAACTTTGTAAAATTAATATTAATATTTTTTAATAAAATTATATTATTAACTACATCCTCATCTAAGTTATGTAAATTATAGAATACAATATATTAAATAAACAAAGTTAAAAAAATTATAATAAAGTCTATAATAAAATTGATATCCTCCCAAATATGGTAGAAGTGGAGGTGCCAAATAAGGTGGCGAGTTGAGGTGAAACTGAGGAATGGTTCGGCATAAATTTTTAGAATGAACAGTCCAGAAGTTGTCCAGAAGAATGCGAATCGTCCAGCAGAATGAATGTTTAAAACAAACAATCTGAACAAGGAAAAATGACTAGAACAGTTCAGTTAGACTCATTCACCTATAAACAAATGGGGCCTAAGTCGATAATTTAATAAACAGTTAAAGTATCCAATTTGAAAATAGTATATGTTCGGTTTTAATTTAATTTGTCAATGAGTCGAATTTGGGTGTAATGTAAGATTCGGTATATAGATAGCTGGACTTAGAATTTCACGATCGTTAAATTGATAGTTAATCGGACTACATTAATTGCATAAATATAAATACTTTTTAATTATACAACAGTAAAGGATTTCGTTGGCTTTCGTGGGAAAAAATGTGCAGATCTAGAAATAATGGAAGGCTGGGGTTCAGCAGGTTGTATGTATGGGTTTAATCTTGTTTTATCATGAAAGCACATCTGGCACATTGTATATAATCTAGGTTTCTTAGTGGCAAGAATTTTTAAAGCTCGATACTACTCTTCAATCATGTCTTACAAGTTCAAAGACATCATGATGATAGTTTCATCTGGGGAGGAATTTATGAGGCTAGAGTTGCGTTATGTAAAGTGTTGGACCAGAACAAGACGGCCCAAAGGAATTATAGTTAGAATAATCACAATACATTATGTAAAGCCCAAGAAGGCCCAGATTGTAAGGATTGAGCCTATTTGGGACTTAGTATAAATAAAGGACAACAATCCCATTTGAGGGGGTTGGCTAATTAAGCAAAGAAGACCATCTCCTAAAAATATAGACTAATAATATTATTGGTACATCATTTGGCGCTAGAAGGAGCTTTGCTTTAACAAGATCCAACCAGAAGATGATTGTAGAAGAGCTTGATCCGGGAACCGCCGGACCAACTCAGGTAAAGAAGTTGACGGCAGAAGTTGCCGCCGACCCCTCGACCCACGACGATCGCGAGCTTCCAAAACAGC
Source organism: Apium graveolens (assembly GCF_009905375.1). Lineage (NCBI taxonomy): Eukaryota > Viridiplantae > Streptophyta > Magnoliopsida > Apiales > Apiaceae > Apium > Apium graveolens. The sequence continues at coordinate 2,219,166 of NC_133648.1, read as the reverse complement.
CGGCATTGAAACCGAAGTGTCTGTTCCCTCCACCTGAGGCTCCTCCAGAAGATCAATTTCTAGGATTGAAGGACTCTCTCCAAAGGGACAGAAAAAGAAAAGCTGTGTCAGACCAGCGTTTTAGAGTTCAAACATCTAAAGAAAAAAAAGTTCTCTCGAGCGACGTTCGGCTACATTTGGAAAAGAAAGAAAGGCTAAAAGCCCAAAACCAAGGAAATCCGAAAGATTCCCTTGATTCAGATGAAGAACTCGAGTTTCTAGAACGCGAAGCTCAGAGATTGCAGGCTAAACTTGAGCGAAAACGTGAGATTCACCGTCTCCGTCGAGAGCTCCAACAAACTACAATTCAAAATGAAGGACAAGATGATGAATTTTATGATGAGGATGATGCGGAGTACGAATATGAGCCCTCGGCGGAGTCAACATATTCGCAACCTCGCGAACGTCGACAGAAGACAGTGTCATCTGCCGATGTCTCACATCAGACAGAATCCACAGAATCTATATCTCACGAGGAGTTCGCTAAAATGCAGGAAGAAATCGCCCAGATGCGTACCTTGATGAGAAATCAGGCAGGGTTTGAAACCGTTTCTGAGAGCCCCCTATCGTTAGTGCTTGAGAAGGCGCGCATCGACAGGACGTTGAAAACGCCTGCTCTCGATCATTTCGACGGATCCTCGGACCCGTTAGCATTTCTAAATACATTTGACGGCCGCATGGCTTTCTTCGGCCACTCGGAGATCGCTAGGTGTCAGTTCTTCTCCACTTGCCTTCAAGGCACGGCTCTCCGATGGTACAGTTGTTAGGAATATATGTGCATTAGTTTGATGATATGTTTAACAAAACACTTAAGTAGAAATTTAGTGTCTGTAGCCTCAACGGATAAGACCACTTTGGCTATCCGTTGATGGTGTAGCTTTACTTAGAAATAAGTCTAGTATTGTAGCATATTTCAGTCTCTGTATTTAAAATTGTAATTCTTAGAAGTTGAGAGAAACTATGAGTCATGTTGACTACTAGATGATATGCAGATAGGAAGGCCAATTGTAAATATTTCATGCCTTGTAATTTTGTATAAATGAAGTGGTATCAACGGATGACTTAAAGACCTTCAACGGATGAGAAGCTAAGCTTCAACGGATGTCTCTAAAGCTTCAACGGATAACATCCTTCAACGGATGAGAGCATCAACGGATGAAAGCTTCAACGGATAACATCCTTCAACGGATGAAGTCATCAACGGATGAAAGCTTCAACGGATGTTCTGCTAATTAGCCGTTGATAAGTGGTAGTTGTACCTACAAACAGAGGCACGTGGGTTGACAGAGAAAACCTGAGATGTGGTAGCCGAATTTCAGGATCAACAGAAAAAGCGGCCGTTCTTCTTTAGTACAAAGTTGCAATAGTCAACAAAGTACTTGAGTGAACAGGAAAAGAAGCAAGTGAAGAACTTATTTTACTATTGTAATTTTATATTGTTTTTCACTTGTACACTTGGTAATATATATAAACCAAGAAGAAGCTAGTAATTAGAGAGAGATTTTCCAGAGCTGTTAAGAAATATCTTGAGAGAAAATTCATCTAGTTTGTACTAGGATGCAGCTGTGATCAACATTGTTGAACACAGATTTTCTAATATACCATCTCTGGTGGAACAATAAATCCACCAGAAAAGTTTTTAAAGTGTGTTGTGTTCTTTACATTTTGTGTTTGAATATATATCTGTCTGCATTAGCTCAAAGCAATTCATACACTTGTTCATCTAGAACACACTGCTTTAATAAACTTCTCAAAACTTGAAAAAGTTTTGAGATTTACATTCAACCCCCCCCTTCTGTAAATCTCATTGTTAGTCCTCTAGGAATAACAATTGGTATCAGAGCAAGCTCTTGACACACAAAGAGTTTAAAGATCTTGGAATCTAACAAAGATGAGTAAGAAGGATATTGGAGTAAAGATCCCAGTTCTTGACAAAGACAGTTTTCACCACTGGAAGGTGAAAATGCACCTTCATCTACTCTCCCAAGATGAAGGTTATGTAAACTGCATTGAGAATGGTCCTCACATTCCCCACAAAGTAGCCACAGTTGCTACGGCCACAATTGCTGTTGGTCAATCCATTCCAAAACCTAGAGCAGAATGGACAATGGAAGACACAGAAGAAGTCCACAAGGATAAGAAGGCTATGAACATTTTGTTTAATGGTCTTGACAAGGATATGTTTGATAATGTGATAAATTGTTCAACTGCCAAAGAGGTTTGGGACACAGTTCAGCTGCTGTGTGAAGGTACAGAACAAGTAAAAGAGAACAAAATGCAGCTTCTCATTCAACAGTATGAGTACTTTCATTTTGAAGAGAATGAATCTTTAAATGACACATTTAATAGATTCCAAAAGCTGTTGAATGGACTGAAGCTGTATGGTAGAGTGTACCAGGTGAAGGATTCAAATCTTAAATTTTTGAGATCCTTACCAAAGGAATGGAAACCCATGACTGTTTCCTTAAGAAACTCTCAGGATTATAAGGACTTTACTCTTGAAAGATTATATGGAATCTTGAAGACTTATGAACTAGAGTTGGAACAGGATGAGGTATTGGAGAGGGGGAGAAAGAAAGGAGGTTCAGTTGCATTGGTAGCTGAAAATGAGAAAGCATGCAGAAAAGAAACTGTGAGATCTACATCAAGCTCCAAAGATGGTGTAAGAAATCCAGAATCAGACAAGGGTAAAGAGCAAGTTGCTGAAAATGAAGACAACTCCAGTCAAGATGACTCTGATGGTATTGATGAGCATCTTGCATTTCTGTCCAGGAGATTTGCAAAGATGAAGTTCAGGAAAAACACTAGAGCCACTAAACCCTATAAGAACATGGTGGACAAATCCAAGTTCAAGTGTTTTAATTGTGGTATAAGTGGACACTTTGCAAGTGAGTGCAGAAAGCCAACCTCTGAAAAGAAGAAATTTGAACAAGTAGATTACAAAAAGAAATATTTTGATCTGCTCAAACAGAAGGAAAGGGCTTTCATTACTCAAGAAAAGGACTGGGCAGCTGATGGAGATGAAGAGGATGAAGATGTGGATTATGTCAACCTTGCTCTCATGGCTGATTCTGAAGAAAACGAAGTTAGTTCATCAAGCAATCAGGTAATCACTACTGATTTAACACAGCTTACTAAAGAAGAGTGCAATGATGCTTTCAATGACATGTCTACTGAATTGTATCATTTGCGTGTGTCTCTTAAATCTCTTGCTAAAGAAAATAGTAGGATCAAAGAGAACAATCTGTTTTTAAGTAATAGAAATACTGTGTTAGAAAATAAGTTGATTGACCTAGAGAAAACCAAATTGCATTGTATATCTGTTGAGAATGAACTAGCTGAATCTGTTAAGAAAGTAGAAATACTTTCCAATCAATTAGAGAAAGAGCAAGAGGTGATTAAAGCCTGGAAAACATCTAGGGATGTAAGTGCTCAAATTGCCAAAGTCCAAGGAATTGAATCATTCTGTGAAACTGCCTGGGATAAAAATAAAAAGAAACTGGAATTAATTGATGGACTGTCAACGGATGTGGAATCAACGGATGATGAAAGTTATCCGTTGAAGGAAGAAAAGGAACATCCGTTGAAGGTTCCTCAATTAAAACAGGCAGATGTTTCTAAAAGAGAAAATCTAAAGAAACTCAACAAAAAGTTTGGTTCAACTTCAAAGAACTTTGTCAAAGAAGAAGCAAGCACATCCAAAGATGTCAGAAAGGTGAATGTAGGGCACATGACCTTAGAACAGTTAAACAATAGGCTCAAGATGGTTGAGGATAAAAAGGAATCCAAAAGGAAATCCAACAGAAATGGGAAGGTAGGAGTTAACAAACATAACAATTACACACCTGACAAGTATGCTCCTAGAAAAAGCTGTGTGCATTGTAGTAGTGTTAATCATCTATCTGCTAATTGTAAATCTATTAAGAAATCTCCCATAACTGTACCCTCTTCCATGCCTAACATGTCTGTATCACCTCTACATGCTATGCCTGTTATGTCTCAACAAAATCCTTATGCACATTTTGCAAACATGCCATATTTTAACAATCCTTATCTTGCTGCATTCAGTATGCCTCAAATGCCATACAATATGCCAATGTGGAATAACATGTATGCACAATCCATGCCTAATAATTCTATAAATGTGCTGGATAATGTTGTGACTAACCCTACACCTCAACCAACCACATCTAAGACCAAGGTTGACTCAAACTCACCTAAGTCTAAAGATGCAGGAGGAATGAAGTCTAGGAGAAAGGCTAACAAGAATGGACCCAAGGAAACTTGGGTACCAAAATCAAATTGATTGATTTTGTGGTGTGCAGGAAAATAGAAGAAATCTATGGTACTTGGACAGTGGCTGTTCAAGACACATGACTGGAGATTTCTCCCTGCTCACAGAGTTTAAAGAGAGAGCTGGCCCCAGCATAACCTTTGGAGATGACAGCAAAGGGTTTACTATGGGATATGGCTTGATTTCAACAAGGAATGTCATCATTGAAGAAGTTGCATTAGTTGATGGTCTCAAGCACAACTTACTGAGTATCAGTCAACTATGTGATAGAGGGAATACAGTTTCCTTCAATTCTGAAGCCTGTGTTGTCACTAGTAAGAAAGACAACAAAGTGGTTCTAACTGGAGTTAGAAAAGGAAATGTGTACTTAGCTGACTTCAACTCTACAGATGCAGAATCTATTACTTGTCTCTTCAGCAAAGCAAGTTCAGTTGAGAGTTGGCTATGGCACAAGAAGCTATCCCATTTGAATTTCAAGACAATGAATGATCTAGTCAAAAAGGACTTAGTAAGAGGAATTCCTCTTGTTGAATTCTCAAGGGATGGTCTGTGTGATGCTTGTCAGAAAGGCAAACAAAGGAAAGCATCATTTCAGAAGAAGCTTGAAACAACAATTGATGAACCATTACAGCTGCTACATATGGATTTGTTTGGACCAGTCAATGTATTGTCAATAGCAAGAAAAAGATATTGCTTAGTGATTGTAGATGATTTCTCAAAGTTCTCATGGGTCTGTTTTCTTGGATCAAAGGATGAAGCAAGTGAAATCATTATCAATCACATCAGGCAAGTCAATAATCATCCTGACTTGAAGGTAAGAAACATCAGGAGTGACAATGGAACTGAGTTCAAGAATTTGACATTAAGGCTGTTCTGTGAAGAAAATGGAATCATGCATGAGTTCTCAGCTCCAAGAACACCTCAGCAAAATGGGGTAGTTGAAAGAAAGAACAGATCTTTAATTGAGGCTGCCAGAACAATGCTTGAAGAATCAAAGTTACCAACATATTTTTGGGCTGAAGCTGTTAATTGTGCCTGTTTCACTCAAAATATTTCTTTGATCAATCAAGCTAAAGGCATGACTCCTTATCAGTTGTTCAAGAAAAGAAAACCAACTCTAAACTTTCTTCATGTCTTTGGATGTAAATGTTTTATACTGAGGAATCAATCTGACCATAAAGGGAAGTTTGATGCAAAGGCTGATGAAGGAATATTTGTTGGTTATTCAGCTGGAAAATCTTATAGGGTCTACAATCTAAGAACCAACATTGTTATGGAATCTGTGCATGTTGTGTTTGATGATAAAAAGATTGATGGACTAACAGATGAGGAACATTATGAGAGACTCAAATTTGACAATATTGAAATATATTGTGATGATAGTGAAGAAGAGATTGATGGAGACGACACTTCAAAAGGAATACAAAATTTGCTCCTGGATAATGCACAAAATTCAGCATCCGTTGAAAGACATTGTGCATCATCCGTTGAAGTACTTAATGAAGCATCCGTTGATCATAGCTCATCAACTGATAATCAATTTACATCATTAATTGATGGAACTCCAAGTTCCCTGCAAAGGACCAACAACTCAGGGGGAGTTTCAACTAATCAAAACTCTATCTCACATCATGACAATACTGAGATCACCTCATCTAGAGCTCATCTTCCACCTCAAAGGAAATGGACCAAGAATCATCCCTTTGAACTGATCATTGGTGATGCATCATCTAAAGTGCAAACAAGAAGAGCTACTCAAGATGAATGTCTGTATAGTAGTTTTCTATCTCAGGAGGAACCTAAGAAAGTGGAAGAAGCCTTATTGGATCCAGATTGGATATTAGCTATGCAGGAAGAGCTAAACCAATTTGAGAGAAACCAAGTTTGGAAGCTGGTACCCAAACCAAAGAACAAGAGTCCTATTGATACAAAATGGGTATTCAGAAATAAGATGGATGAAAATGGCATTATCATAAGGAATAAAGCCAGATTGGTTGCTAAAGGCTATTCTCAGCAAGAGGGAATAGATTTTGATGAGACATATGCTCCTGTTGCAAGACTTGAAGCTATCAGAATCTTTCTAGCCTATGCAGCCCATGCCAATTTCAAAGTCTATCAAATGGATGTCAAGAGTGCATTTCTAAATGGGAAATTAGAGGAAGAAGTCTATGTAAGTCAACCTCCAGGATTTGAAGATCCAAATTTTCCAGACTATGTGTATTATCTGTTGAAAGCACTCTATGGACTGAAGCAAGCACCTAGAGCCTGGTATGAAACATTATCAAAATTTCTTTTGGAGAATCACTTCACTAGAGGTACTGTTGATAAAACTCTCTTCTTTAGAAATGTTAATGGCTCTAGTATACTTGTTCAAATTTATGTAGATGACATAATATTTGGTTCTAAAGATAATAAACTTTGTAAAAAGTTTGCTAAGCTAATGCAAAGTAATTATGAAATGAGCCTAATGGGAGAACTAACCTATTTTCTTGGTTTACAAATTAAACAAGTTAGTAATGGAATTTTCATTAGTCAAACTAAATATATTCATGATCTTTTAAAGAAGTTTGACTTAATGGAATGTTCATCTGCAAAAACTCCCATGACCACTGCCACCAAACTTGAATTAAATAAGACTGAAAGGTCTGTGGACATTACAAGTTATAGAGGCATGGTTGGTTCACTTTTATATTTAACTGCTAGCAGACCAGATATAATGTTTGCTACATGTCTGTGTGCTAGATTTCAAGCTGATCCTAGGGAGTCTCACTTAATTGCTATCAAGAGAATTTTCAGATATCTCAAGGGTACACCAAATTTAGGAATTTGGTATCCTAGAGAATCTGGCTTTGATCTAATTGGTTATTCAGATGCAGACTATGCAGGTTGCAAAATAGACAGGAAAAGTACAACAGGCTCCTGCCAATTCCTGGGAAACAAGCTTGTATCATGGTTTAGCAAAAAGCAAAATTCAGTCTCTACTTCTACAGCTGAGGCTGAATACATTGCTGCTGGAAGTTGCTGTTCTCAAATGTTATGGATGAGGAATCAACTCCTTGATTATGGACTTCATGTTGATAGAATACCTATCTTTTGTGACAACACAAGTGCCATAGCCATAACAGAGAATCCTGTGCAGCACTCAAGGACCAAGCACATTGATATTAAGTACCACTTCATCAGGGAGCATGTCATGAATGGTACAGTGGAACTACATTTTGTTCCAAGTGAACAACAAATTGCTGACATATTTACCAAGCCACTTGATGAATCAACATTCACAAGATTGGTAAGTGAGCTAGGTATGCTTAATTACTCTTAAAATTCATGTCTTCTTTGCAATTTGATGTGAAGCCTGAAATATATTAGTTGCTAGAACAAATTTGACTTTTAACAAAGTTTATTCCATCAACGGATGTTCCCTATCCGTTGAAAGTCAAAATTGCTCTATCAACGGATATTCATTATCCGTTGAAAGACAAGTATATCTCTGGAACTTTTATCCGTCAACGGATAAAGCTGAAGTACCTTTCAACGGATGACAATTTACATTATCCGTTGAAATGTCACATCAGACGTTTGAGGTGTTTCACAGCCGTTGATTCTATTTTCTTAACCGTTGATACCATACATACATCTGTATGCATTGGTTTTAAAGGTAGTTATTAGAATACTTACAGTTTATTCTTAAACGGCTGAAATTCACTAACACCTATTTATTGATTAATCCTTTATCTATTTCTTTTTCTTTGAAAGAATATAAGCCCTTCTGATTGTTCATTATTACTTTACGCTTTCTTAGAATTTCAAGCATTTACCATTTTCTCTCTGCAAAACCTTCAAGTTATTCTCTGCAATTTCTACTCACAACAATGGCACCAGTCGTGAAGATTATGTCTCAATCTGGGTTCATCTACGAGAAGAACAATTTCATAGCTCTGGTAGAAAAGAATGAAGCCCACTCAGATTATCACAAAATGATGGACTTCATCAAAAACTGTAAACTTAGCTATGCAATGCTGGAAGCCCCAACGATTTTCTGTGAAGTAGTTGAGGAGATTTGGACAACTGCTGAGTTCAACTCCATGGATATGACTATCTCCTTCACTCTCAAAGGTAAAAATCACTGTATTAACTGTGATGACTTACAAGCATGTTTTAAATTACCTGAGAACAATGCCATGACACCACACACTGATAGTGATGTATCCAGCATGTTAGATTCCATAGGTTACTCTCTTAACTCTGCTAATTTAGGGGGTATTAGACGAAAAGGCCTTAGGAAAGAATGGAGTTTTCTTGGGGATGCCTTCATAAAGGTTTTCTCTGGGAAAATTAGTAATTTTGATGCCATAACTTCATCTCTTGTTAATATGTTCTATATGCTTGTTTCTGATAGGTACTTTAACTTTAGCAACTATGTGATGCTAGAATTAGGTACTAGATTAGGTAACAAAGCTAATAGACCTAATAACATCTATTATGCTAGATTCTTTATGTTATTGGCTAACCATGTTGCTGAAGGTTTAGTCATTATCAATGAGAATAATAAACTCAAGTGCTGGGCACAAGAGAAAAGAGTTCTTGCAGACTTATTGAGAATGGATCTCAACAGCTGTGTGCAATTGGTATATTTACCAATCATGAATGCACCCCAGGTAGGTGAGGTAATTGCTTCTACAACTCCTACTTCTTCCAACCCCTCTATTTCTTTATCTTCTAGTGTGGCCATGAAATCTGTGTCAATGCCCCAACAGATTTCTACCAAGGTCACCAAATCTAAACTTTCAAAATCCAAGACAAAGAAAACCACCTCTGTTGTTTCTCAAAAGACAACAGTTGTATCAACAACCATTAACCCTGAGGGAAGTGAACAGGGTGTGAGTGGTGAGGGGAGGGGTGAACATCAAAGAAACCCCCAGGATAAGGAAGGAGAGTTGAGTGCTTCCCAAGCTAGCCAAGCCCCAGTTTCTCAAAAAGCTGTGGTGGTTGAAAAGGTTTCTAGCACATCCCTAGTAGCATCCTCCCAAAAGGATGTTACTATTGAAAAGAGTTCCCAACCAGGAACACAGAACAAAAGAGGGAGGGACACTAAAGCCAAACACTCACCTACAAAAGCTTTTATTAGAAGAAAGAAGGCTAGAACCCAATCTTCTACACAGGGTGCACACACTGCACAGATACATCCATCTGTCTCTGTGCCTTCTCAAACTCAGTTTGATGTGACTCCAATAAATGTGGAGTCACAGCCCCATTCTCTCACAATAACTACACATCAATCACCAAATACTTCTTCACCATCTCTGGATGTGGATATGTTATTCCCATCAATTCCTGATTCTCCCTCTTTACAACTCAGGGAGGAGCCCCACTCAAATACAGGTGATCATCATCTTTTAGATGATTTGTTGGATCACCCGCAAATTCTTTCAGATATAATTGAAGAATCTGTATCAACACATATCAAATCAATCTATACAGATTCAACAGTTATATCACTTTCAATTTCATCTTCTTTTCCTTCTTCAACGGATATCACTCATCCGTTGACAAGTGGTTGCTCTTCAACGGATAAGCTTAACAGCAGTTATCCGTTGATAACAACAGTTTCAACTTCAACGGATATTCCACATCCGTTGATAGTCTCTACACAAATAACTGAAATGATTCCAAGTGTAGAAGACATGAATACTGTGCAATCACTTTTAGGATTGAGGGCAGGGAGTGAAAATTTGAGTGAGAGGCTGGGTTGCTCCCAGGCAAAAGGAGAGATTGAGAGCACAAAAATGCATGCTATTTCTTCCAGCATGGCAAAAGTCAGTGAGTGGAGTACCACCTTAGAAGGTGAAGGTGAGGGAGTGAGATGTGTGAGCCAGGGGGAGCCCCTGATGCAAGAACATAGAGAAAAAGAGAGAAAAGCAGGTACAGTTGATACTAGGGTGAAACCAGCCATTGTTCATGAGTCAATGATTGTGGATGATGCTGAAAAGGAAAGACAATTTCAGCAACATTACAAAGCTGTAATTGATAACATTTCCTTGGATGCTGACACTTTTACTCATCCTGTGACAGCCTATCAAATGTTGGCTGCTCAGGGCAATGAGGAGGCAGAAAGGACACTACATCTAGTGCACACAACAGAATCTCTTCAAAGGGATAAAGCTGCTATTTACAGGATGCCTTCTACAGCTGGTGAGCCATCTGAGGAATTTGGAGTAAATTCTGATGATGATGACTCTATTTCTTCTGATGGAAGCATGAACATAGGGGGAGATGAAGACCCTAGTTCCATTCCTAATCTACCTGAATGGGCCCTGACTAAGGAGCATAGAACAGGTGAATTCAATGTCCACTTGGTCAAACAAATCATCACTATTCAACAGGCCATTCAGAACACTTCAAATGCAAATATCAAGGCTATCCTCCAAGCTCACCTGGACTCACTGCATCTCATGAAGTTGCAGAAAGTAAAGCAAAATATGAGTCTAGATGATCTCAGGAAAGATATTGCTGACTTGAAATCCTTCACTTCAGAAAAATTGGATTCAGTCATGCCCTATGGTACTTTGCAGGACTTGGTTTCGAGATTGAAAAAGGAATCAATTACTGAACAAAGGCTGGCCAAGTTGGAAGACAGAGTTCAAGGAATTGAAGACTCTGTGGCCACCCTTCTTCTCAACCAACAATCTCAAACCAATCTCCTAATGCAGCTGGCAAAAGCACAAGGCTTGACCCCTCTCCTTGATGATAACAAAAAGGGGGAGAATAAAAGGGAAGGGGAAGGAGAGCCCTCTACAAAGATTCAGATATCTAAAGTGCTAGTTCCTGCCATCACTACCTCTCCAATCATTCAAATCAAGGGAAAACCTGATGGAATTGATTTGATTCAGCTAGCAGCAGCTGAAATACAAATGAAAGAACAATGGAGGAAAATTGATGAAAGGTTACAATTGGTGTTTGGTTCTACACAAAATAAATCAACATCTGTGAAATTTAGCACAAAGATTGAACCAATCAACATGGAGCTCAAGCCAGTAGGGAGAAATAAGGTTGGAGAGACTTCTTTCAAGAATTTAAAACCTATGGTTCTAAAGCCTAACACTAGATCCAGTATGGACTCCACAAAGAATCCCCTAGACTTTGCTCAGATAAAGGAAGTAGACTTTCCTCTTCCAAAACCTGATGGAGACAAAGTTCTAAGTGTAAGCATCATAAAGAAGAAGGAGACCAAGGACAAGGGTGAGAGAATGAACATGGCCTTTATCTATAGAGAGGGAAAGAGTATCTGTGTGATGCAAGGACATCCCAAATTTCTAAAGGCTAAAAGGGAAGAAACCAGAAGGTTGAAGAAAGAAGCTGTAAAACTCAAGGCTGACAAAAGAGCACAAGCAAAGCTTGAAAAACAGCTAAAGTCAAGCCAAGTTGAAGAAATGAAAGGAATTGAAGTCAGGGGTGAAGAAAAGATTGCTAACTTAGATGAGGTTCTTGGGAGCATATTTGGTGAAAATATGGAGGAAAGAGAGGAATGGCAGAAGGGAAACAGAAGAAAGGCCAAGGCACACAGAAGGAGTGAAGATAACCCTGAAGATACCAAATCTATATCTAAACCACTACCTTCCATACCTGAACCTTTTGTTGCTGATCCCTCTATAAATATCCATGGTGAACCAATCATTCCAAAAGAGGAACCTATTGATTGGGACAACATCACATTGCCTACCTTTTTAACCACTCTACCACTACCAAAGAAACAGAAAAGAAAATCTAAATCTACACCTCCCCTAACCTCTAAGAAATTCACTCAAAAACAAAAACCTAACCCTAAGCCACCCATTTCTAAAGATGATTATGTTCACATCTGTGACATAAAAGAAGCTTCAGACATTAATCTCTATCTGGATGAGCTGGAGGAAGTAAGGGGAATAGCTGCCTACAGACAGCTACCAGAGAGATTGGTGTTCAGATATAAGGGAGCTGGGGAAAGAACATGGCCTCTCTACAGGATTCTAAATGAAGGCTACTCTACCTTGATCAGAGTCTTTTCAGCCATCAAAAAGGATTCTGGCTTTACCAGAACAGCCAAGACTGAAATTCTCAACAAGATTGCCAACATAAGGAAGACTTGGAGGGAACCAAATGCTTTGCCCAGAACCTTACTCATACAAGAAAGGGGAACTAAAATTCACAAATCACCTCATTGGTTGATGGAATTTAGAGATGACAAAGGAGTCAGAAGATTTTTCAGACTTGAAGACCAACTCAAGATTGCCAGCAATGAAACTCTCAAGGAAATGCAATCTAAGTTGGATATCAGTGATGAAGATGAAGCTGAATTCTTCAGACAACTCCAACTCCAAATTGAGGAAAATGACAAAGGGCTAGGAAAGAAAACCAGGGAACAAAGAAGAAAATGATGATTTGCTCATGCTAGAGGAGCACCCTTGGAAATACTGTAAATCTTCAATTACCTCCTAGTACATACACTTTTGCAGCACTTTTTATATTTCTACTTAGTTTCAATTCAAATATTTGTTAAGTGTTTTGTTATCATCAAGTTAACCCTGAATTTATGCCTACAGTTCTTATAGACATAAATAGGGGGAGATTGTTAGGAATATATGTGCATTAGTTTGATGATATGTTTAACAAAACACTTAAGTAGAAATTTAGTGTCTGTAGCCTCAACGGATAAGACCACTTTGGCTATCCGTTGATGGTGTAGCTTTACTTAGAAATAAGTCTAGTATTGTAGCATATTTCAGTCTCTGTATTTAAAATTGTAATTCTTAGAAGTTGAGAGAAACTATGAGTCATGTTGACTACTAGATGATATGCAGATAGGAATGCCAATTGTAAATATTTCATGCCTTGTAATTTTGTATAAATGAAGTGGTATCAACGGATGACTTAAAGACCTTCAACGGATGAGAAGCTAAGCTTCAACGGATGTCTCTAAAGCTTCAACGGATAACATCCTTCAACGGATGAGAGCATCAACGGATGAAAGCTTCAACGGATAACATCCTTCAACGGATGAAGTCATCAACGGATGAAAGCTTCAACGGATGTTCTGCTAATTAGCCGTTGATAAGTGGTAGTTGTACCTACAAACAGAGGCACGTGGGTTGACAGAGAAAACCTGAGATGTGGTAGCCGAATTTCAGGATCAACAGAAAAAGCAGCCGTTCTTCTTTAGTACAAAGTTGCAATAGTCAACAAAGTACTTGAGTGAACAGGAAAAGAAGCAAGTGAAGAACTTATTTTACTATTGTAATTTTATATTGTTTTTCACTTGTACACTTGGTAATATATATAAACCAAGAAGAAGCTAGTAATTAGAGAGAGATTTTCCAGAGCTGTTAAGAAATATCTTGAGAGAAAATTCATCTAGTTTGTACTAGGATGCAGCTGTGATCAACATTGTTGAACACAGATTTTCTAATATACCATCTCTGGTGGAACAACAAATCCACCAGAAAAGTTTTTAAAGTGTGTTGTGTTCTTTACATTTTGTGTTTGAATATATATCTGTCTGCATTAGCTCAAAGCAATTCATACACTTGTTCATCTAGAACACACTGCTTTAATAAACTTCTCAAAACTTGAAAAAGTTTTGAGATTTACATTCAACCCCCCCCCTTCTGTAAATCTCATTGTTAGTCCTCTAGGAATAACAACAGTAACTTGCCACCTCGGTCAATCGACTCGTGGACAACCCTGAAAAGCAAGTTTCAAGCCCGATTTTCCAGCAACTACAAAGGAATCAAAGTTACTGCATCCTTGATGACAATGCATCAACGCTCCGGCGAAAGTCTCAGGAGTTTTCTAACCCGGTTCAGGGAAGAAATAGCGGAAATTCCAGACTTAATAGAACAGATGGCTGTCAATTTCCTGACAGCGGGCATCGATAAGTCTAGGCATGGCCTCCTTTTAGAAGAGATCTTTGAAAAAAGGCCGAAAACACTACAGGCTGCGTTCCAGATTATAGAACACCGCATGATGCTTCAAGAAGCGGTAAGCTGTATACAATCTCCACGGAGGTCGTCAAAGTACGAACGACGCCGAAGCTACAGTCCACGATCCCCTGCGAGGGAAAGGCGTCGAGAGCGACGTAGGTCGCCCCCGCCTCGCACATCGGACCTCCCCCCGAGGGATAGAAGAGAAAGGGATTGGCAACCCCACAATCGATCTGAAAAAGAGTTCACGAAACTCAATACTGAGAAAATGACAATTTTGGCGGTGTTAAAAACGGAACCGGACTATCGCCCTCCAAGACCCATGAAACCAGGAAGACCCCCAATCTCCAGATATTGTGAATATCATGAAGATACCGGCCATACAACAGAGCAATGTTTTCAATTAAGCAATCTCATCGAAGGAAAAATTCGTCGAGGGCAACTAGTCCACTATGTGCAACACGATGATGAACCCAGACGTCAGCATCGAGGCGAAAACGACCGTGTAATCGACGTTATTTTTGGCGGCGTAGCCGCCGGGGGTCTCTCCCACAACTCTCGCAAGATTTATGCTCGAGAAGTCTTTAATATCAATCCCTCGACAGCTAAACGCCCTCGAGTGAATCCCTCCCTGGTCATCTCTTTCTCGGATGACGATTATCGTCCCGGTCTCATCGAAGGTCATCAAGATGCTCTCGTCATCACAACACGTGTGGGAAACAATACGGTTAAGAAAATGTTGGTCGATAATGGTAGCTCCGTCGACGTGTTATATCACCATGCTTTTTCCCGAATGGACATAGGAGATCGAAGACTCGAAAACTCCCGAACCCCGCTATACGGGTTCACAGGCAATGAGGTTCACGTTGTAGGAACCATCGATATGCCAGTGCTTTTCGGTTCCCCTCCCTGTCAGATTTGGAAAATGGTCAAATTCCATGTGATTAGCGCTTCCTCAAGCTTCAACGCCATTTTGGGACGAACAACGATCACCGCGCTCCGAGCTATAACATCTATCTCCCACTTGAAAATGAAGTTTCCCACAGATTTCGGCGTGGGAGAAATGATTGGTGATCAAGTAACAGCAAGACAATGCTATCTAACCACCGTTTCTCCAAGAAAAAAGACAGAGGAAGAGCTAGAAGTCAATCAAGTACTAGATATCGACCCAAGAGAATTGGTTGACTCATCCACAAGCAATTCATGCTCCCCTCTCGAAGAAACAGAAGATATAGAAGTATTTGAAGGAAACCCAGATAAAACAACAAGAATTGGCAAAAACCTCTCATCAGATCTCAAAAGAGATATCACAAAACTCATTCGGGAATTCTCCGACATTTTCGCTTGGGTCCCGAGAGACATGCCTGGCATCCCAGAGACCACTGCTCGACACTCGCTGCACATCAGTAAAGACACCAGACCTGTGCGCCAGAAACAACGTATATTCTCGGCCGAGAAAAGAGCAGCCATCGACCAAGAGGTCGACAGACTCCTCGACGCCGGTTTCATCGAGCCCGTGCAATTCCCCACGTGGATATCAAACGTAGTTCTGGTTAAGAAAAACAATGGGAAGTGGAGAATGTGCATTGATTATTCAGATGTGAATAGGGCGTGCCCTAAAGATTTTTACCCTTTTGCCCAATATCGACCAACTCATCGACGCCACAGCGGGAAACGAACTCCTGTCCTTTATGGACGCCTTTTCGGGGTATAATCAAATTAAGATGGATTCCCATGACTGGCAACAAACTGCTTTCATCACTCATAGAGGGGTCTTTGGATACAAAGTAATGTCCTTCGGATTAATCAACGCGGGTGCTACTTTTCAGCAGACAATGGATAAAATATTCTCTTCGCAGATAGGAAGAAACATGCTAATATATGTCGATGACATGATCACAAAGTCAAAAGCTACCTCCGACCACGTGACAGACCTTCGAGAAACGTTCACCAATGCAAGGGCAAATAACATGCGACTGAACCCGGCAAAGTGTTCATCCGGCCTTACTGCAGGTAAATTTTTGGGATTCCTTGTTACCCAGAAAGGCATCGAGGCCGATCCAGCTCAGACAAAAGCCATCCTAGAAATGAGCAAACCAAGATCCATTAAAGACTTACAAAAACTCACAGGGTGTATAGCCGCACTTCGAAGGTTCATTCCTCAATCTTCAAAGAGATGCCTACCGTTTTTCTCTGCAATGAAAAAAGCTTCCAGGTCATCGCAGTTTGAATGGAACGAAGACTGTGAAAAGAATTTCACAGAGCTAAAGATGTTTTTGACAAATCCTCCAGTTTTAACACGACCCTTAACAGGTGAGCCGCTACGGGTATATCTCTCAGCTTCCGACGAAACGGTCGCGGCAGTATTGGTCCGTGTCGATGAGGGAAAAGATATTCCTGTATATTACATCAGCCACTCACTACGAGACGCGGAAACAAGGTACCCTCAAGTCGAGAAACTCGTATACGCTCTCGTTGTCGCGAGTCGTAAGCTACGCCATTATTTTCAAGCGAGGGAAATCCATGTCCTGACCAATCTCCCTCTGAAAAGAATCCTGCACAAGCCCGACATAACAGGCAGGCTCGTAGCTTGGACCATCGAGTTAAGCCAGTTCTACATCGAGTATAAACCTCGAACGGCGATCAAGGCCCAAGTTCTCTCAGATTTCGTCGCCGAATGCCAGTTCCAATCCAAGACGCACAAACCTGAAGAGGACCAGTCTCGTTCGTGGCTTCTGTTCGTTGATGGTTCCTCGACGTCCGGCTCTGGAGGAGCAGGGGTCATATTAATCAGCCCAGGGGGATTCAAAATTCAGCAGGCTCTCAAGTTCGGGTTCTCCGCCACAAACAACGTGGCCGAGTACGAGGCACTCATTGCCGGTCTAAAACTCGCATCCGATCTCGAAGCAGAGGTCATTGACATATTTGGGGATTCTCAGTTGGTTTGCAAACAAATAAGTGGCGAATTTAAGACGCATAATGAAAGGATGGCCCGATATTTAACAAGAACACAAGAGCTTCTTAGCAAATTCCCTTCATGGAAAATGTCAAACGTCGACAGGGAGGAAAACCAGTGGGCAGACTCTCTAGCTAAACTAGCCTCTTCCTGTCTCCCCACTAATCTCAGCCCAACATACGTCGACATTTTGGAAACCCCCTTTATCGACGACATATCAGTCAATCAAATCCAGGCTAGGTTCGATTGGCGCCAACCCTTCCTTGAGTACATTATTGACAACAAGTTGCCTGAGCATAAGTCCGAAGCCCGCACTCTCATGTTCAAAGCCAGGAACTACTGTGTTGTGGGTTCGGAGTTATACCGACGTGCCCTCTCTGAGCCTCTGCTCCGTTGCTTGTCTCCAGAAGAGGCTCTCCAAGCGATCGTGGAAATACATACGGGAATCTGTGGAGAACACCTAGGAGGAAAAACATTAGCCCTCAAAGTTATCCGACAAGGCCTGTTCTGGCCTACAATCCGGAAAGATTGTGAAGATTACGTCAAGAAATGTCAAGCATGTCAGCTGCACGGAAATGTAAACCGTCGACCCACAACTGAGCTGAACTCTATTCTCAGCCCATGCCCCTTTCTCCAATGGGGAATAGACATTGTGGGTCCCTTTCCAAAATCCAAGAATCAGTGCCAATACATCCAAGAATCTTAGTTTCTGATAACGGCACTCAGTTTGTAGGAAAACAATTTGAGGAGGCTCTGCTCGAATTAAAAGTCCAGCACATCAAAGCATCTGTAGCATACCCCCAAGCAAATGGACTAGCAGAGGTAACAAATAGAACCATCCTACAAGGCCTGAAGAAAAGAATTGAAGAAGTACCCCGATGTTGGGTCGACGAACTACCGAATGTATTGTGGTCGTATAGGACGACTCCCCGAAGTGCGACGGGCGAAACTCCCTTCCGACTTGCATATGGAGTCGACGCTGTCATACCTGTCGAGATAAGTCTCAGCTCACCACGGATCGACGTATTCGATCCCGCTCTATCTCTCGTCGGACTCCGCCTTCACAATGATCTGTTAGAAGAAACAAGGGAAGAAGCCCGAATGCAGATGGTTGCCCAACAAGAAAAAACTGCAAGGTACTTCAACAAAAAAGTCAAACCCAAAGACTTCAAGGTTAACGACCTTGTCTTAAGAGATTCCGCAGCGTCACAACCCACTGTCTCAGGAAAATTCAAACCAGCTTGGGAAGGCCCTTATCGGATCTCGAGACTTGTAAGCTCGGGGACCTATGAGCTTGCGCACCTCGACGGGAAACCCATCAAAAATGCTTGGAATGGAATTCACCTCAAAAAGTTCTATCAGTAATTTAATCTCAGTTGTAACTTGTTATCTTGAGGCAGTAAAATGCCATTTCAAAAACAAACCCTCGATATAATAGGGGTCGCTACGAGGTTACGATGAACAAATTTCTTTAACTTGGAAAAAGCACAGACTTTCACTTCCTTCGCTCCTTAACTAAAAATAATCATTCATTTCTAAACAAGTGTTTATACAACCACTTCACGACGACGGTCCGGGCAATTAAATCTCTCTCATAATGTAAACACTCGACTACGAAGCTAACAAACGACTTAATGTTTCAAACTCGAGACAAATAGATAGCAAAACCAGCCAATACGTAACTGATTACATCGTAGAAATAAGTTTAAACAATGGATCGCATACCTTATACTTCTTACAAATCCAGGACCACAGTGATTACTACACTTCTCAAGTTCTGGGACTTCCATGATGCTGGTATCAATAAAGCTCTTAAACACTTAAAAAATGTTCAAATTCAATTACAAAAATCACAGGGCATACCCTGCCTTCAAGCGTTATCACCCTTCGATGCCAGGTCACGAAGATAGTCATCAAAGGCATGACCCTCGACGGCAAAACCAGCCTCTTCCATCCGCCGAAGGCATCGTCCATAACCGTCGCCCAGAGCACCAGCGATATCTTCAACGGCTTTCTCTACCTCTGTCTTCAAGTCCGCATTTTCTTTCACAATCAACTTGTAGGAGCCATCCATTCCTTCGACCTGTCGAAGCAAGCCTTGGCGCTTGCCTTTTTCCTCTTCAAGCTCCCTCTCCACCTCGAGCAGTCGACCCTCGAGCTCCTGTATCCTCCCACTCGACACCTGCTCTGCAGCCTCCATCTCAGCAACCTTTTTCGACAGCGCGGAATTTGCCTTAGTCAAATCAGCCACCCTGTGCTCGAGTTCCGCAAAACCCACCGCAATCTTCTTCTTTTCCCCCTTCAAGGCAGCAACTTCAGCTTCGAGCTTGGAACAAGCCTCACCATCAACATCAGCCTTGTAATCCTCCAGTATATGCATAAAATCGGAAAGAAACTGCAAAACAAAAAAAAAGGGGGGGGGGACATGAAAACAGGGTCGGCAACTATGACTATAAACGACCATGACCGAACATGAAAACAAAGAAACATGCACATTAAAAAGAAAGAGAAGGGAATGAACGTACCCTCCCAGCCCGGCTCTTACATCGATCAACAAGGTCCTCACGCTTCCTCCCATCATAAGCAACCAAGTCCTGAGGTAAGTTAAAGAGGTTAAGTGCCCTCAAGGGCACAGTTGATCCCCCCGTCCATCGCTCCGTGGGCTGAATCTCGACCCTCATCACCTCTTTCTTCGACCGAGGGTCGACGGTCTTCCCATAAACCCTTTCCCCGGCAGTGGCCACATCTTTGTTCACACCCTCGAACCCGACCCCCCGGCCTCCAACAACCACTTCATCATCCTCCCTCCGAAACCGCTTTCGAGGGTTGCCCTCCACGCGGACAAGATCTGAAACAACCCTCTCATTGTCTTCAATTACCTTGTTTCCCTGGTCATCAAGCAATTCAATTGAAACTGAATGAGGAACCCCCGACGGTCCAGCCCTGGCCGCATCAGCAGGCTTCCTCGCAGCACGCTGCAATAACAACATCATCGCCTTGTCCATTCCTCCTCGAATCCCGCCGTCTAAAACCTTTTTAAGTGAGGCGCCTTCCACTACAAAGAAACAAACAAAACCATAAGTCAGCCATCCTATATATAAGCACTTACGAAAATTAAAATAAGCAAGAGCCGACAATGACAAGTACAAAAACTAAGTACATAAGCAAAATAAGGGCAATAACAATTAATACATCCCCCTTACAATCGTGCATCCCTAAGAATCCAGAGTCCTTCAAATCTAAGTGCGTATACCATGTCCTCGACCCATGAAACTCATCGAAGTAGGCAGTATCGTGCTTCTCCATGTTATTTAAATAATCAATCATGCCCTGGCTAACTTTCCCGCAAGGCTTTACAAATTCCAAGTCAGGACCCCCAACGTACAACCATTGCGAGTGATAACCAGAATTCGATGACCTAACACTAACAATCTTCATCCGTCGATGTCGGGAGTCGAAATATACTTGGCCACCATAGTACCGCACACCATAAATAGAGAAAAACAATTTCAAAGTCGGTGATCGACCCTTATCACAGCACAGCGCCACGAAACCACTTAACTGAGCAACAGAATTTGGTGTCAGCTGCCCTAAACCACAACCGATAGCCTCATACATCGTCAGGAAGAACGGATGCATGGGCAAACGAAGACCAAACTGAAACATTATCATCGCAACCCCATGCATCCCGAACTCGGGCATCATCCAAACCCTCTCATCTGCTGTCGGCACTCGGTAACGGTAGCCGTTAGACAGGTCGATGTACTTCTCCAACTTACTCGCAGGGGGGTCGACGGTGATGTAATAACTAAGATAGTTCAAACTAGGTTTGCTCTCAAATTCGATCCTACCTAGTCGAAGACTTTCCTCGACCGTTCTATTCCTAAGTTCCAGGGTACGAGGACTTAAGGGCGGAGAGGGCATAGGACCTGGAGGCACCCCCCTCAAAAACTCATCGCTTCCTAAGAAATCAAAGGATCCACACTGACCTAGGTCCGGGATCTCTAGATTATCCAAGTTCAAAACAGACTCCTCGTCACCCTCCTCTAACGGTCGCTTCCCGGGGTCCCGGTTGGTGGCACTATGCGACGACGACGACGAAGGAAAGTCGGCCATTATAAATCGGTAAACTATAAACACGACCGACCCGCAGATAAAAAGGAAAAGGAATAGAGAGAGAGAGTAGATGACTTACAGTGCGAGCCCAGAACGCGCTGCAATCCCCTTTTAGATACCTGGAGAGGAAGTCGAAGAGGTTAGCCTGGAAACCTGCAAAAACAAAAAAAAAACCTGGAAAAATAAATTCAAAAACACACATGAGCGGATATATACCTTCAAAAAAAAGAAAAAAAAAGGCATTACGTTTAATTCCTTTCTCTTTTCGGACACACACATTTGACTCCTATCTCGAATTAACAGTTATTTCTTATTTTTCTTTTGCTTCGTTCGTTCATTTTTTCACTAATTTTTCCATTCATTTCATTATCCTGTCCGGTCACTAACTTTATTCAGGTATCAAGACAAAAAACTCGGAATTCAAAGCGCAAGGGTGGAGAGCACGAAAACGCAAATCTAAAGATATCGCGCAAAGCAAGGAGGGGGACTAATGTTGGACCAGAACAAGACGGCCCAAAGGAATTATAGTTAGAATAATCACAATACATTATGTAAAGCCCAAGAAGGCCCAGATTGTAAGGATTGAGCCCATTTGGGACTTAGTATAAATAAAGGACAACAATCCCATTTGAGGGGGTTGGCTAATTAAGCAAAGAAGATCATCTCCTAAAAATATAGACTAATAATATTATTGGTACATCATAAAGGTTTTAAGTGGGTTCTAGGAGATGGCCGTAGCATTAACGTCTTTTCTGATTAATGACTGACGGGCAAGGCTGATTATCAAGTAGAGAACCATCATATATACAGCAACAAAGGTGATAAGGTAATAAATACGGGACATGACTAAAATACAACAAACATTTCATGGAGCTGATGTTGATTGCATTCTGAAAACAAGAATATCACGAAATCATATTCATGATCGAGTAACTTGGATGCATACAGTTGATGGACATTACACAGCAAAATCGGGTTATCATTATTGGTACGAGAGACACTGCAATCATGAAGAAGAGGTGGTGTTAAAGGGCTGGAAGAGACTGTGAAAACTACCAATACCTCCTAAAATGAGATATTGCATTTGGCGTATTTGTAAGAATAACATTCTTGTTTAAAATCTTATACGTGGAAAAGGAGTGCAAAACATGTATGTATAATAACAAGACTAAGTCACATTGACAACCCTGAGACTTAGTTGTTTGATAATCAACTTTGTATTTTGTATTGTATTATTTGAGTCTGTAAAAAGGCTAGAAGATTAGACTGAAGTATTTTTCTGTAAACAAATTCAAGCTAAGGAATAAACTCTGGAAGAAGATCAAGCCATGATCATAACTCAGAGAAAAGTGAAAAAACTTGGAGTTGAATAAATTATTTTATGAAAAATGTTTTAAGTCAAGATATCGGCAACTCAAAGATCAAGCAATATAGTTGAATAACATTCTTGTTAAAAATATGCCTTTGTAATGTGCACGTGGAACATGTTCGCCAAATTTTCACCAAATGTCAGTTCGTAAAAAGTTGTTGAGAGGGTTCAGGGGGAAGGTGTTGATTTATAGATATTTTATCAGATTGGGTGTTGGATAGATAGGGAAAAAATATGATATGTAAGAAATAAGTAAGTCTGAGAAGGAAAGGTTCTAATTCTGACGATAGTAATGGAGATCAGTTCGAAGATCATTTTAGAAAACGGTGAATGCGCATATAATATGTGTATTTGACGGTTATTTTAGACGTTCCGCGCATTTAGATATTTTGGACAGTCAAATCACAAAAATTAGGTTTTTTAGTTATTATATACTAGCTTAAATCGCACGGGTTTTTTATATAATTATATAATTTTTTAAAATTATAAATATCAATATATATTATAATATAAATTAGTATAAGAGGTTAACTTAAATATCGATTAGATTAATATAGAGTTTGATATTAATTAAAATTTAAATTGGTTGGAAAAAGTTAACCTCAATATGAATTAAAAGTGTGATGCATAGACTTTATATAATTATATATATTTTTTTATAAAAACTTAACTTGAACTGAATTCTTAAATTCGTTCGTTTAATATTAATTACAATTATATAGAGTTCGATATGAATTAGAATTTAAATTTCGTAGAGGAAATTGACTTCAATATCATTTAGAATTAAAAAATAGATCGACCGACCGACCAACCAAACGACCAATCAAACGTTTAATGTTTTGTCAATTATAATATAGTATAGATAAATAGATCGATAGATAGTATAGGTGATAGTTTAAATGATATATAATAAAAAATATTAAGGATAATTTTGTAACTATTAGAATTTTGTAATATTTTATTTATTATATAATAGTATAATAATATAATATAAGTATAGATGGTATAGGAGTATAAAATGTAGAATAGCATGTTACTATCACATTAGTTATTGATTTACTTTACACGACAGTATAGTTATTGACGTTTAGTTTTTTTTAGTTCGCTCTTCTCTCTGCTTCAGTGACAAAGATCAATGTTACGTACATGCGTGGACTGATGAAAAGATAATTATTAATATAAAATAATGGAATATTCTTTAATATTTAAGGGTAATTAAGTAATCTCATTAATTAAATATATTTTAATATTTAAGGGTAATTAAGTAATTTCATTAAGTACCGACCGACCAACTACCAAACTTTTAATGTTTCGTCTATAAATATAATATAGATTTTTATTA
Organism: Apium graveolens; assembly: GCF_009905375.1. Classification (NCBI taxonomy): domain Eukaryota; kingdom Viridiplantae; phylum Streptophyta; class Magnoliopsida; order Apiales; family Apiaceae; genus Apium; species Apium graveolens. The sequence goes on along the minus strand of NC_133648.1, from coordinate 2,195,094 downwards.
GGGCTAAGTATCCATTTAGGATAAATTTTGATATGAGTGATAACTAAGGCCATCTCCCATATTTTAAATCCAAAAATTCAAATTTGAATTATCAACTGATCCAAATTCTGATTCAAAATTCTCATAAATCTAACAACATGATACAAATTATCTTTTACATATTATAATACACACATATCGTATTTAAAATCTTTATTATTAAATTTAATGTTTAAACGTGAACCTATTTATATTTGTCGGAAAATGTGGGTAGTAGTCCCACATTGTCAAGTCAATTTGAGCCATAGTTTAAGTGAACGAATGTCGCGTGCGCGCGACGAGTGACACTTGGAATGTTATCTCCTCCGAGAGAGCTTTCCGAGGTACTTTGAATTACTCAAAATGATTAAGAGATGGATGGGATATGATCATCCAAAGTTAGTCTCTTAGTTGTGAAAATTTGTGTAGAAAAATGAAAGTCCCATATTGAATTTGCAAAGGAGAATGTATAGCTTTATATAGTAAAACACTTATGTAATATTCAAATATGTTACTTATGTATTGCTCCAACACCTACGTGCGCGCAGAGGGGTGCAAATCTTGGGCTTTCGAGGGGTAATCCGAGACTTGTAAAGCCTTCGAGCTTGCTCGCGTGTGAGACGTGCGGACACGACCCGAATAATTACGGACTAGTTTTGCTAATTTTAATTTCCACTGGGCTTGGGCTCTTAAATTCTTAATTCGTTTTTTGATTACGAATTATTATAATTGATTTGGCATAATAATAATCTGATTCAATTACGGATTTGATTATTAATTAACGCGATTTATTTAATTACGCGTGAAGTAGCGCACACGTTTCCCTCGAGCCTATATATTATCGTATCAAGTTTAAGGTTCATTATTCATTCGAAATATAACACACAATCGCCTGCTAAACAAAAAACCCTACTATCTTCCGGTGATAGTTTCTTGCTCCGTTCTTGTTCGCTGAAGGCGCTGTTCGTGCAACAACACCGTTTTCTCGTTTTATCCTGGGAGGCTAACGACTCACACATTCGGTGAGGGCCGTAATAGTTTTAAGGAGACAGTTATACGCTGGACTCGAGAACTTCTTCTTTCATATCCTTTTATTGTCTTTCTGTTATTCGCATGTTTTGTATGTATTAATCGCAAATTGTGGTTCACAATATTATCTCTAATAAATTGTTTAAAAATAATAATTTCTTTTAATACACGTAAAAAATTATTAGATTTATATACTCAATTAACTAAAAATACATTTATTTCATTAATCAACATATAAAATAACATTAACATTCGTTACTTAATCACAAATCAATTTTAAATCTAATAAACTAAAATTATATAAATAATAAATTTGTATCAGTGAATAATGGTGATCCAAATTTGGACCAATATTATTTATCAGTCCAAATTTGGATCACCATTTGAATTTGAGACATAATCTAGGATAATTTAACCCAAATTTGAATTTTTATATCACCGTTGGCGGTTCCTTAAATTCATGGAACAAAAGGTTAATAGTTTACTCTCGTCACATACAACTTAATAAAGAGTTGAACGAATGAATAATTTTTTTGACAGTTGAAATGAGTAAATATTAATTTTTTTAATGAACTTTTAAATTTGGAATATATACAATATTTATTAAATAATGTGCATCTCAAACTTTTATTTGAGGGTCTCATTAATATTATACATTTTTAGAAACTATTATAATTCCTTTAAAAAAAAACTATTACCCTCATTTTTCGACTGGAATCTCCCACTTGGATTCTCGAAGTCCAACGGAAACGACAGTTATGTCTTGTAAGTTGTAAGAGCATCCACGGCCCTTGGGGTCAACTCTCCCGGGACACTTACGCATTCCCCGCCGCGTCATCCGAAATAACCCCATAAAAAAGGAGACCCCAATCTATCCAATATTAAGCCCACTTCCCACATTTGTGTAGCACTCTTGTACTATTATTATATTATATATTTAATAATTATTTTTATTATTTGATTTTAATTTTAATTTATCAGTATAAAAAATTTAATAATAAAATTAAAGTAATTATTTTTTTAAAAAATGTCAGTATAATAAAAAATATGACCCGTAATTAAAATGCATTATATTATTAAAAAACATGAAATTGAAAACAACATATAAGAAAACATAAAATTTAAACGTTACAATTTAACGATTCTCGTTGAACTGCACAGTTTTAACAAAAGGTGAATAAAAAATATATTAAAAAATTGAACTGTCCAAACCCGGGAAGAGGGACTGGGCTAGTTTTTTTATTTCCCACAATGCTGTCGAGTGCCTTTATCTGATGAAAGGGTCATTTCGCGCGTTTCGAGATGCAAAACAGCCCCGCGCTGCACATGCTCTAACTGACCCACTGACCCCCAATGGGCTCTGAAATGGTGCACCCTCAAGTGGGTCCACAACAATGATTGAAAGTTTGAAACCAAGAAAAAGGTCACTGGGCTTGTCGAAGCTTTAGTTATAAGCCGGTAAAAACTTATCGAGGACGGTTTGTGTATCTAACTTATAATTCGGATTTTTAACTTATAAGCTGATAATTTGAATGTTAATAATGACGTATATTTTGTCAACTTATTTTAATTTTTTGCGTTTTTATTAACTTTAATTTTAAAAATTATATTTTCAAATGTTAATCTAATCTAAAATTCATGAAATAATATGATTATATTTAAAAATTATTTATTTTGATTTATTAAATTAAAAAAATTCTGACTTATAAGTGAAATTATCCAAACACTTATATAAGTTACAAGTATTTATTTACTTATCACTTATAAATTACTTATTCATTTTAAGTTATAAGTTACTTATTTTAACATTTCCCAAACGGGCACTTAGGCTAATAATAATGCACACTCCATGTTCGTTAGATTGTCTAACCCACATGTCATCACAGTTCATTGAAAACATTTAACAACATGTCTTAGGTTAGATGTAATACCCCGGTCCCTGAGTAAATTTAGGACATCTGTTCAATTTATGAGATAAAATATTACTGCTATATGTATCAATAAATTATAATTTTTTAGGGGCTTGTGATGAGTTAGTCGTTATCCAAGTTCGCAACTACTATGTGCACCGACAAATTATGATCGTTTAGGGGTCTGCCCTTTGTTGGGCCAGTCATCACCCAAGTTAACTGTGTCCGGGATAGTAGACTTGGATTTATTTCGGACTCAAAATCGGGACTTGACCTGATTTTCGAAAAATGCTCAAAATTTGACCCGCATTATCACATTCGAGTCTTGCTAAAAATAAGAGGTGTGTGAGTAGGCGGATGCAGAAATTTTCCAGGAGACACCATATCTATTTATTCTTGCAATTATTAATTTTTAGGAAATCTGTTCAGTTTATAAGGTAAAACATTACTTGTGTTTAGTTTATAAGGCAAAATATTACTACTATGTTCATCAATAAATTATGATTTTTTCAGGGGCATGTGATAAGCCGGTCGTTATTTAAGTTTGCAACTACTATGTGCACCAACAAATTATGATCGTTTAGGGATCTGACCTGTAGTGGATTAGTCGTCACCCAAGTTGACTGCATCCGGGATAGTAAGTTTCGGCTTAATTCGGACTCAAAATCGGGACTTGGCCTGATTTTCGAAAAATGCTCAAAATTTGACCCGGGTTATCACACTTGAGTCTTGCCAAAAACAAGAGGTGCGTGAGTAGGCAGATGGAGAAATTTTTCAGGGGACACTGGATATATTTATTCTTGCAATTATAAATTTTTGCGGGAATACTTTCATATATTTCAAAGCTTTTAATCTTAAACGAAGGTCAATTTTATTCTAAGGGGACACATGTCTAGATCGGAAAAAAAACGTTTTACACTAAAGCTTATTACCAAAGTTAAAGGAGAAACTGTATTTTTCTGCAGTGTAATTTAGTTATGAAGGACTGTACTGCCGTGTACATAACAAGTTATGAAGTTCATTAGTTCACATGTTCATCTGCATTGTCAAGGTGGGTACATATTTATAGCTTTGCAGAGTACTTGTACGTAATTCACATATGTTTTGATTGATTATCTTCTGTTGCGTATTCATCAGTCTCACTCTCTCTTATTGGTAACGAAACAGTATTGCTGCTGCACTTCCTAACATATTTCGTCGTAATTTATTTTTTTAAAAAACCAAATACGACGTTTTTATTGTCGGAAGTTAGAAACTTACGACATATAATTTCGTCGTAATATATGCTCAAATTTATTAGCGGTAGGTCCCACGTCATATAACATCCGACGATATTTCTGTCGGAAGTTCCCGACATATGATGCAATATTCCGTCGTAAGTTTTTATTATTATTTAACTCCAGAAGTGGGTCCCAGTGTTTTAACTTACGACGCAATGCAAATTTGTGGCGAAATCTCGAACTTTTAACTCGAGCAAAAACGACGGAAAAAAACCGTCGTAACTGGCTCAATTACGACGGTTTCCGAACAAAAAAACCGTTGTAATGCCCCCGTTTTGTTGTAGTGTGAGCTGTGCGTTTACTACGAATGTGTCAGTATTCGATTTTCTTTTACTATGACTGTGTTAGTTCTACTTGATTATTCAACTTAACTAGTTTTAATTGATTACTTCAATGTAGACACCAAATGATTTGTGATTAGAACATGCATTTTGTATTGAATTATTGCATCATTGTATAGTTTCTTTTTTATGATCACTGCACTTAACTGTCTTGCGCTAATTGTCTGTTGGAATGATGTGTGGTATGTTAGGAATTGCCCCGGATCGTTTGTGGGAGGGGCAGTTTGCTAGATATGAGGTCTTTTGGGAGTGAACCAAGAACAAACTCATGTGTGCTCGACCCACAGCGGACAATAGTATACTAATGTGGAGTTAGGTATGCTCAACAAGCCCAATAAGTGATATCAGAGTTTTAGGTTGTAACGGTCCAGAACAATCTTAGTTGGGCTTCCAGAATGGATCTAGGAGAAGGCAGATGGAGTACCCAGTATGAGCTCAATAAAAAGGGAGGTGGGTCTTTCAGTATGGGCCTGGGGGAGTAAGAAAGTCAGAAGAATTCTAGTATGGGTCTAAAGGGAGCAGATCACATAATCAGGTGGCAGAGTCAAATCCGTGCGGACTCGACTCAAAACGGACAATATCATACTAATGTGGAGTTAGATCTGCTCAGCAAGCCCAACATGGTATGTCCTCATTCGAAAAGTCGGACATCATTGCTTACCTCATTTCAATTCATAATGTATGTCTAGCCTTATATCCTAACCTTTCCTTGGCCACAAATGCTTGCAAATCTCTCTCTTCACAGTGGTCCGGAATCATTTTTGGCTATATATAACCTTCACTTATTTGAGTCCAAACGTATTCTAGAAGGCGCCAAAGCTGCATTATTTCCACATGAGTTGTACTGCTCATACAGTCAAATTATTATCTATAAAACTGCATTACCTCCAGCTTCAGGTTCAACACTCTTAACTTCAGTTCCCCTTGAAAGTCTAAGTAGAGTCGAACAATGGCCAATAAGAGCACTGCACCACTGTACGAAAGAATTCATCTTAAGAACAGCATTCCTCGTGCAGTGGAACTTCTAATCCTTTTTCTTCTCATCTTTCTCCTTGCTTATCATGTAATCTCTCTTAAAAGCCACGAAATACCTTCCCTTCTCGCCTTCCTTTGTGAGTCCTGCTTCGCGTTCACTTGGATTCTTGTTATCAACATCAAATGGAATCAAGTCAAGTATATACAATATACTGATCGACTCTCAGAATTGTTAGTTTTTACTTTTCCTAATGCACACTTGTTTTTTATACAGCTGCGCTGGTCATAGGCACACAATATGTATTCATGTTTGTGATATACTCCCTCCGTCCCAAATTATCCGTCTTATTTGACTTTTTGCGGTCAAATTGACCCAATTTTGACTGAAGATTATATATAGTACATTATTGAAAATATTTATAAAAATTATATCATTAGAAAGTATGTTCAATCTACTTTAATATGTATTTTTCAGTTTTTCAAAATAATAAAATAATGAGTTTATATATATGGTCAAAGTTGAGTCAATTTGACCGTCAAAATTCAAACAAGACAGATAAATTGGGACGGAAGGAGTATTTGCCATTTCATGACAATGGGCATAATATTTATACATTTTAAGTACATGATTTTAATATAAGTTCAATTATGTGTGATTAACATTGTAGGGTGTCTGAGCTTCCAGCAGTTGACATGTTTGTTACCACTGCTGATGCTGAACTAGAACCGCCTATTCTGACAATGAACACTGTGTTATCGCTGTTGGCAGTTGATTATCCGCCTCACAAATTATCTTGTTACTTGTCGGACGATGGTGCATCTCCTCTCACATACTATTCTCTGGTTGAAACCTCTAAATTTGCCAGGACTTGGGTTCCTTTCTGTCAGAAGTACGATATTAGTATCAGAGCTCCATTTAGATATTTTACGAGCTGCTCCAAACCATGTGAAGATGATCCCTTAGAATTCCAACAAGAATGGAAAACAGTCAAGGTAGCAACTCAATTTAACCTACACTTTTACAACTTAGACTAGAGAGATTTGCAAAGAGCATGATAAGTCTATTTTCTGATTTCATTCTTTCATAGGATAAGTACGACGTGCTATGCCAAAAGATTGAAGATGCATCACAAACTTATGTTCCTTCTGAAGTTTTTTCAAAGGTGGACAAGAAGAATCATCCCCCCTTATTAAAGGTAATTACCGGTTCTATTTGTTTGTATGATACGAAGCATACATAATATTCTACAGAAAAAACATAATTATGTCGATAAACCTCTTTTGAGGCTACATAATTATGTAAATTAAGCAACTTATTTTAGCAATACATGATTCTAGTACAGTACTAGTGAACTTTCTGTTATGGACTTAAATATGTTTGTTAGCTAGCAGCTGAATATTCACTAGACATTTTGCAGGTAGTAGTTGATGAAGAACAAGGTCTTCCTCGCGTAGTCTACATCTCAAGAGAGAAGCGTCCAAAGCATCCACATAATTTTAAAGCTGGCGCAATGAATGTTCTGGTATATAAACACAATTTTGAGCGATAACAGCAACATATATGAATTATATCTGGACTTATATATTGAGTTATTGATTTTATAAGCTATTACAGGCACTCACATAATATTACAATTTTTTTACTGAACAGACAAGAGTGTCAGGATTGATGACAAATGCACCTTTCATTCTGAACGTCGACTGTGATATGCACGTGAACAATCCGCAAGTTATTCTCCAAGCAATGTGCATGTTTCTTGGTGTAGAAAATGAAAAGGATTGTGGCTTTGTGCAGTTTCCTCAGTGTTTTTATGATGGCTTAGATGACGACCCTTTTGGAAACCAAATGGTCATCCTGTTTAAAGTCAGTAGCATTCTATTTTTATCCTAGTTCATCTCATTTAAATTGTAAATGGTTTCATATGCAGTTAACTAAAGCTACATTTATCCTGTTTCAACTATTGTATAGATGGACATTAACTGATTGTTATGTAAATTATATAGTACTTTATTCAAGGAATAGCGGGAATTCAAGGACCTGTCTATGGAGGAACTAATTGTTTCCATAGAAGAAAAGTTATTTACGGATTATCACCCGTTCAAAAAGCTACCACTGGTAGGATTCATTCAATCACTACATATTTCTGTGCTGTGTTTCCGAGATGTACATGATTAGTCGTGTAGTTATTTACATATGTTCATCTCCAATTTTTAGGAAAACTTGCTGATGAGAACTTGGAAAGAAGGTTTGGGAAATCGAATAAATTGAAGGAATCAGCTCTGCAAAGTTTATTAGCATCCCCTTGTAGTCACAGTCAGGGTGGACTTTCCAGCTCTCTGGAGGCTGCAAATCTTGTTGCAGGTTGTGCCTATGAACAGGGTACCTGCTGGGGAACAGAGGTAATTTTCCCTTCTAGAACACATTTTCTTTTCCATTCTAACTAGAACAAGATTATAGGAACTACGCTTACACATTTGATGGTTTGTCTAAACGCGAGCAAATTTTAAAACAAGCATCTTGCAATAGTGTGACTCAAACCTAACGGGACAATGTGTTATATCAGGTTGGATGGAAATATGGATCTGCAACCGAAGATATCCTCACTGGACTTGGAATCCATGAAAAAGGATGGAGATCTTTGTATTGTTCTCCAGAACCTCCAGCGTTTTTGGGATGTGCTCCATCATGTGGACCCTCGACAATGATCCAAACCAAGAGATGGGCTACCGGGCTTCTAGAAATTCTATTTAGCTTTAAAAGTCCAGTTATCTCTACCATCTATGGGAATCTTCAGTTCAGGCAATGTCTAGCTTATATGTGGATACTGATTTGGGGTTTACGCTCCATTCCTGAGTTGGTGTATTCTCTTCTGCCTGCCTATTGTATAATTTCCCGCTCACACTTTTTGCCCAAGGTAAAAAATAATTCACATCTATTTTGATCTGATACATTGTAGTCTTTATTCAAAATTTAACTCAGATATCCCATATTTGTAATTTTCCAGGTGAATGAACCAGCTATTCTTGTCCCTATCGCAATTTTCATGATTTATAATCTGTACACACTATCGGAGTACCTTAGAACTGGTTTATCTGCCCGTGCCTGGTGGAACAACCAACGAATGGCAAGAATAAATTGCACGTCATCATGGCTATTTGCCTGTTTCAGCATGGTTCTAAAGCTCATAGGTTTATCTGAAACGGCTTTTGAAGTAACACAAAAGAGCCAAGCCACAGATGATGATGGAGATGATCAGAAGAATTTAAATTCTGGAAAATTCACTTTTAATGAATCTCCAATCTTCATACCAGGTACCACCATTTTGCTAGTTAACTTGACAGCTTTGGCAGTCGGACTGGCAGGCTTTCGACATGCCAATTTTGATGAGAGTAAAGCCGGAGTAGCAGAAATGATATGTTCTTTATGTGTAGTGTTGTACTTTTCCATATTTTTCAAAGGGTTGTTTGGGAAAGGCAAATATGGAATTCCATCTGCAACTATCTTCAAGTCCGGAGTATTGGCATTAGGGTTCACGCACTTCTGCAAATGGTCTGTCGAGGCTTGAGGTACAAAGAAAATTCTTAGGCTTATTACAGTAGCTGGATTCATTGGTTGAGAAAATAAACTCAAGGAATGTGAGTGTGGCTGCCCCTGCGATGGCCTGGAATATAGTTTTACAAGTTGATGTAACTGCAATCGATATCATGCTTTCTGTGCTTTGTTTAGTATCTAAACAGAAGCTAGCAATTTAACCATGTTTAATGACTGAGTAAATAAAAAAATTGAAAATTTGATCTATTTCTTGTCGCTTGCATTGTACCTTGGATATTTCTTTAATATTGGTAACAAGAGTCCTCTCCTATTAATAACACGAGTTTGAGGTTTCGACTCCCATTAAAGGCATGTGTCTGTCAGTGTCTAAGTATCTGCAGTTGAGTATTTTCAACATAGAACTAAAAACATATATTATGCCATGCAGCTAGATGATAATCCAAAACCTAAGCATGAATCTGTACAAGTACGTGTCCAGTTTTGTACCTAAAGCACGCCATTTCTGTAAAACAAAATGACCATGTTGCAGTAAAATAGATTGGTGCCCCCAAATACATAGAGATCATTTAAACCTATATATAAGGAACTAATATAACCAAAGTATATCTGGTATTAAACAAGATAGGTATAATTCCATCTTTTCTGCCATGGCCAACTCTCTCCCACTTTTCGATAAAATTCATCAAACCAAGATGGTGCTCAGGATGGTCGAGCTCCTGGTTCTCTTCCTTCTACTTTCCCTTATTATCTATCACCTTGTCTCTCTGAAATCGCATGGCATCCCTGGCCTACTCGCCTTCATTTGCGAGTGCTCCTTCACTTTCAATTGGATTCTCTGTGTTAACCTCAAATGGAATCAGTTTCAGTGCCTATCTTATCCCAAGCATCTCTTGCTGCAATTTCAGTACGAGACTTCTACATGACATTTTAGTTTTCGCTTCTTACTTATTCCTTTTTTATGTCATGCTTGATAATTTTTTGTTAGCTTTTATATAACAATTAAGGAAGCAATTAACTACATTATATCATAAAAAATTAAGATGTTCTTTGTTGATATTTAATTTTAGGACATCTGAACTGCCAGCAGTGGACATGTTTGTTACAACTGCAGATGTGGAACTAGAGTCACCTATACTGACCATGAACACAGTGCTATCGTTGTTAGCAGTTGATTATCCAGCTCAGAAATTAGCTTGTTATTTGTCTGATGATGGTGCTTCTCCTCTGACTTATTACTCTCTTGTTGAAACCTCCAAATTTGCCAAGATTTGGGTTCCTTTTTGTAAGAAATATGAGATTCAAGTCAGAGCTCCTTTTCGATATTTTACTAGGTCCTCTGAACCATCTGAAGAACATCCTCTGGAGTTTCAACAGGAGTGGGAATCAGTCAAGGTAATAATTGAAAAACAGTCGACCCTCGTGGATGATGTATATATGTTGATAATAATACAAGTACTTGGTCTGTTTTAAAACTATTTTTAGTCACTTGTTAGCTTCTCTATTATTGTTACTATTATTATCAGTCCACACTACAGACCAGAGATTTGAGATCAGGTGATTGTTAGTTATGCATATGTACAAAAATTGTCCATGTCTGATTGAGTGCATTCTTTTGTAGGATAAGTATGAAGTGCTGTGTCAAAAGATTGAAATTGCGTCACAAACATTTGTTCCTTGTGAAGTTTTTACAGAGATGGACAGAAAGAACCATCCAACCATAACAAAGGTAAGATACTCCTGCTGATCACAATATTTCAGTATGGTTGAATTAGTTTTTTTTTGTTCCTTTTGAGTAACTAGATAATATTGTCAATGTTATGTCTGTACTTTCAGTGAAATTTGGCTAATAATATTCAGTTTAAATCTGAAGGTGATAATGGAGGAGAGCGTTGTGCCTCACCTAGTCTACATCTCGCGAGAGAAGCAACCAAAGCATCCACATCATTTTAAAGCTGGTGCTATGAATGTTCTGGTATGTGACCACCTTCCAAATACATGCCTATTAGAGGGTAAATTGATTATCTAATGATGGATATGATGGACAGACGAGAGTTTCAGGACTGATGACGAATGCACCATTTATAATGAACGTAGATTGTGATATGCATGTGAATAATCCGCAAGTGATTCTGCATGCCATGTGTATGCTGCTTGGTGTCAAGAATGAAACAGACTGCGCATTTGTTCAGTTTGCTCAAAGCTTCTATGATGGTCTAAAAGACGACCCGTTGGGAAATCAGATGGTAGTCATGAATGAAGTAAGTATATTTCTTTTAAAAAAATTACTACACAGCACCATTTGGACTAGAACTCTAAGTGTCAATGTACTTGGTCATCTGTAAAATATTCCGTGCAGTATGTAGGAAAGGGATTGGCAGGAATTCAAGGACCTTTTTACTTTGGAACTAATTGTTTTCACAGAAGAAAAGTTATTTACGGGTTATCACCTGATCACAGCGCCACCACTGGTATGCATCAGATTTTCTCACTTTATAGTTTCAAGATAATATCTTGTAAGGTCTATCTATTAAACAAAATGTATCAATGTAATATGCTGTCTTGGCCTTCTTTTTCTCTTTTTGTGTTGCTAATCTATCTTGAACTGAATACTGAGAATTTGTCTTATCATCTCTCTCTGTGTTGGGAGAAGAGGATGTCATGTTCATGCAGAAGAAGTTTGGAAAGTCCTTAGAGTTCATCAAATCAGCTCAAATATTATCAGGAAGCATAAAGGGTGAAAAAGGCGGTCTTTGGAGCTCCGTTGAAGCTGCAAACCAAGCTGCAGGCTGTGACTATGAATATGGGACTTGCTGGGGCTCAAAGGTTTGTCAAATAGCTAAGTTCTGTCTACATAAGTTTCTGTCCTACTCCCAAACTAAATTTACTTTGTTGTTTACTAAATTTCTACTATAACTTCAGGTTGGTTGGATGTATGGATCATCAACAGAAGATGTCTTGACAGGACTCGCAATCCAGGGAAAAGGGTGGAAATCCATGTCTTGCTTCACCAATCCACCTTCCTTCAAGGGCTGCGCCCCAAATAACGCGCCTTCCTTTTTGACGCAAATGAAGAGATGGTCAACTGGTCTGCTTGAAATATTGTTCACCTCTAAATGCCCAGTTTTAGTCACCATTAATGGAAATCTCCAGTTCAGGCAATGCCTGGCCTACATGTGGCTTTTGACTTGGGCTTTAATGAGCATCCCTGAGTTAGTCTATACTCTTCTCCCTGCATATTGTATTATCACCAACTCACACTTCTTGCCCAAGGTAATAATAAATCACTGTCATCCATTTTCTGAGTGAAGGCGCATTATCAAAATGATAATAATAGTAGCAGTAATAATCTTTCTTGTGACCTGCAGCAGGACGAGCTGGCTCTTCTTATACCTGTTACACTTGTAGTAGTTTATAAAGCCTACACATTATATGAGTACTGTATAATGAGACAATCTGTACGTGCATGGTGGAACAACCAGCGAATGGCTAGAATCACCTGCACATCGTCGTGGCTCTTTGGATTAATAGGCGTGATTCTGAAGCTGTTAGGGTTGTCTCAAGCTGTATTTGAAGTAACAAAAAAAGAACAAAGTCAAGATTATGAAGATGAGACTAACACAAAGTCTGGAAATTTCATGTTTGATGAATCGCCTTTGTTTGTGCCTGGAACCACGATTTTGCTACTGAACTTGACAGCTCTAATTGTCGGAGTGCTTGGCTTTCAGCCATCTGTTGACAGTGGTAATGGAGTGGGAATAGGGGAGAAGATATGTGCTTCACTCGTCGTACTATACTTCTGGCCATTTTTCAAAGGATTGTTCGGGACAGGAAAATACGGGCTTCCAGTTTCAACTATATGCAAATCAGGGGCACTGGCATTGCTGTTCATGATATACTTCAGAAGCTCAAATCAGACTTGAGGTCAACATGATGAAAATTGCTGGTTAGTTGTAGTTCGGATAGAATGTTCTAGCTTTACGTTCTTGAATAGCAGGTTATGTTTAATACAGCTAATATTTTCCGTTAATACCAACAGTACCAACCATAACATAAAGTGACCATAATTAAACATAACTCACAATCCATCTTAAAGTTAATCAAACATAATTCGACCATAATGATCAATCAGCAAGCTGCAATAGCATTACAGACTCCTTTGCCCGCCATAAATTCAAATTACAAGGTAACTGTTTATCAATATAAATTATTTTCATGCCAAAAGGAGGCATACAATAAGGTCAACCTTCTGTGTAATTTGAAATATTATTGCACAACAGGTTAAGTTTAACACATCATATAAGAAACCAAATACTATTCTGAAATATCCATCAAGATCAAAAGATGAGTGCAGTGAACTTTTAATTCTTGTTTCTTTAAACAGATCACTGCTGTTGCGGAAGATGAATGCTCAAATCGTCCAAACTCTCCTGGCCTTGGATGCTCAGTCCGTGCTCATTTGCTAGGTGCAGCAAACATATAAAGCATAAGTGCGGGGAGATGTCTTTGAGGGATTCAGCTGCCTTGCAGTCATCAGGAAATGCAGCCAAGGCATCCTTGAAAGATATTGTTCCACCCTGCTCCTTGACATTGGAAAAACAAGACAATGGCAACATGGAGATATCAGAATTTAGAAGCAACGGACTGACATCTAACTTACCTACCTCTAATTAAATAAACTGTGTTCAGAAAGCAGCATAATATCACAAGCCATATCAGCAAAATTGCTGCAGTACTGTGTTTTCAATTTTAAACATCCTAAGAATTTAATCTTAAAATGTTCCACTTCAGTATAAAACTTACATAGCATACCGTTCGGTTAGATTTCTTTATTTCGAGGGAGCTTATACTAGAATAAGAAAATTTGATGTCACATATGAAAAATAGTCGAGAACGAGAGAAATTAACTTACTTGAACAGACTGCACTTGCGATTCTTGCAGAGACCCCCAAAGAGTTTCTTTTAGTACCTGAACATCAACTTGTTTGGACTTTCTGTCATACTGGACTTCAATCTTATTGACCTGTGTTACTCGGGTAATAATATGTTTTTATTAGAAAGAACTAGTGTAACTTTCATTTTACTACGGATACATGGGTATACTAACTAACAGCGAAGAAAAATAATGCAAAGGTATAATGAGTAAATTGTTGCCAAGCACTAAAGTTACAATAGGTTTCGTTTAAACGAAGGGAAGAGGTAGAACTCCTCACTAATGATATCTCAGATCCATAGGAAAAAAGTTAGAGTGTTTCCACATAATACTTTCTATATTTGTAGATGTTTGGTTGAAAACGAAACGTATGTCAATTGATTAATAGCTAAAGCAATGGTAGATTGGAATTTGGATCATCAAAATATAACGTAAACAAACCTGACGAGGCTGAGAGACCAGTGTATTTGATTCTTCACCATCACTACGATCATTTCCATCATCAAAATGGTCAGCAAACCCAGTATCATAATTCCATGATTGCATGTTATCGTAATTATCCGCTTCATGACTCATTTCAGCTGAAAAGAAAAACAGAATTGAGGGCTACATATTAAATTTTTCCCAATAGTCTAGTACTGCTTTTTCACTCGAACAGCAGTGAGCCTTTTAGAGAGATAATACAAGTTCATCTGCTAATTTAAAATGAAGATAGCAGATGGGTTCAGAAGCCAGTATAATAATGAGGATGTTCATCTGCAGATAGTGTAATCTAGATCAACGGAGTTTACTCATAATGTCATATTAAAATGCAACTATATTTTAAATACGAATTACACTTCATAACAGAAGCATCTTTCTTCAAAGCAAAGAAATACCACTTTTGAACATCAAACACAACTTGTGAATATTAAATTAAGTAAACAAAATACATTGAAGGAGTATAAAAGAAAGTTTTAACCATGACAGTGACTTTACCTGTGGACTTCTTTCTACTCCTTCCAAGGCACTACAAAAAGCACAAAAGCAACATAAAATGAAAATCTGCAAGAACCACAAAAGAAATACCAAACTGCAATGTCAAGAATCTTTATAGAAGGAAAAGGAACACATATTACCATCACATTAGGCAGAAGAAATAGCTTCACAAGATTCTCAGGTTGATAGTGACAATCTTCTGGAAGGGTTGTACTACAAGGTTCCTTGCTTGTAGGCAACAGTAGAGTTTTAGGATTTTTAGGAGGGGCGAAAATATCTGACATATCTTTGTCCAAGCATGTTAAAAAATCAATATCAACTGTGGTTTGCTTCTTATTCTTTGTTTTCTTAGTAATTACTGGTGATCCATTATCCTCCGAAACATTCTGCGGAACTGCAAATTGTGAATTTGTAACTGATTTAATTTTCTATAGCTAAAGCAACTTAATTAATATCAATAGCAGATAAAAAAGAAAAATTATGGAACCAATTCACGAAAGCTTACCTTTAACTTTCCGGAACTTCCAATGATCAGGCCCTGCCCAGGCATTCAGCTTTGAAGTGAACCCCAGATTTAAAAACAAATAGTCATCAATTTCGCCAAATCTATCATCTGTGTCATTTTCATGAAAATCAGTTGATTCTTTAACCTGTAAAAGATCAGTTGTAGCATATTAGAAAACTTTATTATTCAATTCGAAATAAAATCAAAGAATGTGCTTGTTTTTAAAGATTTACAAGGAAATAATAAAACGAGAGAAGGCCTAGCACCTCATATTGACTTGGCATAATTGGGTCATCACCATAAGTTCCCTCGTACGCCAAATTTGTTTGGTCATCCTGATTATCATCCCATGTTCCCGCATTATCAAATGTATCAGCATTGAACTCAGCACCATTGTCGTAAGGCTCATCCATTTCTTCTGTCGGTTTTGTCCCAAAAGAAAATGTATCTGGAGGCCTTTTATTATCATCATCAAAGTGGTTGACTATTTCCCTCAGGCTAGGTGAGATCTCAAATTTTTTTGACATGTTTACAAACATCTCTTCGCTGCATTCTATCAATTAAAGACGAGAACACCTCTAAGTTTCCAGCTAAAACCAAAAACAGAAAACAAATATTAAATGTTGTTAGATATGACAAACCTTTGGCAAAAGAGATATCAATCATCGCTCCTTTATCATGCTGATTAGAGCCTGACGAACACTTTGCTGGAACTTCCGATGAATCAAAAAGTACCCGACAGCCACCATACACTCCCAGATTATTCAGTAAGAGACCCTTGGCCCCACCTTCATCAAACTGAGCAGATGTTTGATGATAGAGAGGATCAACAGCAAATGCAGCTAAAGAAAGAAAATCAAAGCAACCCTTTTAATTGTTGGTTTTAAGTAAATTATATTATTTAAATACGATATAGATAAATGCTACCATCAAATTTCTTCACATTAAGCGCATCGAATGAAGATTCAAGTGTTGATAAAGGTGACAACTGCAGTAATACCTCAATATTAGTTATGGTACATTTGTTAATCTAATATATGAAATTATGAATTACTTAGTAACAGACCTTTCGATCCTTTTCTTTTTTCGAATTGTCTTCCTCTTGCCCATCGATATTTGAATCTTCCACAGTACCATCTAGCATAACAGAGCATCAAAAGAAATACGAAATAACAATATACTCACATACAGCAATTAAATTCAGCAAATAACTATAATTTATAACTGTTTTCATCAGTTAATAACAAAAATTAAACCGAAAAAATTGGCACTTGTCAGCCGTCCCCGATACCCTTCCCTAACAGATGTCGTATAACCCCACAATTCCTCCCCCCCCCCTCTCTCTACCTCACACACCGGGTCTCACACCTACCAAGTTCAGCCTGAACCCTTCCCTTCCACTCTACCAACCAACAATTCAGATAAACTGAGATTTAGACTTTTAGCATGACTTGGTAACTAACCTTCCTCATTTTCTTGACCCACTCGATTAATCCCTCCAAGGACCTTATATGCCTCTGAATGAACAGAATCTACCCTCATCGAATATATTTTGACTCCAGCTTCAAGAGTGCAACTTGCCTACAAAAATGCAAATTAGATAAATAACAAAATTGAGGATGAGCATGTCATGGTACTAGACATACGTCACATACCAGAATGCCAAGATCAAAGTAACATCTGTATACATTACATCTAGGTTTTGGAACTCTGTACTTTCTCTTCCAAGTCCAACTTGAATCATGTAAAGTATTCATTAAAATTAACTACCGAGGGGCACACATTAAGAAATGGACTGCACCATTTTGTTAGAAAGAAATACCAAGCAAAAAGCTAATAATTTTCAATTGGTTGTATCATGGTTACTCATATTAGTCTCTTTTTTTTGTGAATTAACCTGAATCGCATATGATAAAGCATCTCATTCCCGCATTATACAATTCTCTAGTTAAGTCAAATAATTACATGACCCTGGCCTGGATATTAACTTGTTATAAGTATTTCAACTAATGAGTTAAAGTCTGTCCTAACATATTGATCACAGGTTGGAGTTCTGAATTAAAAGCTTATCTAAGTACTTGTACAGTTTTACAGAAAGGAAGTTCAAATTATGTTTCCATAACCGTCACCAATATTAAAGCAAACAAGACATATACAAATAACAAACTATCCACACAATTTCAATCGACTAAAACTAGTACCTTTTGGAAATTAGTCTCCACATCATCTTCTGCATCGACCTTGATTATATCGCACAAATGATCAATCAAACTCAGCTCCCACGTATTCTTCTGATTAATTTTCTGTAACCACGAATTGTTTCAAATCAACAATTAAACACAATTGAAACAATAATTCAACAAAACCTTAAAAAATAATTTTTTTTCTCGTCCTCAACATAATAGATAATCCAAATAAATTAATTAAATTCTCCGTTCTCGATTAAATTAACATACAACATCGACAAATTAATATTTTATAATCGGTCTAAAGATAACAAATAAACCGGATAAATTAATAATCTCGATAAATTAATAAAATTCTCCAATCTCGAGAAAATCAACAAATAAAGATAGGAAATAGGAATAACCGACATTTTCACTGGCGAGTTTGATGCAATTGTGGAACAAATCGAGGATATGTTCCTTATCGAGACACGGAGTGGATTCAGGAGCGGCGGCGGCAGCAGCGGTTGCTTTGCGACGAGTAGCAGCGGCACGTGCGGCGGCGCGTGCTTGAGCGCGTTCAAGTTTGTCATCGTTTGAGGCTAAGAAGAAAGGACTTGAAGGAGAGAGAAGCTGAGCTCTCTGCTTTGGATTAGGGCTCACGTTTTCAGCCATTTCGTCTCTCTCTCTCTCTCTCTCGCTCTCTCTCTCTCTTTCTAATCTCTCTCTCTCTCTCTATCTCTCTCGCTCTCTCTCTCTCTCTCGATACAAATTTGGGGGAAAATGAGATTGGAGGAGAGAGATATATAATTGATGAATTTTTAATTTTGTGTTTTCCCTCCTTTATATTTGAATTTCAGAGCGGTGTGGGCTGGGTAAGATAGATGGACCGTTTCTAAATCATATTGGTGGTCGGCCCAAAGGTTCACAGAAGCCCAGTTTTGTGATAGATTAATTAAATTTTGGATTATTTTTTAATCCGATCGAATAGAATTTTCTTAAAATTGGTTCATGTCAATTTTTTTTAAAGAAATTTAGATCTTTTTTGAATTTTTCTGATAATATATTATTATTATTTTAAATATATTTGAATTTTGTTGAGGTCAAACTTTTACAAATTAAATATGTTCTAGATAGAGCCGTAAACGAACCGAACTCGGACGAAATTTTAACAAACTCGGACAAAATCTTAACGAACCGAACACTGTTCGATAATTTTATTGGACAAAATTTCTTGCCCGAACTCGAGTACGGTAATATTCGAACCGAACACGAACTGTTCGCGAACATATCGAACCGAACACGAACATGACGTGAACATCATTTGTATTTTTTTAAAAAAATATTTTTAAAAATTATTTTATGTAAAAAATTGTATCAAACTATTAATTATATATTTTTTACAAATAAAATATTTATTTGCAATAATTATAAAATATATTTAATATATATCACTAATAATACATATAACATTATAAATATACTATTTTTTCGAACCGAACTCGAGCTTAACGAATGAACCAAACTCGAATCGAACACGAACCGAACTCGAGTCGAACACCTTAAAAGTTCGGTTCAATTCGTTAAGTTTATCAGAAAAGAAATGTTATTGGAATTCGAGAACTCGAACGAACCGGACGAGTTTAACGAACAACTCGATTTGTTTACAGGCCTGGTTCTAGCAAATTTCGGGCAAGCAAAAATTAGCTCTCAAGTGATATAATTGCGTGTTTAACTGATAATTTAGATCCAGTAAAAAATGATATTTTGGGTCATTATTTTAGATTTTGTCGGACCAATGTCCTACTAAGCCAAGTTCATATTAATCAGAATCGTATCAATTCACGGGTTAATATCCCGCGTACAAAAACCAAGTCCATATCAATTAGAATCCAAGTCCATAACAATCAGAATTAGTCTATACTAACAGGTGCGATGTGTATTAACTCTCTACAGAATTACCGGAATCGAGGTTCGCGTAAATTGGTTCGGACACTGGCCTGTTATTAAAAACAGAATGTTATAATCAGTAAATTTTGGAGCACATTTAGCCATCTGCAAGATTGGTCTGAAGCTGCTAGCTAAAAAACAAAGTTCTGATACTCCTCCAAAGCAATTTTGCTGGAAACAACTAAGCTAATAAAATAGGTTTAAAGTGCCAGAATAACACTAGTAATGCTTCAAATATCCCATCAATATGCTTCTGCAGAAATTATTGTCACTCAATGCAATGAGGAATAAGCAAGAACTACATTTTGTACTAGCCATTACTGCTATTCCAACATTCTCTTCTCCACATTTTTCATAGCTGACAGAAGATCAACCAAACTGACTATACAACTTGTCAGATCATGAAATTTCGTTATGCCTGCCTATCTATGTAGTCAAGTTGCTGTAATCTACTACTGTACATCTACATTGTTTCTGCAACTAGTATTCTAAAACCTCGTTGATTACTAAGTAATTTAGGTTTACATTTTACTGGTTTATGGATTTGCGATTCCCTGAACATCAGTTAATAAGGGTCCAGTAGAGCCTGAGCTTTTTATGCTAGGGACCGGAGTATTTTTGCGTGAAGTCCGTTTAGTGGGAACAAGAGTAGTCTTTAACTCCCATTCTTCAGCATCTGCATCACAATCACTGTCATCTCCATTCTTGAAGACCGGGTGGATGTAAGCTCTTTGAAGGTATTCCTTTAAGTTCAGGTTTGGCTCCCGTGTACGTTCCAATGTATCCTTCATCTTCGCTTCCTGAACAGTCCCATACAAATTTGAGTTAAATCTCAAAGTGCTCTTTGAAGGTATTATAGTCAAACTAATCATATTTGTGTATGCTAAAGGAGCCGAAAGAATGATCTAGGAAAACTAATTAAAGAAAATATTGCAATATTCTGTTACTATCATCTTTGCAAATATTGGAGTACATGTTATACATATGTTAAAATCTAGCAGAATAGAACAAAGCGAAGCTCAAAATCATAAAAGTGAAATAGAAAAAACTAGAATAAAAGAATGAAAATTTCAAACCTGTAACGGATATCTGAGAAAAGCTGGTTCATAACGACCTTTGCAGAATATATGAAAACAAATTGTCAGTACCGGGAGTGCTATGAGCAATGGGGTTGACTGAGCGGCTTCTTTTGTACTCAACAATCCCAGAAGAAGCAACTGTGAGACGATTAATGCCACTATAATACGCCTATGGACATCAGGCCAGAATGCTGCAGCACTCTCATATTCCTGATTGTAGACATTTATAATCTATATGTTCAAAGAAAAAAACACAAGTTATACAAGACTTTCATAAATCTTTTGACAATGATGTTTCTAAACAGGAAGATACTTCTTAAATTTCTAATTATCAGAAATATAGGTGTACAAAATGCTCGGTATAAATTGATGCACTGTGTAATATCTTTTGTAGAAAATAGATTAGTCCATGTCTCCCTGATTACTGCATTTATATCAACAGACTATATGAAAAGTAATTTTTCCCTTTCAAGCATTCCCAAGAATTTTAATCATCCGATAAAAATTATCCTCTCAATCAGTTGGCCAAGCAAGCCAGCAAAGGCATTTGTTTGCAATACTCTTTTCCCATTTAGGATAAACTCTCTCATTAAAAACATGTATAAGGTACCATTCAAAACATATCTTGTTCAGCAAATATAATAATACTAAGAAATTTACGTAGCAGAAAAGATGTCTAAGAGGTACCTGATGGCGATGTACAAGGAATGCAAGGCCAAAGAATACTATTATGAAGGGAAGTATAATTGGGCTCACAACAGCATAGACAAGACCGAGGATGAAATAAAGCTGTATTTGAGGCTCCCCCGTATAAAATTCAATGCTTCCAGGATCCATGGCTTCTTTCCTATCCTTAACAGTTTTCACTAAGAAGAAATTTTTCAAGTGATACATTACCAGTGGCTTCAATCTCAGAATTTCCCCTGCAACTCCGGCCCATCCATCTACCATTATGTAAGTAATAAAAAATGTTGCTTTCATCGGGATAGAGACTCCAACAGTTTTTGGGATTCTGCACAACAGTTCATCAGGTCGTAGGTAAATAAAATAATATGATTATGATAAAGAAACAAGTGAGATAAAAAAAAGTGGATGTTATGTACACAGATAAAATTACAGTAGGCCAGTAACAAAGTCATACACTCGACGATTCGTTTTGGGCCAAAAACATGCAACAAAAATTCAAAATATTGTTGAGTCTGACTCTGACATTTGGACATGTGACACTTGAAGCCGAGTGCATAACATAGGTCATAGGTCATAGCAAGATTACACTGGTACTTGCAAAACATTTAAGGCATTATCTGTAATTAACTTACTCATCTGCTGATTGGTGGATAAAATTATTTAGCTGTTGAAATGCGGTTCCTGCTATTATGCTCCCAAGAAAAACATTTACAAATTGAAAAACATAAAATCTACTAGCTGATCTTCTTTCCAGCTTTGATATGGAGCTGAAGCCTTCAAATTTGGACATCAGCATCAATATTGATGGTAGAAAAATAAGAAACAATTTCAACGCAATCCCTGGAAGGAAACCTTGAATGAATGCTTTTACAGCTTTCCTGCATTCATAACAAAGGTTCTCGTAAGCAGGAGAAAAACTTACAAACACATGAAAACTCGTAACATGGTAAGTATGAAGCAATTATTTTAAAAAATGTAGAACTCTTCTAGACAGTCCTAACCGTGTCAAATTATTATGATCATATTCATTTTGCCATATTTATTTTTCCATATTTCATATTATAAATGATCATTACTAAATCGATTTCTAAGAATGCAATTTATATATAATGAAGACAATCTCGATGATCTTCATGACTGGGAATCGTATAACTTGGGCAAGCCACCCGTACATTTATAGAAATTTAGACATGTGGGGGTAGTCACACGAAAGAAAAGGAAACTTACACTTCAATCACAGGCTTCAAAAAAGGCACTGCTTTCTCTATTCCCTCAAGGTTTGCAAGAGATTGTACAAGTGCGATAGGTATCATGAAGAAGAAAGTAAGAAAGAAGAAAGCAACAGAAACAACAAGTCTTCTTATTGTGAGAGATACAAATGGAATTGCCAGGTTATCCCAATAAACATCACGGGGTTCAGGCGCCCACTCAGTTAACCAGACAGTTGGATTCCTAGATTGCTGAGTTTGTGCACAAACAGCAGCAGCCCATCGTGTCTTGAATGAAACAAATGCGGCTGGCATGATGAATTTTGGATCCTTGGCCATTTTCATTCTTTCTGCAAATATCTATAAATCATACGAAAAAAGACAGTAAGCCAAAGCCATCAAGATCAAAGGTAGCACGAGTAAAGATGCTTCTATTTTAAGAACCAAAGTTCGTTTTTAAAAAAGATAATTTAACAGGCTGTAATAAGTAAACAGTTTGTTCAATATTATCTGGAGGAACATAACCCTTAAAGCTTCTTTTCATATGCTGAAGCTCCCACTAATTTACCAGTATAACTATTTTGAGTTCTAGATTCTAAGCCTAAATGATATGAAATTTCACCACCAACAGCCAGAGTTGCAGATATATTTTGTGAACTATCGATGCAAACTGGATAATGATGTTGATAGGCTTCACCTAATAAAAATCCAATCTACTCAATTCCTATTACATATAATTAATTAAAAACAACTAGAGTAGCAAAAATACAAATGGCACTAGAAAAGTAAGCGAGAAAATGAGATAAGTGCAATATTCCAAGTTCAATTCTTACTTCTTCAGAGAGTTTTTCGATTTTGGATGTATAATATCCAATTGCATCCACTTTCTTTCCCCAAAGGCCAAGTAATCTGGTCTGCATTGTAGGAGAGTCATTATACACTTAGCAATGAGAGTTAAGGAAAAAAGAAAGAAAGCATAACTTTGTCTATCATTTTATTACAGCACATTATAGCAGTTTATTTACCTTCATAGTTGGTTTTTTTGATGGATTTCTAGTATACTTCAGTTGATAATAATCTAGCCAATTTTTTCTTTTCTTCTTATCATCAACAAGTCCTGACAATTTGTTGGCATTGTATACAACCTGCATACAGATTATCAGGCCAAAAAATATAAGTAACACATCAAAGAAGAAACCACCACAAAACATGTGTCCTATCTAAAAAGACACTTGTTCATATAGGGTCAAGTTCTGCTAAAAGCCAATGAAACTACAAACCTACAACATTTATTATGTGTACAAATTCACTAGGAAAAAAAATATAAGATTCACAACAGAATCCACACTGAAGATTTAGCTAGAAAAAAATTATTCTGCATGGAGTTTGAATAAAAAATATATCATCATCAAGATATAACCATTTTCGCACAATACAGACACGTCGTGCTCGTTGGCTCAAATTAAAAAATGACAGAAACTTTTAGTTAAACTAGAGTTTGTATAATCGAATTGATCTCAATATCTGAATTTGAATTCAAGTACAGATAAGCAGTAGGTACCTGACTGCTGAGATAGAATTCTGGATGGTTGACCAAGAAGAAGTGCTCCACAAGCTGACCAACTGATTCATCAGGATCTGGTGGCACATTTCTAACAAGTACCTATTCAGAACCATGTATAATTTCGCATCAGTAGAAAATAGACTGACAGGAGTAAAAACCCACTGTAGAAGTAAAAATCACATTTCAACAATCATCTGTGCTTCCGAAATCTCAGACATTGAGTAATAATGGAATACTAAATAAAAGATGCTAATTACTAGTGAAAACTGAAACAAACCATTGTAGGTCTCAAATTTGATAATTTAAGGCCAAGACTAGTGATCAAGCGAGTGGTCCCTTAACTCTCATGATAAAAAAATAGAGTGATATTGATATTAATATAGAAACTATTTTAGTCGAAGATCCCTAAACCAAAACAGTGATACGTAATATCCTCTGTCATCCCGAAAAGCACTGCAAATTCAGTGGAGTTCTTTTTACTAGTGTACAATCAACATATGACGTAAAATTATTGCATCATTGAATCAGAAATCCATCTTACGGTAAATTGATCTGGTCGACGCTGTTCTGCTGCAAGAAAATGCAACCTCATCGATGCAACTATTTCATACTCCTGCTTCAACACATAGCATGTCCAGAGGGTGAAAACATATGCCATGACCAAATGTGTCCAGAATCTGCAAATAATGTTTTTAAAAAAGAGCAGATTAATTTGTATTCAAGGACACATTTCATTTTGCTTAACGAAAAATGCAGTTTTAGTTGGCTGTGCAGAGATTTCTGTGTCCTAAAAAATGGTTATTGTTGTAGTTGAGTATGTCATAGGCTAATTTATCAGCTGCTAGATAGTGATTTGTTGCTGGTGTGGTGCATGAGATTACAATTGTTGTCATCACTATATCACTCACTAGGTAAAAGATAGTTCTGTCTGTTGCTATAATTAAATAGGGGAACTAATACTGGAGGAAAGGAGAAGAGTGAAGAACCAATATCAAACCAAGTAAGGTAAAAGCTTACCATACCTGTTTGATCCTGTTGGAATATTTGAAATAGATAGTTTATCTATGGTGCTGTAAGTTAAATTAGAGTGCTCAAGAGTGCGATTTGTCCAATTCACGGGAACCAAAATTGAAAAGGCACCTATTGCAATTGGCACAAATATTTTGATCCTGCATGAATGAATAATGTTACGGTGAAGCAAATGAACAAAAATAATCATTACAAGTCCTTATCTTAATATGTATGCTAGTATATGGACTACATTAATAATGCCAATAAACATACAAAGAAAAAAGTGAGAACTTGTAACAAGGAATTCCGAACTAGAGAAGTACATGCTGAGCTGATGAAGGCCTTATTTGTGTTTACAGTAGCGATAGTCTGTCTAGTTGTGCATCTGTTGGTTGTAATAGGCATATCTAGGCAGAGAACTAAAGAGTCTCCATAACTGTTACGGTGTTACCATCCTTAGATAAAAGAAAGAATTACCCGGTCCAGTAAATTCTCAAGTAAACCACTGAATCCAATCCAGCATGATCAATAAGTTCAGGCTCTGGCATTTTCAGTGCAGCAGGCATCCAGTTCAGGAAGCTCAAATACGATCTCCAGTCCAAATTTACAAATTTTTGAGAAAGTGCACCTGAATTCAGTGGATCGTTTCTTAAACCCTTCAAATACCATTTTGGAAAATAGACCCTATCATTAAATGGTTGAATCCGGAGAACTGAAAATGCTAAAAAGAATGCTAATGCACTCAGGATATTTATAGATGCTGCAACCCCTATATCAGACAGTGTAGCCATATATCCGCCCCAGAAAGATATTCACACCTGCCAGAGATGAAAATATAATCACTTCCAAATTTTATTACAAATTTAAATGTCAAATACATAAAAGAGCATCTAAGTGCAGAACTGGAAACAAATGTATGGATCACAGTCTGTTGCTTAAAGCCCACATATATATAGTCAAGGAATGGTATACAATTCTACCGTAATTGAATTTCTCATAGATGCCACTTTATAGGCAACGGTTACAAAGTTGGCTATGCATATTGTTCCAGAATGGTTGCATTGCCCGAAAGCCCCCACACACCATTAACATTACTCATGATTCATGAATTCTCAGGCTACTAAATTCTACAGTATAGGTTTCAAGTCATGGAACAGACGATAGAAATAAATTCAGAAATCATATGAAACTGAGAAACAATTCATCTCCAGAAAAATTCATCATTTGAATTAGTCTTTGGTATTTTTTAAACCAGTCTTTACTATTAGCCCTGCGGCTCTGCCACTTCTAAGCATCTCTCAACTCATAACACAAGTATATGCAAACATTATTTTGTGCAATTAACATCAATAGTATACATCATTCATAGAATTCAAAGTTCAGATATATCACAAGAAGCGGTGATCAAGTATAACATTCAAAAGAGATATTGAGTACTTCATTCCAGTCTTGTACTAATTGAGTCAACATTTCGATATAAATCCAAGAATGAAAAGAGAAAGATTATCAACTTCATCTCTACTGTTTAAGCCAGATACATATAGCTTTTGTCCATCAAATCATACCAAATCAAAATTCTAGCTTAAACATACACATCTGCAAAAACAAAGAAGTATATATACAATAACCATATCAAAAACTGCAACCCTCAGCTTCAAAACTTCAATCTTACATGAAAATTTACGAGATTCGGACTACATAAACAACATGAGGCAGACAGCAGTGAAGTTAAAGAGAACCTACTTTGAGTCTTCAAGCTTGAAAATTGTTCAGAGGTTGTTGATCACTGTCTGTTGAGACCTCCCTAGTAAAAAAAGTCAAGAATCTTTGGATACATGTTAAATAAAATAACTCAAAGAGTAACCAAAGTTATAGAATATGAAAAGATGCATGTGAAGTAAAACAAATATACAATCACGTTTGAGTCACTCTCTTCCCATTTACAACAAAGAAGTGGGACTCCAAGATTATTATATTCGAAATTTCTATTATGGGCCCCGAGCTGAAACTTATAATTTTAATGCATCTTGATCGGTTCATTTTTTATAATAAGAATATCCCGTACATAATAAGATTATTATGTTTTCCGTTTATCTCGTACATTTTTACATCAAATCAATAAGAATAATGTTAGTTGTACTAAATCGAGTACAAAAATATTTAGAAAATATCCCGTGTTATATATAATAAACTTCCGTATATTCACACCGATATTATCAATAATGTCACATCATCAAAATACTGCATTTGCATTTTGAAATAATATTTTATTAGCAATGTATGAGTTTTGTGCATATGCTGACATAAGACAAGATATTATTATATGTTGAGAAAGACTACAGATGGTAATTACTGACTGAGATTACAGTAAATTAACAAATATTAAAATGAGATTAGCCGCTTAAATTTAGAAAAATGTATTAGAATAAACTTGGATTATTGGATACGTGGGTATAATCCAAAGGAAGAAGCAGTTGAAGACGTATGAGATTACATACAGTTAGATACATACAGAGATAAAATTATAAAAAAAACATGACATATTTAATCTAATTTTATATATTTCATTACGAGTCGGCATCATGCAATAGTCAACTAATTATGAGTCAATAAGTCAAACAATTAGTTAACAACAAATGGATCTAAATTACTGGTACAGGAAAACAGACCAGAAGAGTAGGACTCCCTCTGTTTCATTCATTTTACCGTCTCTTCACTTTTCTGCACATATTTCAAGATATTTTGATCGCATAATAAAAATTATTATTTTTTAAAATTGTATTTTGTAAATAAAAGTTTAAGTTATATATTTTTATTCAGAAAAAGAAAATTTTAAAAATTATTATTTTAACTATGCAGTCAAAGCACTTCGAAATGAGTGCAGAAAAATCAAACGACTATTAAAATGAAACAGAGGAAGATGTTAAATATCTATTTTCTTTTGTTATGTAAATGAAAAAAAGATGGGTTTTAAGTCCATAAATATAAGATCGGTCTTTCTATTATGCGCTTATGGACAAGTGATAATTACGGAAATTTATAAGTTTAGTACAGCTTAATTAGTTTCTTCTTTATAACAGTGATGAACCCCTGCATTTACACAAACTCCACCATCAATCTGACCTAAAAAATTTCAGCGCCTATCATCTTCCATGGTACCATGGACACACAATAAAAAAATCGATATACGATTAAGAGCCACCTTCAGATAACTAAAAGCTGTCTGAAGATCCCAAACAAGCACAGACAGTTAGTATAGGGAAACCACTGTTGGATTTAATTACAAGTCCGGTGCAAGTTCGGTGAAATAACACATTCTCTGTTAAGATTAGCAGACCATATATGTTATGATTTCGAGTTTTCCAGTTTTATAAATCGGCAGAACACTTGCGTACATTGCTTAGTCTGCAAGAGTAGATAGCATCAACCCAGGGGTTCACATTGCTGAAGTTGAAAGGTTTTAGCTCATTCCCATAAAACACAACCCGGCTATATTATCTTTACTCGAAGGACTAGCTCCTCGGATGAACAGCGGTTTGATGAATGTTCATATCCTTCAACATTACTGTACGACCGCAAGAATCACATGGGGCAGTTCTGGAACCACAAACACTCTCATGCTCCGTGAGGCCTCGTAGTCGATCTCGTACATCTGCAGCAGAAGTCCCAGCTTGAACCATGTCTCCACAGAACTTGCAAGTAACCAGGCGTAGTGGGCAGTCTGAGGACTGGTGTTGCACCTAGAGCCAGAAAAAGGGAAAAAAATACACTCAAAATGAGATAAATGAGGGAGGAATCTTAGACAGTTACATCTTGACATTTTGCAGTAGATGATTTAAAGATCAGTCTATAGAATGGACAGCTCGAAATACAGAGTCTGCTGCAAGCACTAAAACTAGAAAGGCGAAGAGTGTATACTTACCATCTGTTCCTTCTCGAGTATAACCCCGCAGGGGCATTGAAGCGGCTCATGAAACACTTTAATGTGCTTCTCAATCTCTCCCCCATGAAAAGCTAATCCACACTTTTCACAGTGAATATGGTTTTTTGCATCATCGATTCTGAGAACAACACCACAACCAGCATGCTGACAAATGAGATTATGTCTCCTGCAGTAGGCCTCATGCAGTGCTACGCTTCTGGAAGGTATAAAGTGCCGGCAGTTACTGCATTCTACTGTATCAGCCTCCACAAATGTGGAGGATGCTGCACCTGCTTGCTGACCAACCTTGCGATTGCTACTATCTTGAACACTTACAGACAGCTGGTATTTTGTTTTCCCCTTAAATCCATATACACCAATACTGTAGGTACCTTGAGCCAAGCTCTGGTCCTTGGAGCTAAGTACCAAAACTTTTGAGCCAACATCATGAGAAGACCATCCATGTTGATGCCGATTCGGGAATAAGAGGGGATGTTTGGAAACGTACAAGTCCGTATCTCCATCTTGGGCCTCCATGTCTAGCTTCACCTCAATTTCAGCGTTCCCAGAAGAAATCACTGCCCACACGTCAATATCGATTGAAAATTTGTAGTACATATAATCCCATTCATCCACTACTCCAGATTCTGACTTCCCAAACATGAGAGGTATCAGGACATGCTTGTCTGTTTTCTCTGGTGCAGACTCAGGACCAACGATATCAACCTCAATATCTGTGTCAAGGACAGATATACTAGAAGAGGGTTTTAACTCTAGAACACGTAAATGATATGTAAGTACACCATGGTTGACTGTCAGCACATCATTTTGAGATAGAGTTGCATGCTGGCGAAGGCTTGTTTCGAGGACAGCTTTGTGATTGGGAATGTCAGAAAAACCAAATTCAAGTGCTTGAAGTTTCGCGTAGGTTCCTTTTGCGAGCCACACATACTGCACTTCAATCAAGGAAGTCTTCAGAGCATTTGTTCCAAATAAGTTATTCCATATGTGAGGAGGAAGACCAACAGAACCTTCTTCTGCAGTAAATTCCAAAACTCCAGCATGAGTCGCTCCGTTATGTTGACTATCAACGCCTTCTGCATTTGAAAGATCCTCACGATGTATTACAGAAAGAGAAAAATGCAGAGGCCCCTTGTCAAAGGAACCTTGATCGGATAACTCCGTGAAGCAGGAAGGAGGCAATTGAATCTTGTCTCCACTGCCCTGATAGGGCACAGCTTCTAACACACGATTAAACATGATTCCTCTTCCGGCTAATAAGTCCTCTTCCATATGTTGATCAGCCTGAGATGGATTTATTAACTTCTATGTAGCTAAAACAACATTATGACCAGGTGATTCATGTTCCACAAACTTATTAAACTGGTGACTAAATTATATTCAAACAAACACATCAAACTGCTGACAAAATAAATTAAAACTTTAAAACGATTTTGGCATGCATCAATAGCATTATTTTTCAAAAACCATTGGACATTTTGATTACTCGCAGATAAGATGGTAGCTAAACTAAATTAACCAATCCTTCAAATCAAAATTTTATGCTTTCTTTGTACACGTTAGATGAAAGTCTTGTGCAAGTACCTAACTATTATGAACTACACATCCATGAAGCGTTAACCTACTAGGGTAAATCTAATGGAGGTACAATGAAGCAAACAAGATATTAAATACAATTCGATATCAATGCTAAAATCAAGTAATGAATAAACCCTATACGCAGCGACTGGCTCTAGCCCAACATACTCACAAGTCACAATCAAGAACGAGCATGGACTAAAGTTAAGAAACCATCACAATTGTATGAGCATTAAACATTACTTGCATCAACTACATAATAATTAGTATATTTTCATCCTGAGGTACTGACTTCTGATGTGGCGATCTTAGCCACCAACCACCAATCGCAATCAACCAAGTCGTTATACAACTCTAATACTTTATTCCTCAAATAATATATGATCCAATTTATCCCAAGATTCACGTGCCGGATACAATTCCTCCTACCCCAACATTTTCTAACAATTTATACGCAGATAAATTTATTTCCTCAAAGACGAGGTCCTCGTGATCAACTCCAACCCAAAAATAGATTTATACTGAACGGACGAGAGAGTCTTAGGATAATATACGATCCCATTAAGCTCCTAACATGACATTTATCACCTAAGCTATTAAAACTTAAAAATTTGTTAATTGCGATGACGGTTTCTTTCTCCGATGGCTTTTAAAAAATTTGTTAATTCGACTGATAAAATATTTGAATTCGGCTGGATAATAATCGAATTGATCTTAAATTTTTTGATTTATTTACCGAGCCGAGATCGATTTTAAATTATACAGCTAGTAAAATTTGCTAACATTATCGAGTTTCTAATTTTTTTTAATATTTTATATAAAAATTTAATATTCATTTATATTTTATATATTTTATCGAATCAAACTCGAGTCGTATCTATTATATTTCGAGTTCTTTGTATTATTTGGTAAAATTTATTGGATTTTTCGAATTGAACTCGAGCATATCAAACTATTTACGATCCGAATTTCGAATTTGAAATTAAAGGTCCGGTCAAACTCGAGAGCCTATTTTATCAGTGGAGTTTCAAACTTCAAATTAAAGGTTCGGTCGAACTCAAACTCAAGCCCGAACTTTTTTAATCGAGTTCCTGCCGAATTTGGAAGTGTTCGATTCGGTTCAGTTCGATTACAGTCCTAATTAACACTCACTAAAATACCATTTATTTTGAATGTTAAATTAAAAGATTTTATTTTGTAATAATTTTTTTTGTTCTTAATCATGCAAATTATTCGATTTTCACGTTGAGCTTGCATGATTTTTTTAGTGGATCATAAAAAAGTATGCAAGTTTAGCGTAAAAATCAAATGTGAATAAATCAAAAATTAGAGTTGAAATGATCGTTTTCAACTTTTGTGAGTGATAAGTATTGTATGTATAATAAATTATATTTATGACTTTAATTTAAAATGCACACAATTTCGGAATAATGGTCTCGATAGAACAAATATTTATAGTGGCTTAAATATTGAATGATTATTGAAAATTGAGAACAAAACTCACGGGTTAACATTTGAATCACTTAAGTTGATCTAATTATCAATTTTTCAGCTTTAATTTTAAAACTAGGTGTAAATATATTAAAAATTATAAAAATAAGAAAAAAATGGCCATTTAAATTAAATATATAATTTTATTCTTAAATTTTATCATGAAAAAAGACAAAATATTTACTTTTATATTTTTTAAAAACTTACTGGCATCACATGTGGTAAATTTTGTTAATAAAAATTATTATATTAACCCATCGAAAAAATTATATAATATTTGTGTAGAAACCTGTAATTCCATATGATAAATCACAATTAGGGTGGTTCATTCACTTTTATATATATATATATATATATATATATATATATATATATATATATATTACATAATGCCGAGTTTAAGCAAAATCACTTTTATTATAACATCAAAAACAAGCTTCATCATCTACGATATATTCTGAATATTTTTTTCATAAGATTTTAATCTACCTCTATGAACTTTGTATGAATTAACATACAAATATATGAACAAACAAAGTAAAGACGAAGAGTATTTGATATTCTGTTAAAAAAATGTTACAGAGTTATTGAGTATTTATAGTATCCAAAATAGAATAACAGAACAATATGTAAGGCCTTATTTGGCTAAAAGCTAATACTAGTTTATTGCCCATATTTGGCTTTATTAATATAACATGAAATGTTGACCCAATAGTTGACTTCTTGATATAATCATTAGCCTCCCCTGCATATAATTTGTGATTCATAGTTGTCTGTCATGCTTTTATCCCCCTCACAAATTGAAGGCACACAAGAGTAAGTAATGCCCAGAGAAGATGAACATTTCCAGTGCAGAGCTTTGCCTAATCCTTTTGTCAAGATGTCTGCAGCATTATCTTTAGAAAGAACCTGTAAAACAGACACAAGACCACTAGTAATCTTTTCCCTGATGAAATGACAATCTATTTCTATATGCTTTGTTCTGGCATGATATACTGGATTAGCAGTTAAATCTATTGCTGCCTTATTATCACACATCAGTGGTTTAGGACCAGAAGAATGCAAGCCAAGTTCCTTTAACAAACCAGTCAACCATACTGCTTCACATGAAGCATCTGCTAATGCTCTATATTCAGCTTCTGCTGAGCTCTTAGAGACAACATGTTGTTTCTTGGATCTCCAAGAAACTACTACATCACCAAGAAAAAAAACATATCCTCCAACAGATATCCTACTTATAGCACAACCACCCCAATCACTGTCACTATAACCCTTAAGTTGCAAATTATTATGAGAAGGAAAGAATAAACCATGCTCCTTTATCAACTGCAAATATCTCAGAACTCTATGCACAGCTTCTAAATGTTTAGTTCTTGGAGCATGTAAGAACTAACTAAGGTGTTGCACAACAAAAGCAATATCAGGTCTGGAAGATGTAAGATATAACATTTTGCCAATCAATGTTCTATACAAAGTAACATATGTCAACAACTCACCAGATTCAGAATTATCATGAAGTTTTATGTGTGGATCAATAGGAACGGACAAAGATTTACAATCATTCATGTCAGCTGAACTTAGTAAATCATGAATAAATTTTTGTTGTCCTAAGAATATCCCTTTATCACTTCTCTTCACTTCAAGACCAAGATAATATTTAACAAGCCCTAAATCTTTGATACTAAAAGTATCATCCAATAAATTTTTGGGTGCTTGAATAGTTGGCATATGATTTCCACAAAGTAGAATATCATCAACATAAACCACAATAGCGACAAAAATACTACCAGAAGTATAAGTAAACAGAGAATGATCCAATACCGACTGCTTATAATCTGCCTCAAGTAAACATGAAGCTAGTTTAGCAAACCATCTCCTAGAAGTTTGTCTTAATCCATAAATGGATTTATACAACTTGCGAACCAATGGAACATCTAAATGGGGTAAAATATATCTTAATGGTGGCTGCATATATACTTCTTCCTCTAAATCACCATGCAAAAATACATTGTTAACATCTAATTGTTCAACAAACCAATTATTAGCAGCAAAAATAGCAAGAAGACTCCTGACAGTCACCATTTTGACCACTGGTGCATAAGTTTCATGAAAGTCAATACCAGCAGACTGTGTGTACCCTTTTGCTACTAATCTAGTTTTGTATCTCTCTATATCCCCATTTGACCTGTACTTGATTTTATATACTCATTTAGAACCAACAACAGTTTTATCAGAAGGTAAAGGAACCAAAGACCAAGTCTTATTGTCTTCTAAGGCTTGTAATTCTAACTGCATAGCTTGAATCCATCTGGGATCTTTAACTGCTTGATGATAAAAATTAGGCTCTACATCAACATTTGAAATGTTGTAAGCATAAAGGGTCTGAGTCTCTGAATTGAAAAGGTATGGTTCAAGAATTTGACATGCTAAAGCTTTAGTAGAAGGAATATGATAGTCAGTCCACCAATTAGGTCTGGACTTGGTTCTAATGGAATATCTATTATTAATGACAGGAGATGCAGTGAATGAAGGAATAATAGATGAAGAAGGAGAATCATTAGATACAACATGAGAATGATTATTCACTGAAATAGAAGGATAAATATCATGTTCTGATGAAGTATCATCTGAAGTCTCAAAAGACATGTTATCAGATATACACAAATCAGAAACATTAGGAAGAGAAATATTTTCAGAGTCATGAGAAGGTTGTTTTGATAACCAGTCAATAAAAGAATAAGAATTACTGGAATCATAAGTAGTGTATATTGAAGATTTGTCTTGTTTATGATATGGAAAAATGTGTTCAAATAACTTGACATGTCTACTCACAAATGTAGAATGATTATCTAATCTGAGCAATTTATAACCCTTTTTCATATAAGGATATCCCAAAAAGATGCACTGAATAGCTCTAGCCTCGAACTTATCATTTGGATGACAAGAAGCATAACACAAACACCCAAAACACTTCAAATCAGAATAATTAGGAACAGTTTTATGTAGCAGCTCATAGGGACTCTTGTACTGAATAATAGCAGAAGGAGTAACATTGATCAAATATGTGGCTGTTAAAATACATCCCCCCCAGTATTTTGGTGGCAAACCTGACTAAAACCTAAGAGCTCTAGCAATTTTCAAAAGGTGTTTATATTTTCTTTCTACTCTTGCATTTTGTTGAGGAGTATAAATGTAAGAAGTTTGATGAGAAATGCCCATGTGAGCAAGATAACTAGTGAAATTCTGATTAAGAAATTCACTGCCATTATCAGTCCTAATGGTTTGAATTAAACTCTTGAATTGATTTTGCACATAAACAGAAAACTGCTTAAATTTGTGAAATACATCTTGCTTAGTAGTTAGTAAAAATGTCCAAGTAGCTCTGCTGAAGTCATCAACCAGAGTAAGAAAGAATCTACAACCATGGTTAGTAGGAACATGATAAGGTCCCCACACATCCATGTGTACTAAAGAAAATAAAGAAGAAGCATGAGATTTGCTGTGTGGAAAAGGAAGCATAGTCTGTTTGGCTGTTGGACAAACATGACAATCTTTATTGCAATGAGAAAGGTTATTCATACCTTGAACATGCTTCAAGACATCATTAGGTGCATGTCCTAATCTAAGATGCCAGAGTTTAGAAAGAAGTAAATCATGTTGGGTAAAAACAGTGCTAACAGAAGGAGTATGATCAGAAGAATTGAAATAAGGAAAATTTGTTGAGAAGAAGTAATATAATCCTCCTTTTTCAACTCCTGTAGCAATGGTCTTATTATCAATTTGAAACAAGCATTGTGTAGAGTTGAATACCACTTGACACACAGAGGACTGTGTCAATTTACTGATAGAGAGTAAATTGCAGTGAAATTCTGGTACCAAAAGAACTCTATCCAAAGTGAGTGTACTAGTTAATCTAACTGTTCCAACAGTTTGAACAGAAATCACATGTCCATTAGGTAAAGCAATATGAAAAGGACTAGTTAGTTTTTGAACATTGTGCATAAGCTGAATGTCACATCACATGTGATTTGATGCACCAGTGTCTATTATCCAAGTAGTAACAGAATTATTTGGAGAATAAGACAACATGGAATAGGCCAAACCTGCAACATGATCCTCTGGAGTGGTGCAGATAGAAGACTTGTTCATCATTGAGTTCATGAGTTGAGTCATCTGAACCACTTGCTGTTGTAACTTGTCAAAAGATTGTTGAGAAATCTGAGAATCCTCTTTGATGCTGAAGCAACCATTACCATTCATGCCAATTCCAGAACCAGGTGTATTTGTATCAACAATGCCAGCAACACTCTTAGCCTGTGGATAAGGTCTAAATCCTGTATTTGTATTCTGATTACCAAACTTCCCCCTTCCTCTTCCTTTAGAAGCATAACCAGGAGGAAAACCAATCAATTTGTAACAAGACTCCTTAAGATGTCCCTCTTTATGACAATAATTGCATTTCAAATTTTGCTTCTTGATGTAACTTCGATTACCAGATCCACCAGCACTACCATCAGAACCTGGATTTCCAACAGGGAATTGCTGAGCCTTTTTGACATTAGCATTAGCCAGAAATGAGCTATTGATATTGTATCCCTTCCTTTGTTTCTCCTCTTGTTTAACCATAGAATAAGCCTGAGGAACACTAGGTAGGGGATTCATCATTAAAATTTGACCTCTTGCAGCAGCAAATCCTTTATTCAAACCCATCAAGAATTGTAATAACTTCTTCCTTTGTTCTCTGTCCTCTTGCAATTTATGAGAACCACACTTACATTCACATTTGCATATGACAACAGGCTCCGAAGCAGAATACTCATCCCAGAGATTCTTTAATTTGTGATAATAAAACTCTACTGATTTCTCACCCTGCTCTAAAGCATGAAGATCTTTGGAAACTTGATAGACTCTGTGACCATCTATACTAGTAAATTGATCATGCAATTCATTCCATATTTCTTGTGCAGAATTAACAAAATTCATCCCTGAACTAATTTCATCTGAAACAGTGTTCAAAATCCAGCTTATCACCATATCATTTACTCTATCCCATTGTGCCCTCAATGGCTCAGTCTCAGGCCTAACTAAAGTTCCATTCACCAGACCTAATTTATTCTTTGCAGATAAAGCAATTGAAATTGAACGTTTTCAGGGACCAAAGTTCTTTGTCCCTGTTAACTTCTTTGCAATCAAAACTAATCCAGGATGACCAACATTTTAAAGATACAAGGGATGCATATTATTTATGTTGTTCTGATTTTGATTGTGATTTTCTGCATCTAGTACTTCTATGTTATTTTCAGGTATTTCTTGAGTATTGTTATCATTAGTTACAACATTGGCATAAGTAGTATTCCTCATCATATTTTCATAGAACTCAAGCAAGATTGAACAATTTCAATCAAATACTAATCAGAATTATCACAAATCGTAACAGAATCAACCAGCAAAACAAGTAAACGATGAACAACACCTATGGCAAATCCTTGTGACTCAAAGAGAAATGAAGATCCTTACTGTTATGTTGAAAAAATCGAAGAAATGAAACGAATAATGAAGCTCAATTAAAGAACATCAACGACGACTGAAGAACAATTGAAGAACATCAACGACAACTGAAGAATATCATCAAAACCCTAGAAGTCATCATCGTCATCGAAACCCTGGAAATCATCATCAAACATATTAATCTGCAACTACTGATTCTAATCTTGTAACTTTCTCGATGAATTAACTGCGGAAAATAGCAAATCTAGATCGGTAGCTTTGATACCATATGAACTTTGTATGAATTAACATACAAATATATGAACAAACAAGGTAAAGATGAAGAGCATTTGATATTCAGTTAAAAAAAATGTTACAGAGTTATTGAGTATTTATAGTATCCAAAATAGAATAACAGAAATCAGCTACAATATGTAAGGCCTTGTTTGGCTAAAATCTAATACTAGTTTATTGCCCATATTTGGCTTTATTAACATAACATGAGATGTTGACCCAACAGTTGACTTCTTGATATTGTCATTAACCTCTTCAAGAAAATTGTCCCTTTTAAACGTATGACCTTCATGACATATCAACTCACTGGAAGAAATTTTCTTCAATGTCCTCTCATTCCTAGAACACGTCAGCATTGAGGACCATATGAAAATTCATCTGAGACAATAACTAGAACCAACTCCGACTATTTTATTTGATCTGATAGGTTAGAGTTCACATCGAAATCAATTAGGTCCATAACTTCTGTCGGCAAGTACACATCTCGGAAATCTAGGTGATTAACAGCTTTTGTGACGGCTTATGTCAAATTTCATGTATGTCAAGTCTAAAAAAAATAAACCATCTTTGATCAAGTTAGTAAATTTGAAATATATTAGTTATTGAATTGGTCTTATAAAAATATCAAACGCATATTATCAATATAAGACACTACAAACATTCTCCCTGTTGTTAATATGTTTTCGTCGAACTCGTAAATTAAATTGACTAAACATACACACTGTTCACAGAGCCAAATGATAAATATTTTTTTAAAAAAAAGTTAGATTTTGTATTCAAATTAAGTTAAATTTTAAAAATATTTTTTAAAAAGGTTCAAATAATGATTTCGAATTCAACCAAAGCAAATGTTACTCAAATATTTACAACATTTTTCTTATATATTTCGTTTCATATATTATTTTAAAAATACATTTTTGTATTTGTTGTGCTAATACTATAATAAATATAGTACCTATAAAACATACCATGATAAATTTCAAATGGACATAGAATATGATACTGTTCAGATCGTGAAATTTCAAATCGGTTATTTCTCATTCTCGTTGAATAAATTGAATACTTGTAATCTAATTTGAATTTTTTCTTGTTTAGTTAGAAAATACTCATATGATTAATCTATATTCTATAGTGTTCATCTATAAATAATTTCTTATGGTGATAAATATTAATATTGGGAGTTAATCCATCGGTCTCAATGTTTTGGTAGAAAGTTTACATCTTTCATTCCCCTCTCAACTGGAAATTAATTTATAGAAAACAATGGCTTAACAAAACAAACCAACTATGTTTACATTTGTTAATTTCAACGACACTAATGGAGTTAGTACATCCATATTTGACTTTCTCAATTTCAAATCTTGTGGCTCTTCCACCATTTCATAGGGTTTCTTGATTAAAAGCGTAAAAGGGTAGAGCTTTGAGTTTGTTCCCGCTTTAATTTGCACCCACAAAAGGATTTGGCTTTTATGCTAAGCTCACCGCCCCAGATTACATAATGCTTAATACTGTTCTTACGTAAATTCATTAATTAACTAATTATAAAGCCTCAATTCTAATGTGGATCATTACATACTGAAATACAGAATGTATAGTGATATTTTTTCTGCGGACTATTAACCGTAACCGGACCTAAGAGCAACTGCAATGAAAAGTGTCACTGGTGTCAACGTCACGTGAGATGCCGTGACTTGGTATCCTTGTTATCACTTCATTTAAAGTTGACATGTGGTGTCAACTTTGGGTGCCAAAAGTTGGCCGCCCATAAAATAGGGTGTCAACTTCATTTGTGATTTAAATATGGTCTTAATGGTGCATAAAATATCATTTTTCTAATATATATTTCTATTAAATATTTTTTAATTGAATTAATGAAGTTGACATTTTGTAATGCAAATCATCTGAGTATTTTTTGAAAGATATGTGCTAAAAATAATACGGAAGAGAGAGAATTTAAAATATAATCTTTTTGATTATGTGACGAAGACCATTGGAGTTGCTGTAAGGTGAAAGAGAGACCCTAACAATCACATTCTCAATAGCGAGATCTTACGGTCTTCAAGATTCCCCTCAAATCGCGGGAAATATCAACATATATTTAAATTAAACAAATGGAATAAGAGCACTCGAATCAAGATATTCTTAAACTGAGCTTCGACATCGGATTAAATAACCGGTTTATTTAAAATCTTAAAATGTCTAACGTGATCTTCTGCTATTTGACACAGACATTTGAAATCCTGAGTACATGAGTTGTGATAAGATACGTATATATTAAGATCCAACGGCCATGCATGCACTAACAATCAATTTACACTTTATTACAAATTTACATGTTCAACCATATTATATCAATTCTATGCCCCACGAATATACATGCACAGTAAAGTCCAATTTAGCTATTTGTACACACAACCTTGTTGAGTTTTTTCTACCGTATAAGTTGGGGGCTCGAAGACGATCAGATACTATCAAAAGCACCGAAACAAACAAGCATGACGGTCTTCAAGTTACTGTTTCTCTTCATATTTTGTCTACTTATCATTGGGAGTCCTCGGAGTCGAAGCGGAGTTAGCAGCTCAGCTGAAAGCATTGATCATCAAGAACAAGTGTTTGATCATCATCATCTTCCTGCAAATGCTACTTCTGCAGGTTTCGATACCGATAAACGGACTGTCCCAACCGGATCCAATCCGCTGCACAACAAGCGACGATAGTATTGAATATTCGAGAACACTTGTGCATACAATTAGTCTTCTTCCGATGAACAGTTAGTTTCTTGCATTTCTTATACATAAACGTGTATATGTATACTGGTATGGTGAGTTATAGTTATTGTTGAATTTTAAAGTTTTGAACTAGCAGTGCTGCGGATATTGGGTAGCAGCTAGACCGTAAAACCGTAAATGGTCCGACTAAAATGAATTATCGTTAATTTTTTTTTCAATAAATCTATGTAAAAAATACTTTTTACATCGGCTCCAAAAGCAACCAATATGTAAGAGGTGATGTCTATTCTACTTTTTCTAGTAGTATAATCTAAACTCCAGTCGTATAAGTATAAATGTAGGAAGTTGACTTGACTACATATGCAATAAGAAATAAATATTTTGATTTGGATTTTGCATGTTTATGAACTTTAAAAAGAGATAGGAGTATGTATGGCATATCTTATAAGTAATTTATAAGTTGAAATATATATATATAAGCTGTTTATCATATATATGATTTGAAATTAAGATTTAGTATTCTAGAGCTCTAGTTATACCGGTTGTAACATCCCACATCTATAAAAATAAGAGTGTTTGGGACCATACAAGTCAACAACTAATGAATACCAAATTGCTAACTTTTTTGAACTAACCTGTGATGGGTTATTGAGTCCGATACGCATTCGGTTATGAGTTTGGGTGTATACCAATGAAATTGTACAGTATGAATCAGCTTCGCAAATTTTCTGGTATGAATACATTCAAAAACAATACAGATCTACAATGCAATTCTCCTTCATAATAAGCACTGAAGAAGCGATCATCATCAAGTGGTATGTAGACTAGGGGATTTTGATGGAGTGAGTGCCAATACTTTGCACAGTGATCCCACTTTGCTTTCTATGCGTGCTTGTTTCTAATTATTCTTCCCTTTATCCTGTTCCTTTCTCTCTTTTCGATTTCGTTTTAACGATAGTTAATAGTGCTCAATGTCAAAGTTGAGGTTACTGCTTCAGTAAACGCTCGTGAGTACAAGTGTTCGGTTACTTAACATTGTATCAGAATTCACGTTTAACAATGTTAAATGCAAACACGATACTAGACTTCAGGTTTATAGTAGTATAAACTAAATTTATGTTTTGACATAATAGAAACAATGCTATATCAAAAAATTTATACACTTATGGACAATCAACCAATGTACAAAGACAGACCTCTAAAATCTGAGCTCGATTAAGGTAATGAAGCTGATGATGAGTGTAAAAAACATCTTTCCACCTGAACGAAATATGTGTTTACTTCGAATGAGAACTGTAGAACAGGGCAAATTCTATGTGTCTCTGTCTCCTTCCTTTTCCGAAGATAAAGCTAGCTAGTAGTTAGATCAAATTCAGCTTTATAGCTTCTTCAGTGATCAGTGCTTTGTTTCCTCTGAGGTACTCATTGTGTAATCTAAACCAGCTCCATATTTCCAAGCCTCGAGTTGGCGCTTCCATTTAAACTTTGTTTTTTCTGGAAATGTGTCTACTGATGGACTGTCAAAACATGAAACTGATTAGAAGTCTACTAAGAACTAAGATTTCGTTACTATTTTTCTTCCGGGGCTGCAGGTGGTTGGGTAGGGGATCGGAAAATTAAGTTATCCGAAGTTCAATCCTTCATTCTAGTGTCTGCAGATAATTACCTAATAATCGGGTCAATAAAGATTGACAAAAATGTGTAGTATCCCAGCATTGTGAAATGACCAAGCCAGTCGAGAAGCACTGGAATGCCAACCTAAAACACATAGCGATATGTTTAGAAATTTATCTTCTAGAGTTTTGGAATATCACACACGCAGACCATGCTTTTCTAGAAAGGATCAAGATATATATCTTAACAAAAACAACAAAGTCCCTCCATACATATCTAAAGCATCGACATAAATGGCCTGGAATTTTAAAGTTCTACTGAGGGTTCTTACAAAACCTGTAAAACTCATCATGTTTTGGCAGCAGCAACTATAGAATCCCATAGAAAGGCGCTGATAGTTTTACATTAGTAAACCTATGGTTCGTCTCAGTTCTCCGTTACAGAAAAAGACACATTGCATCCATTTTTAAATCATATATCTAGGTAAGCAAACAAATGGAAGGAGAAGTTTACAAAATAATACCTGTCTAAATATTGACGGAAGAAGTTGAGGATTAGTCAACATAACCAGCCCTAACGTCTTCACAAGAGGGCCAAACTGTATGACATCCTGTTCAGTATCACACATTCAGAATTTAGTCAATTGTTGTGCACAAGAAGAGCAAAGACAAAAGTTCACGAAAGGATTAATGAACCTGAAGAAACGGTTTAAGCACCGGATCCCCTAGCCTCTGGTGAAGTGCATATATGTCAAAAGCACATTCAAGTAAACGAGTTATATTAGTTTGGGTATAAACACTTTTAACTTTTTACATGGAAATGATGTTCTCAGCGACACATGTTACCTGCATACTCTGGAAGTTAGCACAAAGAAGTTGATTGATGAAATCAGGTGAAACTGAGGACTCTTTTCTTGCTGACATTGCTCTTTGAAACAGCCAAGATGCACTCAAGTTGGGCTGCACATAAATTTTCAACCGATGGCATAACCAGAGGGTTCTACATTACTTTGATTATAGAAAAATCTAGGGAACACAAACCATATATGGGTTTAAGAGGGACAGACTGTCTGAGTCCAGAAGGTTGCCGGAGATTGCTTCATATATCCCTATATTATCATAGAAAAAAAGTATATTGCGGTCATGCTACAGCCTCAATGCAGAAACTTCTATATGTTGAAGGTTCAGGTGTGATTAGTAAAATGAATATCCTGAAGCATTTGATCTGAAATTAGCATAATTGTGTTTTTACATGTGACATGTCTACATTTCTTAAATTATGCATAGAATTTTAGACCAGTAGCCGAGTGAAGGATCCAGTTGAGAAGTTGACCAAAAAACTCCATAGTACCTCGTATATACTTAAAAATATTGGAGATGCTGCTTAAACATGATGAATCTAAGCAATCTTGTTGCAAAACTATATACCATTAGTTAGTCTTCCAAGATGCCTGGTCAAGCTTCCAAAACCGCCAAAGGAAACTGGGGACTGTATGCCGCTAGCATCACCAAACTGTCAGAAAGTAATACGTAAGATTTGTGCAAGCCATATCGCAACTGAGATAATAGCAGAGGCTTCAGAGAGAGTAGTATATAAAACCTGTATAATACGATCAAAAGCTGATGGCAACGGGCTGCAATTGAATGCTCCCCAATGTAAACAGAGGAATATGTCAGATACAAGTAGTATTTGTGCCTGACAGTTCAAGCAACAGCTAAAATCTAATGCTCATCTATAGACTATAGTTGTAATAAGTATTTATAACATCTGTGGCTTGAGTTGTTGCAAGTGTACTTGAGCACATGTGAGTCGAAAGGTTTTAACTTTCAATAGAGAAGATTAGTGTCCACAGACATATGTAGACCAGAGTTTTTCAAAAACTTAAAAAGAACACTGCATCTTTACCTGTCACGGTAAGTAGGGAAAATGCCATATATAACTCTTAAAATCTCCAGATCATCAAGAGACACCCCCTGTAAATAAAACCCCGTACTATAAAACCTTATCAATTAAGTATATTGCCAGTATTTGACTCTAAGTCCCAATTACAAGGTCTACTGGTACTCTTTTTCGTTCATTTCATGAATTAAAAGGAGAAGAATATAGACATAGGTAGATAAGTAGAATAGTATGAATAAAAATTCAGATGAACCCACTTATTTTGAGGAGTAATGTAAGGTTGAGTATTGAAGACATGTAGATAGCTTAATAAGATATGACCTGATAATCTGGCATAAGATTCCAGTAGTCTTCTAATAGTTCTTCCAGCATTGGGGATCCAGGTTGAGGGTCAACATAGGTAAACATGTAAGTTGTTCGGTCCATGAGACCTGAACCAGCAGGGAAGGCCTGGAATCGTTTCGGTGGGTGGAGAAATTAGCATAAAAGATTAACTTTTCTATTGTAAATTATACACTTTTAAGGAAAACCAATTGCTAGCACATCTAATTAGCTAAAAACAATA
Organism: Apium graveolens; assembly: GCF_009905375.1. Taxonomy (NCBI): domain Eukaryota; kingdom Viridiplantae; phylum Streptophyta; class Magnoliopsida; order Apiales; family Apiaceae; genus Apium; species Apium graveolens. The sequence goes on along the minus strand of NC_133648.1, from coordinate 2,150,311 downwards.
GAGAGCACACCATTAATAGATCAGAAAACTATACATAAAAGTAGAATGTTACCTCCCAGAAATACTGTACTTGTGACTGCCCAACCTGCTTTACTTCAGCGCTAGCATATATAACATCACTTGTCTTGTTATCTGTGAAACCACGACAACATGAACCAACAACAAGGCAGAAACCATCCGGCTTTCTTCCACCTCTAATCTGTAGAGATCATATGTTATCCAAGAAATTTAACAGATCTAAACCAGACTCTAGCTAATTTCTTCATGTTGGTAAACCTTCCAAAAGAGACCTCAATTAGATACATGAGCAAGCTTTCTGTACACAAAACAATGACAAGACTCTAGTCTAAACTCAGTTATAGATGACAGTCTTAAGAAAAAAAAGAAGAAAATACTCAGTAGGCAAGAATTAAGAATACTAACCTGCTTCACAACTGGTGAAAAGTTCCCCATTGCATCAATAATGAGACGTGATGACAACTTTTTCCCACTGTCTAATTGCAAAATCTGTGGTAGTGTATTGTATGCATTAGATAAAAAGAGGCACTAAAAATGTAGCAGTTGTATCAATATACTTTCAATTTATTTGTTTCCCAAATTCGTGCGGCCTATTTCTTTGATCGTGTAACTTATTATGAACTGAAACTTAAAGACTTTTTAGCTAAACTTGCAATTGCAGGGATAGATTCTGTCAGTCCTATTTGACCTATTCTTCATCTCTTCATAAACCATTTTCCAACCCTCATTTTGCAAATGCATAATAAAACCCACCCAGAGAGGGTATTTGTTCTGTAGGTGAAAGTAACTTACAGCTGCTTCATCGTAAACACTTATGCTTGAAACGCCAAGACCTTCTAAGATTACTCCATCACATGAATTGAAACGTGTCTTCATTATCTCGATAAGCTTGGAAGGCCTGTAATGACATCATGAGGGAAGTTAATCATTTACGTTGAGGTAACATTTCCTGAAACAGGACACACCGAAGAATGTAAAGTCTCAAAACACTGATCATAATTATTAACAGATGGAGCAGTCAGGACTCCTCCAAAAACAAACTCTGCCATATAGAAAATGAAGCACAGAAATGAATCACATCTAGTTGACTTACGAAACACCAAGGTTAAGAATGTTTTCAACCCAAATCTCACCCTTCCCTTCAAATCCGCATCTGTTCTGAGAAGTAAACCACAAAGACAAATTATGATAATACCATATATTTCAGAAAAGGAAAGACAAAAGGCAGAATCTACAATTGGCTAAGCTCAGAAGCCATTCACAAGTTCTTTTAGTTAAAAATCATACAGGATTAAATGTTGCAGATGTAGCATCTTCAATATCTTCCTCCTGAAGAATGCCAACTTCTACAAGTTCCATCATCTCTTTCCTCGATATATTCCATTCTTGTTCTCTCTGATCATTAAGTACGAAAAATCAACCATCTGACATAAAACCCAGTTATTGTTAATTTGTCACGTATTCTCACTACATTATACCCCTTTTAGTACATTCTTCTCCACAATGCCTACTCGAAGACCTTTGGAACTCAAAGCAGTGGCAATAAAAATTCCCAAAGTTCCACCACAAACCACCACATCAAATGTCTCAACTTCCTTGTCAGCCAAATCAGACTGGCTAAACAAACCCGGGATACGTGAAACTACTTGCTTAGGTTCATCAATAACTGAAAACAGATAGAGAATTCACATAAACCAACCATTATCTAGCATCATGCATAATAGCAATAATAAAATACTAAAACTACAAACTTTTACCTGTCTGAGCAGAGCAAATACCAGACCAGAGCTGATCCAATCTCTTCAATGCATTATACGAATAAGCTCCACCAGCACCTCCCACTTCACCATTGACAGGTATACTCTCCATTATCCTCTATACATCATTAACTATTACTCCATCAGTCCCATCCCAATTGTATACAGCTTTTTCAATGCTCGACACGCATTTTAAGATGAATACTTCCAAAATTTATTTTCAAATTTTTCTTCTTATTGTATTTAACTTTAAACAACAAATTTGTATTCACAAAAAAAAATTATGGAACTATACTTTAAAGAGCCTTAAAATTCGTGTCTAGTCCCGTCCCAATGAATACTACCCAGGGGACAGAGGGAGTACTAATCATTACTTTATAAGTATAAACATAAACCGAAAACAAGAGGTTGAAAATTCGAGTCACAGTGTGCGTGAGCATTTAAATTTTCGGGCATGCAAAAACCGAAACAAACATTTAAAATTACAGAACTACAAACATATAGAATAACAAAAATGATTACTTGGGTTCTTGAAGGAATGGCTTTTGTCTGCAAAGAAACAATAGTTGGTCTTCTCTGATGAGGTGAAGTGGCAACTGAGTAGTACTGGAAAACACCATTTTTGATTAATGAGCATTGTTGAAGCTGATGATTTAATAACATTATGAAAAATAATTTAAGTAAAAAATATTGCCAAGTAGAAATAAATGTTGATGGTCTTTTTCTGGGCTAACAGATGATCAAAAGATGATATTTCTGGGCTTCTCATATTTTGGGAAACATGTGTACAAATATTGGACACGTTAGACACTTCTGTCCATTCCAGATATCTTGTTCCAGCTTTAAAGTTTATTTTAAAAAAAATACTGAAACATTATAAATATAGATTTTTATATTTATAATTGATAGAAGGGGCATGTACAAACTTTATCTAACATAATGATAATGATTTAGGGGAAGCATAATGATAATAACTAAGATTTATGGATTTGTTTTTGCTTTGCTTTTCCTTTTCTCGAAAAGGAGAAAAACCTATCCGCATAAAATATATGCGGAAAGATAAAAAAATTCTTGAATCTAGACCTTCAAATAAAGATTTAAGGGTTCTAGAGTAATGTGTTGAATAAATATTAACTAGCACCAGATTGTGATTGTTAGAGCAACTCCAACAGGTTAGTTATTTGGGATCCTAAACTTAAATTTAAGGAAACTAGTATAAAATAGAGCTCCAACAGCATGCTAGTAATTACTTAAAAAGTTAGTATCTTTCATTCATGCCTTATAAATAAGGAATAACTAGTGATTACTAATCTTGCTTTTAATAATAAAAATTACATTTCTCTCTCCTTCTCCATTTCAAATGTATAACTAGAGTTTAAATTTAATAATAAAATATTATTATGACACACTTATAAGGAATATTGTTGGAGTTGAACTACAATAAAATATCCTAAAATACTAGGATCCATTTTTATAATAATATTTTTGAGGAACATGCTAGGACTCTATTGGAGTTGCTCTTAGGTATTAAGACCCTTGATACAAATATCCTTGCTTTCTATTTCTTTTTGAAAAATGCTAGAAGTACAAAATGAGTTACTAAAATAGTTACAAATGTCACATGTCACAAATCTATACTCTTTATTAATAAGTCAAATCATGTATAATTTGGTACTAAAAGTACCAAAATACCAAATTTGGTACTTCCGTGACATAAGTTGACTTCTATTCTCAATAAACTTTGTCTTTAACACAAATCGACTTCTTCGTTGTAAATTTTATTTTCTTTTTAGTTAGTATTCATCCAATCGTCTATTTACTTTATAAAATAAACATATTTTTTAAACGATTTGTAAATTATATTAAAAATTTATTAAGTTACGTTAAATTAAGTAAAATAACTTATATTTATTTTTAATTTTAGAAAAACTACAAACTACTAAGTAAATTACTAACACGAATTGACTTATATTCTCTGTAAACTTTATTTATTTATAAATTATATTAAAAATTTATTAAGTTACGTTAAATTAAGTAAAATAACATATATTTAGTTTTATTTTGAAAAACTACTAACTACAAATTAAACTATTAACACGAATTGACTTCTATCCTCTATAAATTTTATTTTCTATAGTATTATTTTAAAAATAATTAAGTAATAGCAAATGACTTTAGTAACATTTATTAACTTTTAAACTGAAAATTATTGATTTAACGATTGTATTTGTTACTGTCCCTCACAAGGTTTATTTACTTTAAATTAATGGGTTGTATTTAGATTATATTAAATAATATTAAATTAAGTTTAATAACATCTATTTACTTTTAATTTGTAAATTAATTTTTATCGATAATTAAGTAATATTAAATAAACTATATTGAAAAGGCTAATTATAAGATAATTATCAAATTATATTAATTAATATTAAATTATCTAAAGAACGGATATTTGGTTCATAAGACAGAGATACAATTCGTTTCACCAAAATAAAACTAATATGTTAGATTTCTATATCAAGTAAAACAATGAAAAATTAGAATTATAGTGAAAAATTGCATAACTGATTTGATTCTATTTAACCACATAACAATTTTTGGCAAGTACCAATTTAATATTGATATTAATATATTAATTTTATTTCGTGTTTTGCACGGATTATGAATAATTCTCTACAAATATTAATTTGATATTTTTAGTCTCGGGCCCGTGTGTCGCACGGGTTATCAACTATCTATACTAATAAAGGAAACCATTTTTAGGTACTAAGTCTTGGTACTCACTAGAAAATTATACAACTATTTTTAAAATTTTATGTAATAAAATTTCAATTGACAAAAATTAACTTCTACTCTCTATAAATTTTATTTCCCTTCAATTTTTATTTGTTGCTGAACATCCAAGCGTCGGTTTACTTTATAAAAATCGTATTAATAAGTTAACATGTCAGATTTATATAAGTAAATAATTAGGTGCATGCATAACTAGGTGAAATTTTAGAGTCACACTTAACTTCAATTTTTTAACTACATATTTTAACGGTATTTCATATATTATATTTAGATCTGTATTTTGCACGAATTATGAGTTTCAGTACAAATAATAATGTGATACTATTATTTTTAATTTCGGGTCCGTGCTTTGCACGGGTTACCAACTAGTTTACATTAATAGTATCACAAATAATAATGTGATACTATTATTTTTAAAATCCTGCTAGCAAATACAATGACTTGATAAAGAGAGATATTAAGGTACTGATCATGTCTTCCCAATTATCCAATTCAACTGTCATGTTGATGAAGAGGGTAATGTTCCAGAAGATGAGCACAGCACCAATCTTTCAGGAGAATTTGATGAAGAATTTGGAACTGAACACAAGTACGGTTGTGGTGGGATCTCCAGGGCTGCTGTCTGTCCTTCCAACATTTCAATCACTTTGCTTATTGCTGGCCTTTGTGTTGGATACACCTGTATGCACCAGAGTCCGACGATCACCATTTTCCTTATAGTTTCATTTTCTTCTACAGAAATTTCATTTGCCAAATTTAGCACATCGTCAGACTGGATTCGCTTGTATAGCCAACGTGGATAATATATCTCACTAATGTGATCTGCGCAGACATTGATATTCTTTCTTCCTCCAACCATTTCAAGAATCATCATTCCATAGCTGTAGATATCGGATTTATGGGACACTTGTCCGAAACTTCTATTAGTTAATTCAGGAGCAATATAACCGATGGTTCCTCTAGCTTGCAACATAGATGAGATTATACTTTCTTCGGTGGTGTACAACTTTGCAAGCCCAAAATCGGATATTTTAGGGCGAAAATTTTCATCAAGGAGGATGTTATGTGGCTTAATGTCAAAATGCAGAATGCGGGTGTTGCAGCCTCGGTGCAAGTACTCCAGTCCTCGTGCAATTCCAACTGCTATGCTGTACAATTTCTCGCATCCAAGATGTTGTCCTTCCAATGACGGAGTTTTGCCATAAATGAACTTCTCAAGAGATCCGTTAGGCATGAACTCGTATATTAAAGCTCGTCTTTTACCCTCATAACAGAATCCAAGGAGATTGACAACATTGACATGAGAAGTCCTGCCAATGCTTGCAACTTCATTTATAAATTCCTCTCCATTTCCATTTGTTGGTTTTAAGACCTTGACTGCCACGACTCGGCCATCTGCTAAAGTTCCTCTATATACATCTCCAAAGCCACCTTTCCCTAATTGATCTTTGAACGAATTTGTTAATTTTTTGAGTGCAGAGTACCTAAATCTTTTGGGGATTGAGGATCCGTGTTGACTAATGAACGCGTCTATGTCTTTAGAATAAGAAGATGTGTTCCGAGGGAACAGAGACGAACTAAATGTAGTTCTAATCCGGCAATAGATGATGACAAGAGCTAAAGTAAGAAGTATAATGCCTACTGATACACCACTAGCTGCAGAAAGAAAGTTTAAAACACATAATAAAGCACTATAGACATGTATGATCCTGAAGACATACGAAGCATAATTTATTAAGAGATGAAATGTGGAAGGAAGAGCCATAGTACCTATTCCAATCTTCAGTCCTGCGTTATTATTTCCTATTGATGCCATGTAAATCAGCAGACATGAAAGAGATCAGTGTTTGCGGATGCATAATATACTTCAAACTCAAATGAATTAACCATTGAATCTCAAATTATAGTAAGTAGTAAATATAACTACTAATAGCAAACGAGTATAGTTCTGTAGAAAAAAATTAATTTTTTTTTCTGAATAAAAATTTAATCATCTGAAAATAAAATTGTAAAAATAAATTATATAACTACACTTTTTATGAATTTTAGAATACGTGTCAGATACTTTCTCATAAACGTAACAGTCTTCGATCCTGTGTTACTTTCTCATAAACGTAACAGTCTTCGATCTTGTGTTATTTCCTGTTCGTGGAGACATACCAGTTTCAATTTACAAAGAGATGAAATGCAGTAGGAAGAGCCATAGTACCTATGCCAGTCTTCAGTCCTGTGTTATTTCCTGTTGATGCAAGGAAAATCAGCTGATATAAAGAGATTAGTGTTTGCAATGAATGATATTCTTCGAGCTCAAATTAATTAATAATTTGAAGGACTTGCCTGGTCTGACTGGTGAGCCTGTACAATTTTTAAACCGCCACAAGCTCCACTGTTTGATCGCAACTCAGCGTAAGAAACGTAAAGAAGGCGACCTTCATAAAATATATCATCAACCAGTAAGTCCTGATTATATCCAGTTCCATTAAGTAAAGGATATGTATTGTTTTCACAAGTTATACCGAATCCAGGGGATTCTCCACAGTAAGCTGGTTGCACGTCTGCAATAAAGAATGGAAACCTTATACTCAATAAGCTTCCGCAGTCCCTGGGAGCACAGTCTATATATTGTTGATCAACACAATAACATCTGTTTGCTGACAAGAAAATGACGATGATTAAACAGAGATGAATGTGAATATTACAAGTGTCTCTCATTTTATATTTCTGGAGGATCCTGATCAGTTTGTTTATTATAATGGAGGGAGAAAATGAAACATAGAATCCAGGAAATATTATTGAAATGAGAGAGTAGTTGTCTTGTTGATTCCGATGTGAATTGTTTTAGAAGACTGAGATGGGAAGACTTCAGGCGACTTCAGTTGTGGTCTAGGATATGATGAGCAGTAAGGGGGTCGGAATATGAGGTGCAAATATATTTAATCCCTATCTAATAAAGAGTAACGGGAGACCTGTCTCAAGTAAAATCAAATCTATGTTTTTGTAATACTAGTAGATAACCCGTGCGAAGCACGGGCCGAGATATCAAAATATCAATATTTAATAATGATTATAAAAATTTATTTTAAATTTTTATTAAAATATATAATAAATAAAATTGTACGATTATTGCAATTTTCACTTTTAAATTATATGTAGTTTTCATTAATTCAAATCTTATTATAACAACAAACTCAACGTTATTATGTATCTATTATTCAAAAAGACATAACTAATATTTTATATCAAAACTTCAGTCGCGACACGATTGATGGATAATTTAACAAAAAATTAAATCAACAGCACTAAGTAATTGCATATTAAATTTTTTATTGTTAGCTGAATTTGTGTTTTTATATAGTTTGTGATTGCATAATTTTTTTTAATAAAATATTCATTATGTATGTATAAATTTGCATTTGGTGCTAAAATAGCATTATGTAGGCATAAATCTAGAAATTACAATGTATATACGATTTTGTTTATATAAAAACAATATAAATATGTGGTATATAAGAATTAAAAAACGGGTACAGTATTACATATAGAATTATAAGTCATATATGAATAAATAAAAATAAGAATGATATAATTAGAGTTATAGCAAAATTTAAAAAGGGGTAAAACTAAAAGTTCGTAAAAGCGAAAAGAGGTGAAACCAAACTTAAACTTAACATTGCATTGTTTACTCTAAGCCAAACTTAAATCTACTTGGTAAGTGTTGTGTTTGAAGATTACAGTATTAGTTTGTATCTTGAGATTTTTTACTATTGACGTTTGTCAGAATCTATTAATTTTTAGTAATGGATTATATTAACAAGTATAATAATATCCTAAAATTATGTCTTAAACTAACATTTTAAGATATTTTATATTTTGTATAAGTAAGTGCTCAAATATTACTTTAATAATCTCTTAAAATACTATAATATTTATCACATATCTCATTTTTACGGTATGAATATATATACCATGTTACACTTAAAAAATTCATCAGCCGTCAAAAATATAGTTATCCCCTCTTAACCAACTGAGCCAACTCTTGCGGGCATGTTAAAGTTCACATTCAAAAAATTAAAATCATGTCCTAAATGACCGATACATACACTAAATTTATACTAAATTTTATTATATTTGTATGACATATATTAAGTTAGATCTTTTCCTTATAAAATTAAGAAAGTTAGCATTTCCTAAAGTTATGTGTGCAATACTGCTACGCGATTTATCAATTTACAAATAGTAATGCTATATATCTGAATTATTTTTTAAACTTTTTTTTAAAATGACACATTTCAACTTTTTATTCGTAAACACCAGTAATTCATCTTTTTTTTAAGTGAACAATAAAACGATCACAACTCCTTATTCGGAAACACAAAACATATTCAAAACTCTATCATTTCTCATTTACAAATGTTTAAGAGCATATTCAGCTAGCTGCACTTAAATGGATCAAACGAGCATTGTGCTTTACCGGTAGTGTGCGGGTAGAAGTGTCAAATGAATTATTGTGCTGAAATATGATGTTAAGTTAAAGTTAGCGGTAGATACTTTCATCATTTAGCTTTCACCATTCTTAATAAAGCATAGTTGGTTTATTTTTCTTTTTATCTGTTTGTATGTTTTATTTAGACTTAATTGCACGAAGATGGTCTCAGATATAATTTTTTTGCTTAAAACTGGCCAACTTTTAATAATAGGCAGCCACATGACTCTGTTTTAATAATAACACGCGATTGCATTCCCGTCAGTTGCATCTAACGGAAGTTACATATCCCCAATTTTTTAATTAAGCAGATGGCTAAATTGGTAAAAACATAAATTGTACTCTCATAACACCTCTATTATTGTCACATAGTTCATATAATTTTCCTGCAAAAAAACACTCTCAATTCCCGAACTGCTCAGAAAAAACCCTAAATTGAATTGAAGGCAGACTGAAACTTGAATCGGAGTAAAAATGACGTGGAGACTAAGACCCAAGGAAGATGAAGATATCTTTAAACCCTATCAATGTCCCGAATATACTGGTAATTGTTATACTCCTTACTTGCATGTATATTTCATTAACAATGATCATAAAATTGGGGGTTTTGTTTGTTTTGATAAATGAATGTGTATGTAATGTGATTTTTCGCATGTTAAGTATATTTTTGCACTTGCTTGTAACTGATCTAATCATAGTGTTACAAGGGTTTGTTTGAAGTAATTATCTTATTGTGTTTGCATAAAATATTTTAGTTTAGTTATTTATTGTGTCTTGGGTGTTTTTTTATGTCAGATGACGAGCTTTTCTCAATTAAACTGTATTTTGATGGTGAACTGATAGATAACCCTAAGAGATATAATGGTGGTTATGTTGTATTTGTAGATTTCTGTGATAGTGATGTTATTAGCCTACTAGAGATCAAAAGTATGTTAGTTTAAAGTGGATCAAAAGGTGGGTATGATGTGTTGTACTATAAAATACATGGAACAACAATGGAACATGGTTTATTTGAGTTAGAGACATATGTTGATCTTATGCTAATGTGTACATTGATTTCTAATAAGGAAAGACCTAGGACAAATAAATATGTAGAGTTATTTGAGTTAGAGACAGATGTTGATCTTATTATTGTAACAAAATAAGCCGCTCATCTTAGGACGCGCCCTCCAAGGTTGTTACCTTGTCAAGGTTGACGCTTCTCTTACAAAAGACACACCCTCGAAGAATGAAAAATTTGTCGAGGTAGACGCTCCTCTTACAAAGGACGCGCCCTCCAAGGATGAATACCTTGTCGAGGTAGACGCGCCTCTTACAGAGAAAGCTCCTTCCAAGGATTAATACCTTTGCTGAGGAAGACGCGCCTCATACAAACGACGCGCCCTCCAAGAAAGTTACCTTTGTCGAGGAAGATCATCCTCGTAAAGAAGACGCGTCTTCAAAGAATGTTAATTTTGTTGAGGAAGATGTCGCCTCTGTAAAGGGTGCGCCCTCTAATATTTGGTGATTATAGAAGACCTTAGAAGGCTCGACTTTGATTTGAATAAAAGAATCACACTTTTTGTGGAAAAGACGAGATCAGCGGTTTGGAGCTATGATTTGGCAAGAAGCAAGAAATCAAATATGGAATGGTATTGTGTCATCGGTGGAAGGATCTCTCTCACTAATAAGACACGTCCTCCTTGCATCAAAGGTTGTTTATTAGTTGAAGATGAGAGAACTAGTATTTTATTTTAATCGCGCCTTTCCTTCGAGCATCCCTCCTATGATTACCCTTTCAGTTTAAGGCGCACTTATATGAGACAAATATTAGGATGAAAAAGTTAGAGACAACCCTCAAATCTTTGTTAATAAATTATTCTTTTCCAAGGTATGTGAGGTGCACATTTTTGTACAATATCTCTTATTTCTTACACCGAGTTAGCTCATGTAATCTTAGAAATGTGGTGCATAAGTGGTAAACTTCTCTCGAAAAATAAAGGTTAAAATTATCAAGAAGAGAATGGATATCCATAGGTTAAGGCGAGAAGAAATGTGGATGATAATTGTGAACGTGCCAAAGAGTGAGAGCGAGCCGTCATGGTCAATAAGGAGGATAAGATTCCGAAGACGCGGCCTTGATTGAGAACGCGCCCTCATAGAGGAAGATGCGGAAGACGCACACTCATACGATTGGAGGATGACACAAATTTTTACTTGGATTTAGATATTAGAATTCCAATTTTGTTTTCAACTTCATATGAAATTCGGGGGTAGTTGTTATAGCCAAAATTTGGTACTGGATCATCTTGGGTCAAGTACGGGTCAATTGGAATGGAGTTGGGGCAAGAAGATGAATAATTAGGTTTTGGTCTTCATTGTATGAAGCGAAGACGCGTCCGGTATATGTAGGATGCGTCCATGATTGTGTAGGCTATACCTTGGGTTGTCATGTTAAGAGATGGGAAAGAAGATATTGAAAGGAGGAGGACGCTCCCAAGGCGCAGGACGCGCCCTGATAAGTAAAAATAACGGGATGAGCTGTACAGGTAATAAGGTTTCCATGCAAGGAGAATATGTGTATTTTACAAGGGGAGGACGCGTCCTGCCTCCTGGAGATGCACACTTTGGGATGGTTGAGCTTGTTCTCATTCAGGACAAAGCAAATAGAGACACTTGGAAGATATAACAATATGTGGAGTTCGTAAGGCCAGGACGCGCCCAATCGTTCAGGACGCGTCCTATTTGTGAAGATTGCATGATCAAGAGTAAGTTTAAAGTAAGGAAAGCGTGGAAGGAGCAATGGAGGATTATTTCCACTAACGTATTTGTTGCAGGTACTCTTTGAAGAATTCCCTCCTTGAGACGGTCAAGGAGGGGGATGTCCGTGAAAAGCTTGAAGGCCTTCAGGGGTATGCCTGATGATTGAAGACCTCCTCCTATATTCAACGGGTGTCCTCGTTGGGGATGTGGGGTTAACTCTGGTGTGTGTTTTGGTAACTCTGTTCTTGTATTCAACGGGTGTCCTCGTTGAAGAACTTTGGAGTCATCCTGCATTTTGCACCCAAGAGCTTGGGATCACCTGTCCTGCTATCTGGTGGGTTATCCTCATTCGGGGGACAGGGATGCGTCCGGCATTTGGGGTGAGCCGTGGCTATACTTGCGTCCGTAAATCAAGGGAGATAGCTGTAGCGAAGTGTTATCATTGCGCAGGGAGATGCACTATCCGTGAAGTCCTACGATTACGGACGAGCCTTGGGCCTTTGCGGTTGGGCCTCATAGTTGGACATTCCTAAAACTAGCGGAAGATGGATTCTAGACCGGGCCTAGGAATAAGAAGTCTAAGTCCATTAGATTTCTTGTTCCCCAAGAACTACGTGGCCTTAATTCCCTATAAATAAGGATACGTAGGCAAATTATAAGGGGTCGGAAGCGAGAGCCTTAAGGAGCCACCACTAACCCTAAGCAATCTCAGCCCCCAATTCATCACAACCACCACACTCCGCCCACTTTTCAGGCAAGGAACCACCATCGTAGATCTTGATTCCGGCGACGAATCTCAAACTTTGTTGATACCAAATTCCTCCGTCAACAAGTATCAAATAAATGATTAAATATATATTTTTTTAAAATTGCATCTTTTTAATTTATAATAATATATTAAATTATTATTTTTAACAAAATTATAACGTATAAGTTATGATTTACCAAGCACATTAATAACTTAGAAGTAATATTATCCAAACACATGCTCCCTCCGTCTTTTTTATTTCTTTACGTTTTCCTTTTTGGGAAGTCTCATTCATTTATTTACATTTCAAAACTTTCCAAAAATAATCAATGAGTCCCATCATTTTCCCACTTTTCCTCCCTTTTCACGGTACTTTTACCCCACTATTTCTATTTTATACATTAAAAATCAATGAGTCTCACTACTTCACCCACTTTTTTTTTCTCTTTTTCACTAATTTATACATATATTTCTTAATATTTATGCCGAATCATTTAGATAAGAAATGGAATGGAGTAAATAACTTATAAGTTACGGTATTCATATTAATACTTTTCAACTTAAATTATAAGTTATGTTTTTAAAATATCCCACATTTATCGTAGTTCACCATTTTTGTGGTATTAATCCAAACCTTCTGATCTGAGATAAATTGTATTGATAATGGCCTCATAAACGGGACCAAAAATAGTACAGTTACGGTCCGTCTCTCACTGCCCGTGACACTATCATCATCTCCCCCATAAACACACACAAAACCCATTGATTATTTTGGATAAACCTCAGGGTTTTAAACACCAACAAAGCACTCAATTTCACTACAAACTGGTAAAGTTTCAATCTTTGCTCTTTCTTCATGCTTTAATTTTATTATTAACTGTGTTTATAATCATACTTTATTTTCCAAGATTTTCTTGAATTGATTGAAATCTTTAAGCTTGTTAGACACATTATATCTGTTGAGTTTATAGTTTACATTAAAGAAATGTGATTCTCTCTCAGTTAAATTAATGGGTTTATCTTATTACTCGTGAATGTAAGATGTACGCAGACTTTACCTCGGGTTTATGTAAAGACTCCTCTTTTAAGTGATTACTGTAAATGGGTTGATAATTTTATTAATCTTTAGTGTTCACTTGATACTAAAGATTGAAATTATATTAACTGTGTATGTAATTGTATGTTATGTTTCGAGAATTTCTGGTATTGAAATGTCTGAGTTTGCTAGACAACTTTTATCGGTTGAGATTATAGGGGTTTGGAATTGAACATTTGGGAAATGTGATGAGCCCTCGGTTACTATTGATGGGTAATTGCATATACGAAATTTGAACCAAACCTATCTACTATATATCTGACTCAAGGGTTACGTAGACTTTACCTGAAACTTAAAAGTGTAGAGGTTTTTCTGTAAAGATCTCTGCTTTTTAATTAATTACAGTGAATTGGTTTATGGTTTTAATCTTTAATATCAACTTGATACTATAGATTTAAATGTTAACAGTGAGCTAATGCATCCGACTGTGCGTCAGTTCACAGACCCCCAATGACACGACCGAAGCTAGTAAACTGTCATATTGTGAACTAATTTGTGGTGGAGATATTTGATACGATGAACTTATGTCGGGAACAAAGTTTAGAGTGAGTATGTTGATGTTAACTATGTTTTAATTCTGCTGATGCCTTGGCTTATTTTTAATTCACTGCTTAAGCTGCAAGAAGGTAGTTCTCATTGTATCTGTGGTAGCTCTTTTCTTACTCATATAGACTAGGGAGAGGTTTAAGAGTAGCCTTTTTCGGCGAAGACGGTATTATTCTCTAATCTCTATAGATTTCTCCGTAGATTGATACCCAAGCTACACGAAGTTTGTTGTGTTTCAACTTTCATCATTTAGTGAATGCAGTGTAAAGCATAATGTCTCTGGTTGTATGTGAGAAAAATATCTGTTGTGCGTATTTTTAGTTGTAGATGTCATGTGCGCATTACTATTTTTTTTATAAATACAAACCTGAGCTTTAAGATTGAGATACTGTATGTTTGGCCTGATCCATACCCTTATCAGTCTATTACGGACAATACATATAGTGAGAAGAAAATGAAAGCTGAAACGGGGGTGCCATGTTATACTTGTCCCCTATCTATTTAGCTGATTTACTTCCAAAGTAGTTGTCACCGTAGATTTATCTTAATAGATTCAAAAACACTTTTCTTGAATTTGTGTTTTTCTTGAACAGATTCAAAAACACTTTTCTTGAATGATTATGTGGCTTGGATAGCTTTATTCAGTATCTGCTTCTATTTTTTTAAAAAGATATGAACATATGTCATTTTATTTATGTTTTATCTGTCAGTGAGTAACTAGACTTCCTGTTATATGTTGTGAGGAATCATAATTTTGAAAAGTGAAACCATTAGTTCACACACATCACAAGTTACTGTAGATATACGTTGTGCACATTATTGATGTTATTAAACTCTGTTTCGTAGATTGTTTTGGCTGGTAGTATAAAGGAAAGGGTCTTGCAGCAAGCCATGGCAAGTGTGTTCATGCAACCATTACTAAGCTCCTTTCCCACAAAAGGAGGTAGCAGAGAAAAAAGATTATATACTACTACTTCCACACGCTGCAATAGAGTAAAAGCTCTGCAGATGGAGAGACCATTGGAGGAACTCTACCATGTACGGGTAGAAAAGAATGTATCGTCAAAACGACTGGCTGAACTTGGGGTGTCACGTTGGTCGACGTGGAAGACTGGCAAGTGTAAGTTACCTTGGGACTGGCACGTAGACCAGTTAGTTTACATCGAGGAAGGAGAAGTGAGGGTGGTTCCTGAAGGAAGTGAGCGTTACATGAGTTTTGTGGCTGGTGACCTGGTTCGTTACCCTAAATGGTTTGAGGCTGATCTCTTCTTTAATGATTTCTACCAGGAGAGATACAGGTTTTTGGCATATGGTGAAGGCTGAGGAATAGCTTGTACTTTCCGGTTTGCATTAGAGTTTTGTTTTTCGAAATGTTTCTTGTAGACTTGAATGCTTCAATATAAATTTGCAGAAGTGATTATGAAATATTCTGGAAAGTAATGTTATTATAAATTATTGTCCTTGCATAATTGTTCTCCATTGTAATATTTCTTTTCTTATTAGAGCATCTCCAATAGAGGTTGTCTATCAGAGTTGTCAAAACTTGGCAACTTCCTAAAATGGTTAAAAAACATATACTAATGCAAAAAGTTTATATCAATAATATCTTTTTTAGTTTACGAGTCATTTACAATTTAATTTAAGAGATCACATAGGCAACAATTAAAGGTTGCTAACTATTGAAGTAGAATATTGTCAAGTTGATATAAAATTGATTGAAAATAAAATATTAATATATATAATAATTTGGCAAAGTCGGCAATTAACTTGAAATAACCTTATTGGAGATGCTCTTGGGTACCCAACCAGGTACCTAATAAGCTTGTCTTTAAAACTTTTAAGAATCAATTGTGCAGTAAATATGGGTCATTCTCTGCATCAAAAATAGTAGCTTATGACACATGATGCTATAAATTTCACAGTAACGATTAGAGGATTTAAGCCAGAACAAGCTGAAGAAAAAAAAAAGGACCAACCCCTTTGGTAACATTACACAAAACAACATTAGAGAACAGAACATACAAAAAGATGCTTCCTCTAAACCAGTTTTCATATAATACAGAACTCCATTGCTGACATAACAAAAAGGGTATGGGCCAAGAGCCCGAGTAAAAACAAAGTACAGAGATAGCTATATATCCACAGAACCCCACTTTCATCATTAAGTTTGCCAGGCAGAGAGATTTAGAAAGTTACAACTGAAGTGGGGACCTTTAAAACTCGGAACTCCATACCCTGCAGAACACCTTTTACGATCACCAAGAAGCTGAAGACGTTGGTTCCCCATATTTTCATGAGACGTCTTCAACTACTGGTGGCCTTCGGCGAATTTGTGCTCGTGGCAATTGCCACGGAAGACATTTTTGAGACAAGCACTGCCTCGTTGCCTACAGCCTTGGACGCTGCCATATCTTCCAAGCGCTTCCAAGTCAATTCGCGCTTCTCAAGTTTTTCTTTTCCTTTCAATTCCTCTTCTTGGAACTTAGCTAAGCACTCATCAAAGAGTGCTTGATCTGCATCTATAAATATTTTTCTCACATTAAGCGTCAAACTATGAACAGCTTGGTTCCAGTGACTCCGGGTATTTTTCTCCAAGGCTGGGAATATAATTGGCAGTATGATCTTGCGATTCTGTGTAATCAGAGTCCTTATATGATCGTTATTCCATAGAAACAATGTGCGTTCAGCTACCTACAAAAAGAAAACCAAAGCATAGAACCAAAAAAATTATTGACTTGCAAAAGCTTAATACAAATACAAGATAATTTTTATAAGTGCAAAAAATTGTCTATCTCAAACCTTACAGTCTACAGAGACACGTCAATAGTATGGCAAACTAAGCTAATGAATCTTAGTACATATAGTTCATGAACTTATTGAGGGGTCTACATGGGATGGTCAAACCTTGCCAATCTAACCGGCGATTAAAAGCGATGCTAAGTTGGGTCATAAAGAAAACAGAAGTAGGGTTGGCACACACACACACACATAATTTATAATTAAAGGTAATTAAAAATATCATAATAATAGAAAAATAGTCAGGTGACATCACTAAACTATTTGTGGTACCAGATATAAAATAAAATATTACTAAACCATTAACAGCCCAATCATATATCCGATTAATCAGAATTATAGTAATCATTTTGTATCAAACTCTTTTATTTGACCATAATTTTCACACCATAATTACATAATATGGCAATTTACTTTGAGCTTTAAAAGTCATGACAACAAACTTTGTCACTAAGATTCTGTTCCTTTTGCAAGATATCTCTAAATACGTAGTAGAACAAGATAATAATCCCGATGATACATGAACAACAAAAACCATATCCGACCAACTGTAATACAACACTCTCCCACAACTTTCCTTGGTAAATCACATGAAGGGTAATCTGTAATACATAGCTAAAATTATATGTTTGAGCTAAATAAGTTAAATAGGCTGCTTCAGTTGCACTATAACTCACAGATGTCTAAGAAAAGTACACATACACGCACACACACAAACAGACGCCAAATTTAATTCACACGCAATAAGAACTTGATGCACACATAACTCCAGTTACTAAGTATCTAAGTCTTATCACATTAAAACTTATCTGAAAATATGCCCAGCCAATTTAATGTGATCGATTGATATAAAATTGATTCAAAATTATTAATAAAATAAAGAACGACGAACGTCAGTTGAACTTTTGCATCAAGTATTACAAGGAGAAAAGAGAAAGAAAAGGTGGAAGAAGTTGAGAGAACAAGGGTGGGAAAAGTTGATTACTTTCTTTCATCATGTTCCCAGTTTTTTTATTTAGGATAAGAGAATTTCTTTTTTTGCTAATTAGGATAAGAGAAAGTTGGACTAGAAGTGACACACATATTAAAAAGAAAAAAAAAGAGGAGAAAATTGGAAATATAGGGTTGTTTCCCTTGTTTCTCTCCAAATTGGTTATTTGATATGGGAAAATAATTTTTTATATAAAAATTATTTCGACTCTTTCTTTCCTTAAAAGCCACTTTTGTTTCTTTCCAAATTCCAGTGTTCAACTCGGAAACTGCGGTTGGCGGTTTGTGGTGCAATCTTCAAAAGGAGACAAACGGAGGAAAATCATATTACGTTAATAGAAATATAACTCCACCCAAAGTTCATATTACGTCAATAGAAATATAACTCCACCTAAAGTACAAGCTTAAACTGTCAATGCATTTTGGATATGACCTGTAAAAGAGATGTACGTATCATAAAAATAGTGACCGAGTATCTAATGCACTGATCATCAAATTTCTGATAGATTATGAAAGAATGAAGCTGACTGAGAGTACAGACAGCAATTGATCAGAAGACAAGACACTTTAGCAAGGATAATATACGGGATTCAGGATTAACATACATAATGGTGGTTACTGTCTAAAAATAATTCATTTTTTGGAACCCGCAAGTAACATAAAATGAAAGATAACTATATGATGTGATGTCTAAGAACCTTAAACATTATTGAAGATTCTAGATTAAGCATATAGGGCAACCGGAATCTAGTAGATTTCAGGATACCTGGAAATGTGAGCTGTTGAGGCAGCGACCTATCTGACGGAACAGACGGACCATGCACCTTTGAAATTCTGCAGCCTGGGTAGCTTCCAAAACTTCCTCTAGCTCACCAAGGAACATGACTTCTTTTGAACTATTAGTTATCGGCCAGTACTTCAACAAACCTCGAATTACTGTGTCAGCTAGCTTAATATCCTTCTCCACGAACTGGGTAATACAATACGAAAGTTGCTGGTGGTACATTGATACACTTTTAGGTTTGTGAAGGGGAATCAGTGCACGAACAAGGAAAAGCTTGTGTTCTTCTTTTAAAGGTAAAGCAAACCCATTAATTATACTACCCAAGATTTCAAGCAATTCAGCAATCCCATTGTGTCGCACAGTCTCAGATATAAAATTGTAAAAAATATTGTTGATGGATTTCCTAATAAATGGCCGGTGGACCATGAACTTTCCATATATACGATGAAGAATTGTCTTTAAGTACTCCCGCTCTCGTTGATCGTCCGAGTCAAAGAGATCAAGTAATCTCAACACAAAGGAATGGTCAATATATCTTTTTGCAAGTTTTGCATCTGTTTCAGTAGAAGCCACAAATCTCAAAAGAAACTCATACACAATTTGAAGATGAGGCCAGGACGGTTCCATAGCTGGTTCATCATCCTCTGGGTCATACACATCTGGAAGTTTGTTATCATGACTAGATGGAAATGCACGAAAAAGATTCGCAGCTACCATTTTCGTGATCTCCTGCATGGTGACCTCATTAAATTTAGACGTCGCTGACGAAATGTAGTCAACCAGTTCCAGCAAAGTTTGTCTTTTTATCTCCTTCTCTTTAAGATTCTTAGAAGCATCGCTAAAGTCAAACAACACGCAACACATATCCAACTTCATAACAAACAAATTCTGCTTTTCAGAGCTAGGAACATCCCGAAAGCTAGGCAAAGCTTCATAAACACCAAAATTCATCCCCTGACCACCTTGTAAACCCCCAGAACCCGCCTTCTTCCCTTGATTTGATACAACGCTAGCATTCCCCAACTGCGGACCATAATTCCCATTACTCGATTTCAAACCTCCAGAACCAGAATTCGAACCTTTCCCAGATGCAGAACTACTCTTTCCAGAATTCCCAACACCCCCACCACCAGAATTCAATGCATTAACACTCGAATACCCAACATCACTACTCGAATCATTCTGCGAAGATGCCTTAGACGACGAAGTCTTCCGTTTACCAAATATCTGCTTAATCATATCCACTAAACCCTAATCTACCTCCAATTCTAATTCCCCACAAAGTCAAACACTTTAAACTAACAAATCACAATACACACAATCTTTACATAAATTCAAGAAAACCCAAATCAAGATTCACCCAAGAATCTTGATTTAAGCCCAAATCAAGATTAAAACTTTAATTAACAATTCAAGAACTTAAAAAGATTGCAACTTTAAAGTACCCAAGTCATAAAAACATCTATAAAGTATATATATGATGGTAAATTGTAAGATTGAAAGCAAAAAAGAGGACTTACAATGAGGATCTGTAAAGGGTAGTAAGACAAGAAACCCTAATTCAATTTTTGATTCAATCTTGACAGAGAGAGAGAGAGAGAGAGAGAGAGGAGAGAGATGTATATATACACTTGTGTTGTGTATAAAAGGAGAGTTGTGCTGTGCCGCGTTGCCAAAGTCTTCTCTATCCTGGATGTATCAACACAAGTGTGTATAATTATGGGTTAAATTACTAAAATAAGAATACAATTATGTTAATTAAGGAATTTTTAAGCAGGAAAATACAATTATGTTACTATAATATATAATAATTTGTTTGATTATTTGATAAAAAAAATCAATTTGAGATGGAAAAAGTTGGGTTTATGTTTGATTTAACAAATCTAAACGGATAAAATATATTTCATCAAAATTTAGTGTGATTTGAAATTTTTTTGATATCCAATCCGATTTGAATTTTGGTGTCAACGACATAAATCTTTTAATATCTTAATATAATCCGAATCTTATACGAATATTTAAAATATATAAATTAAATCTCATATATGATTGAATTTTATTTATCTTTTTAATAAAAATTAATAATATCTCAAATAAGAAGTTAAGTTTTCAATAAAATCCAAAAATAAATTGAAAATCTGCAGTATTAATTTATTATTACAAGAAGTAATAATAACATATTATAATAATTTTAAATTTTAAAAATTAATTTAAACATCCTAAAATAACAGTATTAGTTATTACGGCTAAGAAATGTAGTGCAAAACATGTTGTCCAAAAAGGAGAAATTTGACCACATAAATGTCTTAAATGACAAAAATATTGAACATATATCTGGATTTAACAAACAAAACTTACATACTTAGAATCACGATTCTTAATATTGTATTCTATTGTATTTTTATACTCCCTCCCTTCCGAAATGTGTTTCTTATTTTGAATTTTTTACTATTTATGGTAAAAATGATTGATCGCTAATTTACGTCTAATTTATAAGATCAAACATAGTCACCGGTGATTTTGTTAGATTGGTATTTATAAGTACTTTAATATAATGATATTTTTATATTTAATACTAATATGAAATTAAAGATATTAACAATCAAAAGTGCACATAACAAACGTATCCAACACAAATAGGAAACGTTTTTAGGGTTGGAGATAGGGCTGTCAAAAAAATTCGAAAAATCCGATATTCGTCCGAAAAATCCGCATCCGTATCCGAGAAAAAGCGGATATTATCCGTATCCGAGAAAAAACGGATATTATCCGTATCCGAATTCGGGATATTTGAATCTGAAACTAAATACATATATGATATTTAAATTATATAAATATAAAATTGTATATAATTTAAAATTTATTTTTTTAGTTTATAGTGTGTAAATGTATTAAATAATACGTTTATACAAATTTTATATAATTGTACACATACTTTATACATATATAAATATATTATTTGTATTTAATCGTAGAAAATGTTCTATAATCATCGTAAAAACGGTAAGGGCAACAAAAAATTCCAAAAATCCGATATTCGTCCGAAATATCCGCATTCGTATCCGAACAAAAGCGGATATTATCCGTATCCAAAATAAAGCGGATATTATCCGTATTCGAATCCGATGATTGCGGATGCAGATACGAATATAGGCATATCCGTATCTGAATTATCCGTTTGACAGCCCTAGTTGGAGAGAGTAATAGATTCTGTATCCGACGATTCATGATTGTAATTATGAGTTCACGAAAATATTTAAAAAGATTGTAATAGATTTTTGAAGACACGACAATCTATCTTAATTTTAAAATAAAATTTTGATTGTTTAAAAATTATTTAACTAATTTATTAATCATCGCATGTCATGAAAGAACGCTCTTTATTGTATAATTATATGTATAACGAGGAATAGGTAGGGTGTTGGAAATATTCTGGTTGTCCTTGCAGTTTGGTTCTGACGTGGAGTTGGTACGGTCAAGTCCATCAAGCTTGAAGACTTCTTTGTAATATCCTATGTTGGTCATCTATTTTGTAAATGATTTAACTTATGCAAGTGTGCAATTTAAATAGTTAAACTATGATTTGTCATGCATATTTGATGTTTCATAACTCATAAGCCTCATCAATCAACCAACTACCACTACTACTCTATATGTTTTGGTTCATGCCAAGTTCCTCTGTATTATTTCAAGTTGTTAAGCTTGAAATTTGAATCGGACGATTGAGATGTACGCAGACCGTTACTCACTTCGAAAATTTGGTGAGTATTTCGAAAAAAAATGGTGCTTTTCTCTGAACATAGTATTGTTCTACTTATTTCAAATGACAAAAGATTATAACATTTGAAATCTGGTTTTTTAAAAGTTGATAGTTCGACACTACCCGAAACCTGACACGAGCTCGACACGAGAAAATGCAAAATTTGACACGACCAGAAACCCGACACGGCCTTGATATTCATGCCTAAGTTGTATTGATGGTTTCTTGCAAGTTGCAATGGCAAGAAGAGTAAGAAGAGTAAGAAGTTCTATTAAAGCTCCCTACAAATGGAATTCGAAATTCTGAAGACTAGGTCTATTAAAGCTCCAATCACCATATTTGGGACCAGGGCCATGCTCTGCAGAGGAAACAATGGCTCCTTTTAAGACGATAATTAAACTTGAGCTTTCCGGACTGCAGAGCCTTGTAACATTCCACATCGATAAGAATAAGAGGTTATAGCAATATTCCGTCAGTAGGCCTTAAAATAAAGCCCAGCCGCCATTCAAAAAAGAACCACATTTCCCTGATGAAAGACTTACTGAGGTCCAGGAAATCGATATATAAGATTACTAGTTGTCGCTAAAACCAATCACATCTGATTACGACAAAGAAACCTATATAGCCTTCCATCGGATTTGATGAAACTACAGTAATGAGACAGAACATATGAATAACACTTTCTGGGAAATAAACCAGAAGCCTGGCTAGTCCATGTCAGGAACCAGAAGAATAGAACAAGAACATTGTGAAAAAACAAACCAATAGATCTGTCAGAAATTAAGTAGAATTACAAAGAATGGGTGGAGAAATCTCCTACAAAAGAATACCTAACAATCTATAAATTCCTACTTCAAAAACAAAAAAAAAAATCAAGTGCAAGATCTTTCATCCTCTCGTTGGATACTCGCAGTTGCTGAACTCTGCAGAAAACATAGAAACAGATCATGTTAGTTGTTATCGAATTATACATTAATGTGCAGAACTAAATCATATGCACAGAAGCTTACTAGGGACTTGAGTAACCACATAGGCAGCTCCACCAAAATAACAACTCCCGCCAGCACGAGACATTCTCTGATAATAGCTGTTGAACGCGTATGAAGCATGGGCCTCGAGAGTATCCGGGTGAAAACATGATTCGCCTGACTGGATTGGCTTACAATCAGCTCCGCCTTCACCACAAGCATAATCAAGCGCACTTTGTAGTTTCTCCTGCCCTGCATTCGCATTAGCTACACACCAAGTCTGTCCGTTTGTGCTTGGAACCTTGTTCATTGGCGGTGATGGTGATGCTACTGGCACCTTTGCTTTACTTCTGTTTGTCGGATTTGATATTGTGACGTTCAATGTATCTACTGACAATGGAATGTCGTAAACTTTCTGCGTGTTTGGGTAAAAGAGACCATAGTTCCTTTCGGAAACAGGTCCTCCTTTTTGATTTTCGTTGAACAGGGCAAATAGAAAGACGTTGAGTTTATCGTTAGGCCTCAAGGGAGTGCCACGGCCCGTGAGTACTCTGCGCACTAGATTCCCGTTATAAGCTGCTGCATTCTCAGGTCCAGCACCAAATTCTGTATCACCACCTGCAGAAGGCCAGCCAGTCTCGGAAACAACAACTTTAACATCACTAAAATTCAAGGCATCAAGAGCTGCAAAAACAGCATCGAGCTGGGCTTCAAAGAGGCTCATATAAACATTCCCATTGCCAGAGTCTTTCGCGCCTTCATTTGGACGAAGCAAAGCATAATCCAAAGAGATCGTGTCAGTATTGGCTTCATAAGCAAAAAAAGGGTACGAATTAACCATAAGATATGACCCTGTTCGTTGCAGAAAAGCAAGCATAGGCTTGATAAAAGGCTCGATCAATTCAGACTTAAACGATCCAGATGATGGCGGATAAGAATTTTGCAGTGCACTAAGAGCCACAGGAGAGGAGACCTTAATATCACCACTAAAATTAAGTTTTCTAAGAGAAGCATACATATTTTTCATCGCAGGCACGAGAAAACGACTGCTCTGAGGGTCTACGAACACTTCATTCCCGATTGCAATAGCTTCAATAATGGTATCACGATAAAACGGAACAACATTGGACCTGAGCCAAGAATCAGTGAACAACTGATCATTAGCAGCAGAGGAGAGCAGTTGATTAGGCATGCAGACCGTAACACTAATATTCGAACCAGCCAGAGCGGATAAAACAGATGCATCAGCATCGAATATTTTCACACGAGTAATGCCGTTGGATTTGAGAAGCTTCACCACTTGAGAAGGCTCGGGAAGATTGTCTGCGATTCGACCGTAATTCACACCGATGGAACCGTATTTATCAATGGAACACACGGTTCCGAGACACAAGAACAAGCACAACACAAGAAACTTCAGCATTGACATTGTACGAGGTATGTTTAGAGAAGTTTATCAATGATATGAGATGTGAAAACAATGTCTGCAATGTGGTGTTTATATAGGGAGAAGCGGAGCTTCCAAATACAATTTTAACTTGAAAGTGGAGAGGTGGAGTGGCTTTATAGAACGTGACACTGCCACCTTTTTTAAAACTCGGGAGGAAGAGATAATAGTGGAGGTTTCCTTTATCTGTTATTATTATTCAATTCTATTACAATTCCTATTTGGTTTAAAAAATACTTTAGCCCACTTTTAATTTATTTAGTTAAATTGATTAAATTTCAAGTGGAATTTGAAAGTTGTTTTTTATAATTTTGAAAAAATGGAATGCTTCTTTTTTGAATTTTCATAATTTTAATATTATAATTTTGCAATTTCTTTAAATTACATAATATATGTACATTTCAGTTAAAATTAGCATTTTTTTCTAAAACAAAAATTATTATCCATACTCTTCGATAATACATCATGTATTTGACTTTTTTAGCCTCCTCCTCCTCTACCGGCAAAATTCTTTTCTCCAAAAATATCATGATCAGAGTTATCCGGTTTATTCCCTAATGTATCTCATATTAGATATTATAATTTTATAATTTATTTAAATTACATAATATATGCACATTTCAGTTTAAACTACCCTCTTTTTTCTAAAACAAAAATTATTATCCATACTCTTCGATAATATATCATGTATCTGATTTTTTAGCCTCCTTCTCGTCTACTAGCAAAACCCTTTTCTCCAGAAATGTCATAATTGGAGTTATCAAGATTATTACTAATGCATATCCCATTGTTTTTTGTCGGATGTAGAGATGCACAAAAATTTCGGGCCCGAAAATCTGATCCGGCATCCGGTCAAAACCCGGTCAAACCCGGCCCGGGTTTCAGGCCTTGACGGGCCTTATATTTTTAGGCAAAACCCGGTCCGGTCCGGTTAAAAGTCTGGGCTTCGGCCTGGCCCGAAAAAGTCCGGTTATAATCTGATTATTTCAAATATATTTTCTTATATATTTATAAATTCACATTTATTATAAATATAAATAATACTTTAAACACATATATATTTACATATTTGTGACTATTAATATTATTTATAAACTTCGTTGCATAAATAATGAAAGAATATATATAATAAGTACATTATATATTTGGATATCATTGTTATCATAACAATGATAAAACATATTATTTTATAAACATGTTTATTTTTAACGAACTTAAATATTTTCAACGAAGTAATGTTTTCATAAAATATTTCATGTAAACTAATATATTTTTACGATGATCTAGTTGATAACATATATATTCTTCGAAATCTCTATTAATACTCGATCCGATTTAAACCCAGAAAAAAGTCCAGCCTGTTCTGATCTGGCCCGGAAAAAAGCCTGTTTAGGCCCGTCTCGAGGGCCCAAACGGGCTCTGACAATTTTGGAAAGCCCGACCCGGCCCGTTCAAAGTCAAAGCCCGAAAAACCCGACCCGGTCAAAGCCCGGGCTTTTTAAGACTTGTTCAAAACCCGACTCGGTGGGCTTTTTGTGCATTTCTAGCTGAAAGTGCCTTGACTTGAGTCAAGTATAAAGACTCCTTAGGAAGGGTTGTACACGGGTTGCATTGTTCCGATTCAGAAAATTTTATCAATCTAATTAGGACTATCAAACGAATATTCTGATACAAATTTGTCTATATTCAGATCCGAATCTGAAAATTTGTATTCATATCCATATTCGAATTCGAAAATATTTAAAGAATAATATACAAATTCGGATCTGACAGAAACTATCCGGATATGGATAATATCCCGATTTGAATCCGGTTTTCAATAAGATTTTTTATTTTTATATTAAAAATTCAAAAAAAATGAAAAAAAATATAGTGAAAATTAAAATTTCATTTTTAAAAATTAAAATAAAAGTTAAAGTGATTTAACCTTAATTTAATTTATTCAAAAATTAATTTTATTTATCTTTTCAATAAATTTGTTATCTTTAAATTGTTGAACTCGAATGATTTTTTAATACATGTCTATACTTTTTTTTATATATATATAAAAATTTTATAAACATAATATTTAATTTATATATGTGTGTGTAAATTTAATCTAATAAATTTTAAATTATATAAATATTCAAATATAATATATTTATTCGGATTCGGATATTATCGGATACGAATATACTCATATCCGTATAAGTTTTCCGCAATCGTCGGATTCGAATATAGATAATATCTGTTTTGTTTCGGATACGAATAATATCCATTTTATTTCATACACGAATGCAGATTTTTCGGACAAATTTCAAATTTTTTTGACAATCCTAAATCTAATCCATTAAGATCATTTTGATATTTTTGAACCCAACCCATAATGGGTTACCCATTGTATTTGGGGTTGGGTCGTTTTGAGTGTGTTTAGACTATTTATGCTTTATTCATAGTGTATTACTTGCGCGCAGTAGTATAATTAACAAATGTCGTACATGATGATTTGATATCACACTGATGCTTAAATAAGATTCTTGAAAACTAAAGCGTAAGGGTTTAAAATTTACTCAATACGCACCCGAAAGGTAGCGATTGCGATTGATAAAAAAAAATAAAAATATTGAAATTGCACTTGGCCTAAAATCTCGACGGACCTAAATTGTTCAAAGCTAGTATAAAATATAAATATTTAATGTATATTTACTAAATTACCTTCGGGTTGGTTTGAGTTGACCCCCTAAAATCCGAAATCGTACACAACCCACTAAAATCGAGTTGAATTCGATTAAACACACTTATATAAGTTAGAGAGACACATAATACACTGATACACTAAAATCCGAAATCGGCGTTCGGGTACCTCGTCTCTGTCGCATGAGGGACACATAATACACTGATATTCCCATATTATTTGACCAACACCGTCCCTAAAATTCGGTTACTAACAACCAAATATAATTGTAATGTTTTCTTAAAATCAGGTCTCATTACGAGTGAGACATTGATGAGATATTCTTTCACCTCTTCAAATGTCTTCTGATAGTTGATCCCCCACTCAAAACTCTTAGACTTTTGAAGCACTTTCCACTTAACACTTTGAACTTACACTTGTTTGAATTTATGTTCATATTATTCATTCTCAGTGTCTCAAAACATTCTTTTAGTTCTCCAACAATCTCTAAACATCGAATCCACAATCATATCATCAACATTACACTGCATATTCCTCCCAATCTCTTTGGCCAGAAATTTGTTGACCACTCTCTAGAACGTGGCCCCGTATTTCTCGTGTCGAAGGGCATTTAATGTAAGCATAAGTCTCCTTCGGTGTGATGAATGTTGTTTTAGGATTGTCCTGACATTTACGACCATTTGGTGAAATCCTGAAAAAGCAACAAGAAAACTAAGTACAAAATAACCCCAAGTAGCAAAAATGAGCTGATCAATGCTCGGTATTGGGTAATAATCCTTCGGGCATGTCTTGTTGAGATTCTTGTAATTCACGTATATTCCCCACTTGTTAGCTTTCGTGATACTCGATTTCTTTTATGAACTTAGCCTCTAGTAGTTTTCGACCTCAATCTCGATGATATTTTTTTTCTTCAAGGCAAAAGTACTTTTTCGGTGCTTAATCCTGTTCATTACTTCTTTTACCATCCTACACAAACCTAAAATGCATCTAAAATTTCATGCACACAAATAACCGATTTCACCTTGAAATTACATAATTTGCAAGAAATGAAGATTTCAACCACATTTATCACTAGATACAACACAAATAAATCTCTCAAAGCATGTGTAGTCTAGTCTACTAGTGGCACTTCCTTTGCCTCAACTACAGCTTTCTTCTCAATATCATCAACAATGGCCTCATCTTGCCAATGTGTGAGTTCCTTCTCCTGATCAGTCTCAGGACCTCCATCATTGCGAATCTTGTATTGATGTTTTCTTGCAAAGACAAGAAACACTAAGAAGTTCAAGACTCCCAACACTGCAAGCATCCAGTAGAAGTTCTCCAGCTTACCTTGATTGAGATTGTTTCTGAGCCAACTTTTCCCAGTTGCAGCAACTACTAATGTCACTAACAAACTACTGACAAAGAATCCCATTGCCAATGTGCTTAGAAATAGTCCTGTGCTCATCGATTTCATTCTTTCGGGTGCTTCTCTGATGAAAAACTCTAGCTGGCCAACATAGGCAAAAGCTTCTCCTGCACCAACAATGAAAAACTGAGGGACTAACCAGAATGCAGTGATCTTAATTTTCTCATTGACTGCCATTTCTCGCCTTCTCTTTTCAACGATTGCAGAGGCTATCATTCCAGCTATTGAGAAAAGAAGTCCTATTCCTACTCTTTGAAGGCTGGTGAGTCCCTGAGGTTTATGTGTGATTCTTCGAGCCATAGGGACAAAGAGTTTTTCGTTTAGGGAAGTAAAGAGTAGGATTGTAAGGAAAAGGAAAACGGAGAAAGTGCCTGCAGGCACTTCAAAGGAGCCAAGGTATCGGTTCATGAACGTGGCTTGCTCAATCGTGAAAGTGTTCATTTGAGAGTATATTGTCCAAAATAGGATACATGTAGACCATATGGGGATGAGTTGTATAACCATTTTCACTTCTTCAACTTGCATCACAGTAGAAACTAACCACGGATTGTTTGTATATCCACTTGAAACCTCATGGTCTTCAAGAATGGCCGCCCTGTCAAGAAACTTGAGCCTATGTGTGTGTGCAACTTTTGAAGTGTTGAACTCATTCAAAAAGCTGTCATGAGAAGGAAAAGGCACACTCCTCTTCTTCCAAGCCAAATACACTACTCTCCATATTATAGTAAGTGGACTACCTTGAGGTTTCCTAAACCTATACAACTTTGTTCCTGCTAGCAGAACAACTACTGCTATGATCATTGTTCCTGCTGATATTCCATATCCCCATCCTCTTCCCACATTATCTTGTAAGTACACCAAGACAGTCACCGAGAATAGTGACCCGAGACTGATGCAGAAATAAAACCTATTAAAGAAGTAGACCATGGCCTTCTGTTCTTTAGGATTTGATGCATCAAACTGATCTGATCCAAAACCAGAGACATTTGATTTTATTCCGCCACCTCCCAGTGCAATTATGTAGAGTGAGAGGTAAAGCATTGCTAGCTGGCCATGATTTGCCTGAACACAGGTATTTTTTCTTGAATCATGGCATTGAGGGGGTCTTAAGCTCGAAATACTTGTGGACACTGTCAACAATGTTACTCCCTGATTGACAAGGCAAATGAATTAAAGTTGCACACTTTATAATCTGCTTTTTATGATTCTACAAATTCTAATTTGCCTTGCTGCATATTTGGAGAGTGAATTAACATGTAATAATGAAGTGAAGTCAAATTTTACTAGGAAAACATGAACCTAGAGGAATTTTAATAATTGAATCTGCAGTAGAATTGTAACAATTTAAGCTTGATACACACCTAAACTAGAATTACACATACTGTTGAGAGTCATAATGTTATTACTTATCAAACCGATTGTAAGATATTCGTTTCATATTAAAGAAAAAGATCTTACTGACTTCAGAAATCTTACCAGAGCAGTGATGGATGCAAAGGTTGCAACAGTCAAGTAACGGCCAAGTTTAGCGTCTGCCAGAAAGCCACCAAGGAGGCCAAGGATATTAAGAGTGCCCATGAAGTTTGTCACTATATTTGCAGATTTTGAAGAAGACAGATGCATATCTCCAACCAAATAAGTAACCATGTTCATAGATATTCCCATCACACATATCCTCTCAGAAAGTTCGGTTCCTGCACCAGCTCAAAGTTAAACTATGTACTAGTTTTAAATTCTATTTCCTCATAGTATTGTTGCAAATGCATTCTTTTGTGAACTAGGATCCTTACCTAGGATGAGGCCTGCAGCAAGCCATCCACCAGTTCGCGATTTATCAGCAGGATTTCCTTGATAGTCCACTAGCGCGGAACTATCTTTCTCTCCATTACTCTCAACTAAAACCTGTCAACAGAACCATGTCAGACATGAAATCAAGTGCAAAGCATAACACAGCAGTCAAGATTTTAGTCGAAAACACAAAAGACTAACCATGTTTAGAGCAGGGAAGATGTGCAAGAGCTGAAGTAAGTTACAGGGCAGCTGCAAAATAAGAGGCTATGAGAGTTTTATTTACAGGAATGGCTGTGAGAACACTAGTGTGGGGATGTTCTTGTTGATAGGATTGCGCGGGAATTATAAGTAGAGTTGCAATATCTCCACATAATATGGAAGGCAGGGAAAAAAAGAGGTTAATATCGACAAATGGTGACTCAATTTTGTACTATGCAAATCAAGTTGAATGCAAGAAGTATTAGTTTGTGGTTACTCTGCTGCCAGCCACAACTGGTCTCAAATATATACTGGAGAATGACTCAATACAGTTCTGATATTGGATTTATCATGCTGATGGGGCCATTAGATTATTCATGTTCATACGAAACTTTCACAGTATTCAGAAAGCTAATGATTTTGGACTTCTTCATGCATTCATGTATATCTTTTTAAGTACTTTCAGCTAGTGGTTGCGCTGTTGTTAATCAGGATTAGGTACTTTAATAATGCTTCCTTTTGCTTAATTTTTTCGTTATATTATTGAGGGGGTTAAAAGAACACAGGAAGTAAAAATTATCGAACTTTTTTATGAAAAACCTGTGCTTCACTTGTCTTGGCCTTGCATGTATTTTCAGCTCGTTTTACTCGTGAATCTTGCCATCTCGTGAAATTAATTTAGAAAGATTAAAAAGTAGCATTTTGCTTCTGACTTGGCATCACTCATCACAGAGTTCTCTGATCTGCTCAACCACACAATTGTCTCCAAGAAGACAAAAGACAGGGCTTGTACTAGTTAAATTTCTGATTCAGACTACTTGATGATCACAGTACCACACATACATTGTATTCGAGACTAATCAGGTTTTGCTGCAGACACTAATCAGGTTTTATATACTCGTTTAGATTACGTTCTTCCTTTATGACGTGATAATCTTGGATACTACTGTAATCGTTCTGCAAATCAAGATGAATCTAAAATCTTTCACACCTTTGCAAATCTAGTGGGATGCTTTGTTCACTTTGATAGTTTGATTAGATGTCTGACTATTCTTTGATTTTGGGTGCATGTTACTTTCAGGCATCTCGCTGTTCATTGCTTAACCAAATTGTATGATTTCTTAAGCAATCTTTGTAACCACATGCCGTGGTCCCTGAATTTTTTGGTTTTTTTCACAAACAACGACCACACAATGACACGAGAATCTTGATTGAGAGCCTTCATCTCATAACTTCTTAAGGTCAGCGCGATGCTCAGGTGTGTACTTGCTATTTGCTATCTGATAGGTTACGTGTTCATGCCCTTCTAATTATATTATCATTTTTTGTTATTAATCATAATACTAAAGTTGCAAAGATGGACCACCTTATAGTTTCTCTTTCATTTTAGGGAATTTACCAAAAATACCAGTTTTTATGAAAATATTTGCAAAAATACGGACTCGGGTTGCAGATGAGGTTGAAACGGTTGTATATGAGGTTAATCCATATTTTTGCAAATATTTTCTGCAAATAGGGTATTTGTGCAAAAATCACATTACTCTTGATCTGTTACAATCTTTTTTTTTGCTAATTGAATACACACGCACACGATCTGTTACTCACTTCGTGTCTGTACTTAGGCCTCTCGTTTTTTTAAACGAGGGGATAATTCGTAAAACAGTCATTCTTGAAGGACTAGAATGTTACAAACACAAGTGCAGAACAGAATTCACTTGTCTTTCTGTATGAACAAAAGTGTTTACTATATCATATCACATGGTAGGGCTGTTCTTCAAACTACAGCCCTAACAAATGTTCACAAGCACATAAAATTGAATTCAAAACTCAATGCATAGTAAAAATATACATGTACTACTGATATGTACTATACCTACCTGTATGAAGCTATTAACCGTAAATCAGACAACTGATTCAGCTTTGCAAATAAACCAACAAGCGGCGCTGTATTATATGTGCAGGCCTCGGTCTGCATATAATTTCCTCTATCATCTCTAAAATTATCTTCTCTATCAGGTCCTCCAACCAATGCTCCAGTCACAACATTCGGATTTGGCTTAGACTGGCTGTACCAGTCATCGTATCCCTGAGTGCACCCGATGAACCCTTTATTTACTCTATACGACACAATTGATGCACCTCTGTGGTGCACCTTTGTGGGGTATTTAGAACCAAATCCAACTAAGTAGCTCATATTGTTCGGGTTTGATCCCAAAATGTAGTCTACTTGTGATTTGGCAAATGCAAAAAGTTCCTCAGGGGTCACTATTATTCCGTGACAGCTGAGGTTTTGGTTTGTGTTTGACAGAAAATCTGAGTATACTGTTAGCAGAAATGCCGCGGATGAAACATATTGCATATTGTTCCATTGGCGTATGAACAAAAGGCCTCCAGGAGTACGCTCAACATTAGTTCCATTGTTTTTGCTCATGCATGAACAAATATAGAATTCAGCCTTAGATCTGTACTGTTCAATTATTTCTCTCTGTTTTTTGTGCTTTACTTCAGGGAGTAGCTGCAGGTTAAGAGTAATCATATCAGTAAACTTAATTTAAACACATATCAGGTTAAGAGTAATCATAGCAAACTAGATTAGTTAAATACTCGACATGGTATCACTCTGACACCCCAATATTCTCACAAAGCTAGGCGTCCGTGATCCACTATTCAACCCAAAAGCCCAAAAGTGGGCTTTCGAGTGAGAGGAAGTGTCAAAAACATGATCCTCTTGGACCTTCCTCTGGATGCAAACAGTGAAGTTCATCTTCATAATACATTATGTATTGTATCTCCTAATAGGCATTCATCTGTGCAGGTCCAGGTGTAATAAGTTGAAGAAAAGTGGGACACCATAAGGGTTTATACAGAATGATTATGAAACCAATATAGGTGGAAAATTGAAGATACCACCCTCTTTTCATGGTCTACCAGTTGATCAGAATCTTGTCTAGCCTCTTCTTTATTCAGATCCAGGAAAGTGGGCTCATAAAGTGGGACAAACAAAGTTCAAAACACCACTTACTAACTTCACCAATCTAATTAAGCCTTGTGTTATTATGATTGACCTTCCTGGGAACATCAAATCTTGATTTTAGATACAGGTGAGGTGCCTTGAGCCCACTAATTTAAACCTTATAAAAATCTCCCCATTTCATAATTAACCTCTGTTACTATTCTGCAGCAACTAAGGAATGACATACCTTAATTCCAACTTACTTATTCCCTCCACTCATAAAGTAAAAGGCATAACATAAAGCAAGTACAAACATTATTCATAAATCAAGGAAATGCCAAATTTTCAAAAAGGTGCTTATTTTGAAATGTGATGGAGAAAATTTGCATATCAAGATATAAGTATCAAATTCCTTAGCTCATCGAACCCAGAACCTGAGACGACAAGAGATAAGCCCTTAACCACTTGAGCTATCTCATCGCCCTTAACCACTTGAACTATCTTATCGTGACTGTTTCTGAAAGTAAAGTTAATATGCAAATTGGTATCAGAAGAATTACCATTGCAGCTATAATCTGAATTCCAGCATATTTAACATCCCAGCTAAATTCAGAAATAGACCAGCCAATTCCACCAAAGTTTTCGGCATTATTGATGACATAATCCAAGTAAACCTCATTGTCGGTGGCCTTGTATAGCCACAGAGCTGCCCACAACAACTCATCCTTATACCCACTCACTGATGCATAGTAACTCTTCACTACCCCCACACTCGCATCATATTTTCCTCTAAATTTATCGCCAAACTCAAACAGCTACACAAATTTAAACCACATTATTCATCACATTATCAAAATCAATCGCGGACTTAACCACAACTCTACACATACTTAAACTACCTGCTGAGCATGGTGCAGCAGTAAATGAGAGTAATGTGGATTAGTTTCCTTAAACACGAGAGACGCTGCTGCCATAGCTGCAGCAGTCTCTCCAGCAAGATCAGAACCTGGATTCTTCTCGTCAATCTTATGAGCCTGTCGCGATGTGGTCATGTCCTCAGGACGTTGCCAGCAGTAGTGATCAGTGTCTCCATCACCTACCTGTTCATCATTAATTAAAAACATGTGTAATTACTACCAAATTTTATATAATTTAAGCCCATATTATATTAGTCAAAGTACCTACCTCTGCCCATAACACATTAGGGCTAGTGTGTGCTTTAATGAAGTAATCAGTCCCCCATTTTATTGCCTCCAGAGCATGCCCAAACTCTCTTGCTCGAGAAATTTCTTCACCGTATTCAAGAACACCCCACGACAACATTGTCACCGTAAATGCCATTGGAAGTCCAAATTTTACGTGGTCACCAGCATCATGGTATCCTCCTACCAAATCAACCTGAAAAACACGAACATATATTAACAAAAACCAACTAAACATACTCAGTATATCCGGCTCTAATAAAAAAAAGAACGCAAATGCATTACTACTGACTACTAAACGAAACAAAAAGTATTAATCAACCTAAAAAGAAGCACTTACATTAGAAAAGCAAACTAGACATACTCGGTATATCCGGCTTACTAAAAAAAATTAAAATGTACGCAGAATTTAGTACTACCAATCAAATGCACACTGTCCTATACAGTATTTACGGGGTACGGTTGATTGAATCAAATGCATTACTACTTAAACAACTTCAACTCCAACATGTTGAATGAAAAAATAATCTCACCCCTTGTTCTAGGCCATCAGTGAGACCTGAATGATCACGCCACGTGACTCGGTGATTATAAGGCAAGCGACCGGAGCGTTGAGCTTCAAAGTACAAGAGTGATTTGGTAAGAGCATCTGCATAATCAGGATCTTGAGCACTGGTCCTGATTATAATGAGCAACAGAGATATCGAAAAGATTAAGCAATGTAGAAGCTTCCTTTTAATCTCCATTGTTCTTTAATCTTTCAAAGGACTAAAGACCAAGAAAGTGAGCTAATTAGCTCTTATTATGTTTTCTTGAATATCTTGAGCTAATCAAATAACTCTAGAGGCTGCTATGTTTTTATAGCAGAGCTATCTTAGAGGAGGCTACTACTCCACCAGTGCATGGTGTGTCCTCAGCTTTTAAAATTTTAAATCTCTTTTAATTAGTAGGGCTTTATATGGTTTTCAAGAAAAGAATCAAATGTTTGTTACTGAAGAGAGTAGTGCTAAATATACACAATTTTGTACAAAATATTTGTACATAATGACATGATATTTGATGGAGGGTGTTTTAATTGGTTTTGTTGATATAAATGCCGGGGTCATTCCAATTAAAACACAACACATGATATTATATACAAAATTTTGTATATCATTCTGTATACCTAGCATTTTTCTTATGAAAATTACTATTTCGGTTTCAAAACATCTGTCTAATTTAACTTGTACGCAACATTACATATTTTCTAAATAAAAGTATAAATGTAAATTAAAAAAAATAGTGAGCAAATTCAAAGTACATAAATATTTTAAAAAAGAAATGTATTTTTATTTTTGAATCGAAAACGAAAATCGAACATGCGAGACATAGTACACAAGATCTAGTCAGAATTTCGTGAACCTTGTCACATTTGAAATTAATTGTGTAACTTCGGAAAATTCGACCAAAAAAATTTGATTTCGATTATTTAAAAAATTTTAAATCGATTATTTCAAAATTTTGATTCCTTTACTATTTACATATATGCAAAATAATGGTTCAAATCATGAAAATTATTTTAGAAAAATGACAAAACAGATGGTCAAATGTTTGGCCCCTGCCGAAATTAAAATTTGCTTAATTGGCGGAAACAAAGTTCTTTAAGTACAAGAAAATCTATTGGCTTTTTTTTACTGAAAAATACAAGTAACTTAAATCGGTGAATTAATTCGGTTATATTTAAATGATACGAGTCTACGACTAGCGTGTTTACGAAAATAGCATATTCTGGAGTGCAACACACGTTCGATGAGCCTAACGGCATGAAAGAAACAAGTGACAATTTTTATGGATCCCTGTTTTGGGACATATAACGGGATTTGGTCTAACGTGTAAATGCTAGACTTTTCGAATTCGATTTTAAAATTATTTTTAATTGCTGAGTTGTCGTAATTTTATTGACTAATTTTTCGAAAATAAAATGAATATTTTGTACATTGTACTGGTCAACCGCACAAACAAAAGTATGTCATGTTGCTTAGAAACATTTTGAGGATTTATTATTTTATTTTGTTTGATAATTAATTATACAATCACACGTGTCAGGACACGAACTCTTTAATTTTCGCAGCAGGGACACGAACTCAATTACCGTATCAATCATTTATTAACTTTTCAGGATTATTTCCAACAAACTCGTCTCTTTTTCTTTGACAAGTATTCGAGGTAAATTCCGTTGTAAATTTAATATATATAAATTTTCTTTTTGTTTTTTTTATTATTTTTAATAAGGAAAAGTGTTAAATTTCCAAATTGACAAAAGAGGTAGGGGTATGATGTTTTATATTATATGTTCCCCTTGCATGTGTAGCAGTGTATGTACATTTTAGTGAATGATTTCAAAATCAAAATGTCCAATCATGTCCTCATTGCTGCTCCCTCCGTCCCTAAAAACGTTTACTATTTGTGTTGGACACGTTTGTTAGTGCACACTTTTGATGGTTAATATCTTTAATTTCGTATTAGTATTAAATATAAAAACTTCATTGTATCAATTATTAAAATACTTATAAATACGAATCCAACAAAATCACTCATGATTATGTTTGATATTATTGATTAGACGTAAATTAGTAGTCAATCGCTTACCGTGAACAGTACAAAAAGTCAGAAAGGGAAACGTTTAACGGGAATTAATCAAACCTATGTTGCAATTAAGCCATAATCACCCTAATTCAAAGAACTCATGAATCATGAATATAGATTTTCAGATGTAGAAACCTTTGAACTATCAATTCCATCTTTGAATATAAAATTAGTCTCCTTTTTGGACTTTTTAAGACCTTGTTAGTGTATCATTTATCTTTCTGTTATATATGAATTTGAATTATGATTAACTGCTAATCATACAGTATCAGATTAATTACTTTTGGTATTTAAATACTAATCGAAATGAACACATGAACCCGCCATAAGTCTTTAACAACGTTAAAAACCATTTTAGCTCCTAAATAACCATGTTTCTGCTCTAACTTTTGCAAATAAGCAAAAGTATAAGATTATGTTAAACTTTTCAATGCAATTTTAAGATTTTAGAATTACTGACTTAACATGGTATCAGGGTTCGGTTTAGGCAAAGTCCCACCTCGATTTGTTTAATTTAGTTAATTGTAATGATGTTAGTATTGATTATGTATGTTATCGGGTCAATCAGTACGAAAAATATCGTACGATTGAGTAGGAGTGTCAAAAGTATAAGATAATGTTTGAATCTTACCCTACCACCTTAATTTTTAGAACGACCGGTTACTTAATAGTTATAACTATCAGTTGTCGGGACTGATATTCTAATATAATACTACATCCGTCCCTCTCATTTCTTTACATTTTTTTCACATACTTGACACGCATTTTAAGGCAAATATAAAGCATAGTTCCGGAATTCATTCTTAAAATTTACTTTTTTATAAAGATTTGAACATTACATTTTTTAGAAGAAAAAAAATTATAAAAAAATTATACAATTACATTTAATAAGAACATTAAAATGCGTGTCGAGCCCCCGTCCCCCAACTTAAAAAAATGAGGGGGACGGAGGGAGTATTATTAAATGAAATATTCTCCTTCTTTAGTTATTTTTTGTTGGTTGATTCACTATTGTCCTATTAATGTGAAATTTTCTAAAACATTTTTTTAAAATTGTAAAATGACCCTAGTATTAATGGTGATGACAATCTTCATATCTCCCAAAATATATAGAATAATAAAGGGGAATCGGGTGGTGTGGGTCTGAGGAAAGCAGGTGGATCGGATGCACCGACGAGACAGTGGTCCGCTTTTTGTTCCTTTACCGTCTTACCGACACAATGTTGCCTTATTATTTTATTGTTTTTTTTTTATTCAAAGGTTACACAGTTTAATTACTCCTATATTTGTCTTAAACTACCTTAATTAGCGCTAAACTAGCCTTTGTAATTTCGTATTATATGGAAGTGAATTAGGAGAAGAAGTTAAAGTTAGTTACATTTGGTCACTCAGGTAAAAGATACGAATAATTTATTAATTTTTTTTAATATTTGGATGGAGAATATGATTTATGAAAATTTGATAGTTGTTAATTATTTATTATTATTTTTTTTTGACAAATATGACTTATAATTTTATAAGGATCGAATTTAAGATTTTGGATGACTGAAAATAAACACATAATATGAAGGGAAAATTCATTATTTTTGTGTTCGGTTAAGGGAAAATGGAATGTGTAATAAGTAAAATTAATGGGCAACAACGAAGTTCGTGAAAAATATTTGAAAAAAATGAGCGAGGATAATTTTATTATGAAAAAAATGTGAATAAAATAAAATATAAGAAGAAATCTAGCATTCATTCTCTGAATAAAATAAAATATAAGAAAAAATGTAGTATTCATTCTCAAAATGGAATATTTGAGCTCTTGATTATATGATTATATGAAATGGAGGAAAAAATAAAAATATGATAATCAAATACATTTTAATAGTTCTCATTTTACATCTTTTACTTTTATTCATCTCAACCAAATATAAGATTAGTGATAAAGCACATATATTTTTATTCCACTCGCCCCAAAGATTTTCTGAAACACGTAAATTTTTTTAGCTAAAAATATGTTAAAAATACTATAAATAAATATAATAGAGATTATCTCCAATAATGTATACATGTTAGCTAAAATTTTAGGCAACCTCTCTATATTGGTTATATTTCTCGAACATGTACAGATTTGTAGTTAAATTACATATCATCCACTTACATATCGAAATTATGCATTCTATTTTTATTAATTTAATATAATAAAAATATATTATAGCTAACATTTATAGCCAACTTTATTGGAGTAAATCAATTAACAGCTTTGAGACTTTGGGTTAAATAATAAATACCAAAAGTTTCGAAATTCAACGCATAGTCAGGATGGCCGAGTGGTCTAAGGCGCCAGACTCAAGTTCTGGTTCTCGTGAGAGAGCGTGGGTTCAAATCCCACTTCTGACATTCTTTTTTTCCCAATTATTTTTATGTAGCCAAAATGCTCTAAGGCATTGGGCCCTTATGTGTGTGGATCGGCCCAATGAAATATGTGAGATTTAGTCCGCATAAAGTCTACTTTATGGGCCTGTATTTTATTTGTTGGGCCTTTTTTTCTTCTCGGTCTAAATATCATATCCTCCATACTTTTTTTGTCTACATGAAACAATTTCATTTATAAAATTTCGAAGTGTACATATCTTCCATTCATAAAATTTACTCCCTCCGTCCCTTTCGATTGTTTACATTTTTAAAAGAGTGTCCGACACGTATTTTAAGGTGTATGTAAAGTACAGTTCCGTAACTTTTTTTTACAATTTTCTTTTTCTGAATAAAAGTTGAATGTCTTAATTTTTATTTAGAAAAACAAAATTGTAAAAAAAAGTTACAGAACTATATTTTATATGCACCTTAATATGCGTGTCGGAGACTCTCTAAAAAATGAAAACAATTGAAAGGGACAGAGGGAGTATCATCTAACCAAAAAACATGCAGAGATGTCTCCGAAAATTAAGATAATACAACCTTAATGTCTAAAAAAATAGTCACAAAAAAATCTCGTTAAAACCCGTAAAAGTAAAACCCGTGGAAAAAAAACTCAAATGGAAAAAAGAGTGTATTCTAAAATTTACATTATATATAAAATAATAATCAAATTGTAGCTAAATTGTCTTCGTAACCCGAGGTCACTGAATAGCTATAGTTACTTGCACTTTAAAATCGGATAAGAGAACACCGTCAAATATCCTGAAAATAAGGATAAATGAAATAAGGAGAAATATATTAAAAATAATAAGTGGAGATTATATCTTATAGTTAAATTTTTTAAAAGAAGCGTGTGTGTCTATATATATAATTCATTAAAGTAAAGTTATGTTCTAAAAATCACTGATTAATTACTCGATTAACCGTTTTAATATGTTATGCCGATTCGATTTTATAATTTGATTACTCATTGTACTAGTTTCTTAAATTAGTATATTTAGTATAATAAATTAATTATTTTTATATTTTATTAAATACATCCGATTAATACTCTGATTAATCAATCCAATTATCCGATTAATCACTAAAAGATTGATCTACCAAATAATGCCGATTTCCGTTTTTTAGAATAATGAAGTAAAGTAACCAAACAAAAACACGAACAACCCATTATAAAATGAGGAAGCTGGCCCATACAGAATATCATAAATTAAGATCAGGCGATGGTATGATTGACGGCAGTAAACGATTTAAATCGTTCGTGAGTTATTTGAAATTTGAACATAGTTAGTTAAAAATTCGAATTTTGCTCGATAATAATCGAGACGATCTCAAGTTTTTCGAATTATTTACTGAACCAAACTCAAACTTCAAATTATTCGGCTTGTATGGTTTACAAGCCTTATCGAAACTCTATTTTTTTAATTTTTTTATTAAATATATATAATCGAACTCGAGCCGAGCCAATTATATTTCGAGTTTATGTTAGTATTTGTTGAAATCTATTCAAGTTTTTGAGCCAAACTCGAGTTTATCAATTTTTTCACAAAATTTAAAATTAAAAAGTCAACCGAGCTCGAGTTTCAGCTCGAATTTGAACTATTTTAATCAAATTTGTGTCGTACCTGACGGTATTCAGCTCCGCACATAAACACATGCTCTTTGGCACATAGTAATTCTAACGGTCGACATGTGCAACGGGCTGGAATTCAACATGGACCCACTTAATTTCCATGTTAAATTAACTCTGATTACTCTCTGTCTGATCTATCATCTACTGTCTGACGCTGACTCCTCCACTATTTATGTCATTTTTACAACACGTTATAACCGTTGCAAAATTTGTACCCGCTCAATCGTATATTTTACCGCTACAAATCTACATCTATCACCGTCCAGAGACCGATACTCTAAGGGGCAAGGGGTCATTCGACCACCCTTAAATTTTTAATTTAGTTAAATATTTATGTTTAAATTATATAAAAATTAAAAATAACCCTCTTTAATTTTTGCAAATATTATCTTTATTTCAATTTTTTTCATTGGGGCAAAAATATCCTTCAGTTTATATCATGGTAAAATTGTAAATAATTCTAATGGTTGCAAATGCAATAACTAAAAAAGGATTTTCAGCCGAAAATATTCATAATAATTCAATATATAAAATAGTATTTTGTAAAAAAAATTCAAGCCAGCTCGAGCCTATTTTGAGTCAAACTCGAGCAGAACATGTTAAACTCAAACCTATTTTAAACCGACTCGGTTCGAACTCGTTAAAAAAAAAAATTCGGGCCCCTTATATTATCCGCCACTGCTCCCACTTACCATAATCAACACTCATATAAATCTCCCTCACACCTCTCATATTTCTCCCATCTATCCTTCCACACTCATTCCTCCAAACTATCCCCAAACACAAACACCATGAACCCACTAGCCTTCCTTTTCCTCTTCATGTTCTCTCTCGCAGCAGGTAAACAAAACTCCTCCCCTTCCTTTTGTGTCAGTGACGGAACCAGGATTTCGAAAACTCGAGCTTAACTCGTACTAATATAACTCTTTTTTTTTGGTTTTTTTTACAGATGGGCAAGGATCGGTAGGAGTGAACTACGGGAGAATAGCAAACAACTTACCCTCAGCATTCAAAGTAGCCAAGCTTCTCAAATCCGAAGGCATTACACGTGTCAAAGTTTACGACACCGATCCCGCGGTTCTCAAATCTTTGTCGCGTTCCGGTATTATTAAAGTGACGGTTGATTTACCGAATGAACTTCTCTTCGCCGCAGCGAGATATTCTACGTTTGCGAATTCATGGGTTCAACGTAATGTTGTTGTGTACTACCCCTCGACTCAAATCGAAGCCATTGCGGTCGGTAATGAAGTGTTTGTTGATCCGAAGAATACAACGAAATATTTACTGCCCGCTATGAAAAATATTCATGCGGCGTTGGTTAAATATAATCTCGATAAATTAATAAAAATCTCGTCGCCTATTGCCTTGTCCGCTCTCCAAAATTCGTACCCGTCTTCCTCGGGATCGTTCAAACCCAAACTCGAACCCGTGATCCGTCCCATGTTAGAATTCTTCCGTCAAATCGGATCTCCGCTCATGTTAAATGCCTACCCTTTTTTCGCTTACGAATCGAATGCTGATGTCATCTCACTAGACTACGCATTGTTCCGCCAAAATAACGGAGTCATCGACGCGGGCAATGGCCTCCGTTATTTCAGCCTATTCGACGCGCAAATTGACGCGGTTTTCGCGGCAATGTCCGCGTTAAAATACGACGATGTTAGCATCGTCGTAACGGAAACCGGGTGGCCATCAAAGGGAGACAAAAATGAAATAGGCGCGAGTGTTGAAAATGCCGCAGCTTATAACGGTAACCTTGTTAAACGAGTATTAGCTGGAGGTGGGACCCCTTTAAGACCAAACACAAACCTTACCGTTTATCTCTTCGCGCTTTTCAACGAAAACAAAAAATTCGGGCCCACATCCGAGAGAAATTATGGACTATTTTATCCCGACCAAAAAAAAGTGTACGATATTTCTTTTAAAGTAAACGAGAGGGGTGGTGAACGCGGTTCGGATCGGTTACCGATCGCTGACATATCAGTGAGTGCAGCTGGGGAAAGCTGGTGTGTAGCGAATGTCGAAGCGGGGAAAGATAAGGTGCAGCGCGGTCTAGACTATGCTTGTGGTGAGGGCGGGGCGGATTGCCATCCGATTCAACCGGGGTCCACTTGTTTCGATCCTAACACACTTGAGGCGCATGCTTCGTTTGCGTTTAACAGTTTTTATCAAAAGAAAGGAAGAGTAGCTGGCTCGTGTGACTTCAATGGAGCTGCTCATATTGTTGCTCATCCACCTAGTACGTTTTCTCTATCTACACACTTTTATACATCTCCGCATTGCATTTAGTATCCGGTATTTACGAGTTTCAAAATTTTCAAATTGACTTTTATACATCTTCGCATTGCATTTTAGGATCTAGGAAATTGATTTTGATTAAAGTTACGTAAACTTATTTACCTAACTTTCAGAGTCGTGTAAACTGATTTCGATTAAAGTCCCGTAAATTTATATACCGGGCCACCGGGGCCTATAGTTGGATCTAGACAATGCGCATGCGAGTGAGGTGTGTATATTCAAATACTACATAGTACATGGGAATCTAAAGTGGTACAAAAGGAAAGGTCCATCAAGCCTGGAAAGTTAGAACCCCACTTCACATGTCTCTTTTAAGAACATGCCGGAAGAAAATAGTGATAATAATTGAGTGCAGTGTACTAGTGGGTTAATCATGTACTGTGTAGTGTACAATTGATGTGTACATTTGTAACATCTAACGTAAAATTTAGAATTAATTATTTAGTTCGAATTGTTACGAGAGAAGACGGATCATTGACTCTGTGTAGTGTATAATTGATGTGCACACTTGTAAGATCTAACGTAAAATTTGGAA
This sequence comes from Apium graveolens, assembly GCF_009905375.1. NCBI lineage: Eukaryota > Viridiplantae > Streptophyta > Magnoliopsida > Apiales > Apiaceae > Apium > Apium graveolens. The sequence goes on along the minus strand of NC_133648.1, from coordinate 2,105,660 downwards.
TTAGTTATTTAGCTCGAATTGTTATCAGAGAAGACGGATATTTGTCGAAACTCTAATTATTATCGACGAAATACGGAAAATTTAATTATTTGTTTTTTTTGCAGAGTTCGGAATATGTGAATTCCCTACTGGGTACTGAAGATGGGGAGAAAAATGAAGAATGAAAGCAGAGGGTCCTGTTCTGATGCTTGGTAGTTAATATTATTTATTAAATTATTTGTGTATCTAAATTTGTTGTCTAGGTTATTTGAATAAAAAAATTTGTAAATTTTAGGCTAGACTCTAGAGAGCTATTCTTGTTAAGTCTCATTCAGTTAATCTGATACTTGATCTTTATTTTCTTCGAGTTCTTGAAATTGATGTCTAAAACGATCTACGATATACTGATATAAGTCTAATAAACTGATACTCGTAGCTCGATTCGAACTCGAGCTCGATAAACAAAAGAAACACTAAGATTAAGATCCTTATTGTTAAGTCTCATTCAGTTAATCTGATACTTGATCTTTATTTTCTTCGAGTTCTTGAAATTTATGTCGAAAACGATCTACGATATGCCGATATAAGTCTAATAAACTGATGCTCGTAGCTGGATTCGAACTCGAGCTCGATAAACAAAAGAAACACCAAGAAAAATGGGCCAAGGATTCATTAACTAATAAGCTTCAAAATTTAAGGACAGGAGAGACTCAAGGGGAAACACACATTTCTTCCCTGCAAAAGTTTTGCAAAAAATTACACTCAATCAGCTCTTCTTTCTCTCTGCTTCTTCCCTAACAAACAGAACATTTCGTAAACATAGATTTATATAACTATAATGAGATTATAAACAGCAATGCCGTCCAAGCTAAGGAAGGCAATTGAAGCAGTAAAAGATCAAACCAGCATCAGCATTGCCAAGGTTTCAAACAATCATTATACAAACCTGGAGGTTGCGGTCCTTAAAGCCACCACCCACGACGACACTCCAACAGACGAACGACACGTATATGAAGTCGTGCATCTCGTTTCTGCTGACAAATTATACGCAGCAGCTTGTGCCAAAGCTATTGGAAAAAGAATTAGCCGGACAAGTAACTGGATTGTGGCGTTAAAATCTTTAACGCTTGTGTTTAGAATTTTTCAAGCTGGTGATCCATATTTTCCTAAAGAAGTGCTCCATGTCATGACAAAAGGGGCCAAAATCCTGAACCTGTCAAATTTTCGCGATGATTCAAGCTCTAGCCCGTGGGATTACACAGCATTTATTAGAAAGTTCGCTCTTTATCTTGATGAGCGTTTAGATTGTTTTATCACAGGGAAGCTTCAACGTAGATATACCAATATCGATAAAAGAAGAGAAGAAAAGGGTGGGCAAAGGACTAACGATTCAATTGTTGACATGAAACCATCAGTGCTGCTTGATAGTATTGCATTGTGGCAGCGTTTGCTTGAGCGAACAATTGCCACAAGACCAACAGGCGCAGCCATGACTAACCGATTGGTTAAAATCTCTTTACATGCTGTTGTGCAGGAAAGTTTTCATCTATACAAGGACATTTCAGAAGGTCTTACTCTTCTTGTTAAATGTTTTTTCCATTTGCAATATGAAGATTGTGTTGATGCCTTCCAAACTTTTTCGAAGGCCAGAAGCCAATTTGCAGAGCTTAGTGGCTTTTATTCTTTATGTAAACGTCTCGGAGTAGGGAGAGATTCTGAATACCCTAGGGTAGAAATATTATCCGAGGAGAGAGTAGAAACATTAAGAGAATTTTTGAAAGACCGATCTTCATTTCCATCAGTTTCAAGATCTCCAAATAGGCTAGCACTTCCTTCACTGCCAAATACAAATCCAGCACTGCAAGAAATTCATAGGAGAGATCACGAATCTTCAAAAACGGACGAGACTTTCCAAATGTGTAAATCTGGCTCAACTCATTCTTTGCCGGTAACCAATACAATGGCTGATCTAATAAGCTTCGATGATTGGTCTGGACAAGAGCAAGATGCAGAAGCAAAGAAGAATATTAAAGAAGAGCAGCAGCAACAGACTGATGCACCAACTGGTTGGGAGCTTGTGCTTGCAGAAGACATACAACGACCATCAACACAATCAGAGCCTAATGCACCACACACACCTAATTTGCATCTGGAAGAAAATCTACACACATTCAGTGCCTTTCCAGAAAAAGAACATATCCCCACATTCAATGCAATCCCAGAACAAGAACATAAAGGACAACACACAAATTCGCCACACCCATACAAACCCTATCTGGAACAAAAGCCAAACACATTTGGTGCCTTCCCGGAATATATTCCAACATTCAATGCATTCCCGGAACAAGAACAAGAAGGGCAAAATACTAAGTCGGGAGAAGGCTGGGAAATTGTACTGGCAGAGAATGCAACTCAGCCTACGCAAACTTCACTTGATCTAAATCTTATGCATAATAAACATGTCCCCAGTTTGTCCTACGAAAACAGTTACCATCAAACAACAGCATTACCAACATTTTCACTAGATAGTTTCAACAATCAACCAGCAGAGTTGCCACTGCAACACTATAACCCATTTTCAGAAGATTCAAATGAATTGGCCATAGTACCGGTAGTCACAGGCAGCACCACTGCAGGCTTTGAGACGTCATTTCCAGTAAAAAGGTTTTCATCAGCATGTACATTTCAAGAAACTCCAAACTTTTCTGCTCAAATGCCAGAAAATTGCATGGAGACGGAGGAGGCTCTACCAGCGTCTGCATTTCAAGCAACTCCAACATTTTCAGCTCACAATCCAGACATTGGGAATGTGGCTTTATCAGCACCAGCAGCTCAGGCAAATCCAACATTTTCTGCTCATCATCTAGCTAATAGGACGGATGCTTCATCAGCACTTACATTACAAGCAATTCCAATCTTTTCTGCTCACAATCCAGATAAGAATGGGATGGGAGCTTTATCAGCACCAACCATTCAAACAACTCCCACCTTGTCTTCTTACAATCTGGACAAGGGAACTGGGGCTTCATCAACACCTACATTTCAAGCAACTCGAACCTTTCCTGCTCACTTTCCAGATAATGCAACAAAAGCTTACGGGGACAACCCATTTCTGGCGTTTACCTTATCTGCTCACAATCTAGACAATGGATCAGGGGTTGTTAGAAATGACTCATCTGTGGCATTGGCCGGTGCACAGATGTTTGAAGGTTCTAGGGACCAACAAAACATGATGTACGAACAACAAATATGGTTGCATGAGCAGAACATGACCAAAGCAAATTATAGAGCTTAGTCTAATATCACTGAAGGTGGATGACTTATTAGCTACTTTGCTCTATTGAAACTTCCTAATGCAAGATGCATTGTCACAGGTAGATGGACTGCCACTGTAAACGAGCACTTTATTTAGTGGAGATGTGGTTCACTGTCATTATGAGTTGGCTCGGAGAAGCCTCGACTATCCTATTAAGGACCCATTTCCCACGGGATGCTTACCGAGAAATAGAAAAAATCTGAGGTTGTCGATGAAGAGGGGGTACCAAACTGTAAATACTTGAAGATTCTTAACAAATAATCCCTTTTAAAAACCCATCTTTCGCATTCAATCCTAGCTTTCCTTAGTCGCAGAGGAGGACAGGTCAAAGACTTCCAAGAAGGAAAATTGTCAATTAGGGCCAAGTAGTAGAAAATGTGATTGTCACGCTCTTCTCAAATCCTACTTTCGAATGAGATATATTGAATTTTGGGTTTAATTTGGTTAGCATATTTAATTAGTATATAGTTTTGGCTGCTTGTTGGCCAAAAACAAGTCGGATATTTACAAGCATTTTAATGATTTTTACTTAAATCGTAACTACCATTTCACTTTCAGTTTGAAGTCAAGCCAGAGTTATATACATCTTGATTAGATTTAGTTTATGATACATATATTACTACAAATTTAATTTAACTCCACTCAACCAAGTCACAAGCAACTAGCTTCAGCCCCTCAAATTCAAACTTGTTAGCATACAAGCACACAACATGCAAAGCTCTTTTGAACACAAATAACAAATTCAAATAACTACACATCATGACAAAAATTTCGAAGTAGTAATCTTACCTATAGAATATTTCGAAGTAGTAAACTTCTATTGTGCCTGCTGCTAATGGGCATACTGTGTGTACCACTCACTTGAAGAAGATTCGAAAGTTCAATAAATTGGACTCCTACGCTTGGGGAGCAGCGCTTTTGTCCTTTCTCTACAAAGGCATCGGTGACTGCGTTGTTGATCATAAGAGCAATCTTGATGGCAACAGATGGATAATTATAGTAAGTTTATAATCTCTCCGTTCTCTCTCTCTCAATCTCTAGTCTCTTATACAACTTTAGATTTCAGCACTCATTTGGTTTTTTAAATTGAAACTACTACAGATTAGAATTACACAAACTGCATATTCATTTCACACACCTTAAAATACACAAGCTAATATTTCTTAAATAGTAGTGGAAGTTATAACCACCACAATAACTAACAATTTAAATCATACTAATCCTAATCCCAACTACCAGGTCTGCAGTTACAAGGCCTGCAGTTTCAATCCTGAACAACTACCCTAGATTATATCTTATTTAACAACAAGATATGCAAGACTTAGATTTACTGAACATAAAAAACAATCAGTTGCAACAGGTAAGGCATATCTCAACAACTCATAACCTATTTCTTCATAATCGATATATATTCCTTAGCAGGGCTTTTTTCTATTACGTATTCAAAAGCTGCGGGATTTATTTGGCAGATTTAGGCGAACTAAACGTGTCAATTTTGAGCAGCATTATTGAAAAGGTCAAGGTAGTTAGTCGCAATAAGAAGGACTACACCGAAGGCCTGATAAACATTTTTCAGAATCTTTCCGCTGAAGTAAGTTTAAACTCCCATTGACCATGTAAATCTGATTATTTAGATGCATAGTTACCATAGTATAAATAACACTATGTTTATACTATGTTTTCAAATCAATCATCTACGTTTATACTGTGTTTATTCTACAGGATATCGATTATATGCCATATGATTCGAGGCTTCGCAATCAGTTTGGTGAAGTCGGACATGCGAGAACCACCTATGTTGGTCCAATCTTCTGTAACAACCATGTGTATCACCATTTACCGCACCTTGCTTCTAAACAATTCTTTGAACTAAGTCACTATAAAATTGATCCGAATTGGCAGCCTCATATAATTAAAATCAAAATAAACAGTGGTGCGCATAAATAGAGATTGACAGTTCACTACAGTCAGGAGATTGCTATGTGGACGGTAGGAACACAAGCCCGGGATATTATGTTTCCCATAAAAACCTTTAAAAGGAGGAAGACAGTTGACAGAGAACATAAGAGTACAGAGGACAGGTTTAAGAATAAAGATATATGGTCATACTTTAACAAGCTTGTAGTCTTCATTTAAGGTTAATGCTCTTCATGTGTTAATGCAGGTTTCCAAGATAGGCTGTGTCCCACGAAGGCAGCAACAAAAATTAAGATGATGCGATGATAACAGCAGTCAAGAACAGTTTTGAAGTTGATGCCTTTGTTAGTACATATGTATTATTTTTATACGTGAGGTAAATTCATTTATATATAGATTTTTTCTTGAATTATAGCTATTTGATTTTGTCAAATTTACACCAATTCCTGTTTTTTTTGTTAGGCATTTGGATAGAACCACCATGTCTTCGCTAAGAGCTGCAAAAATCTTACTTAAAGACGTAAACACCTACCAAAAGATGAAAAGGAGAATATGACAATGTCCCTCTCTCTCTTTCTCCCTCTAAGTTTTATTCAGTATACCATATAAAATGTTCACCAAAATGTGGTGGAGCCTTATATTTATATATTTATGTTTTTGTAATATTTATTTTTCCTTATCCTTGCTTTCAATAATTGGCACACGAGGCAACTCTAGCAAAAAAATTGAAGTTCAATGAATACGCGTACATTCTTATTCCAGTCAGCATATAGTAAGTTTCTCAAGCTATTTTTTAAGATTTTTATGCAACTTAAGAAAGTTTACATTGTAACTAGTAGTTTTAATTTTATTTTCTTAAAAAAATTATTATACAATTTTCACTATAGTATGGTGATTGTTTGATTCGGGGACGAGGAAGCAAATTCAAATCCCATCAGGACTCGTTTGCATATCACGAGAGTGCTTCAATTTACAATACAATTGAATGGTAAGAATTTATTTAATATAATTGATGTATTAATACAATTAATATAATTTGCAAGTTTTAATCAATGTAGGTTTTTGGAAAATTTGTGGGTAAAAACAAAAGGGTCAAATTCACCTGTGCCAAATGTCATCAAAACAGAAGTTAAGGTAAAATCTCTCTAGTAGTGCCTTAGATTTTGTGTGTTTCTTTCTTTTGATAGCATGTTTTCTCTTATCTTAGGTCCCTCAACAAACAAATACGATTGATTGTGTTTTTATTGTGATTCACATGATGAAACTTTTCTGTGAGCAAGCACCTTTGAGATTCCAAATGAAAAATTTGGAAATGGTACATTTTTCGCTCTTTCTTAGCCTTTCTCTCTCATATATTACATCTGATTTCAGTTTTCAAATTGGTTTGATCCAAAAAATTCTTCAGCATAAAGGGAAAGCATGCGGCCTTTAATCCATGAATAGTTGGAGAATAATGTGTTATACTCAAAGGAAAGCATGCGACCTTTAATCCAACTCTTCCTCGATTAAAGGCCGCATGCTTTCCCTTAATGCAGAAGCATCTTTTGGATAAACCAATTTGAAAACTGAAATCAGATGTAATATATGATAGAGAGACTAAGAAAGAATGAAAAATGTACCATTTCCAAATTTTCCATCTGGAATCTCAAAAATGTTTGCTCACACAAGAGTTTCATCATGTGAATCACAAAAAAAGCACAATCAACCGTATTTGTTTGTCGATGGACCTAAGATAAGAGAAAACATGCTATCAAAAGAAAGAAACACACAAAATCCAAGGCACTACTAGAGAGATTTTACCTTAACTTCTTTTTTGATGACATTTGGCATAGGTGAATTTGACCCTTTTGTTTTTACCCATAATTTTCCCAAAAACCTATATCGATTAAAACTTGCAAATTATATTAATTGTATTAATACATCAATTATATTAAATAAATTCTTACCATTCAATTGTATTGAAAATTGAAGTACTCTCGTGATATGCAAACGAGTCCTGATGGCATTTGAGTTTACTTCCTCGTCCCCGAAGCAAACAATCACCATACTATAGTGAAAACTGTATAATAATTTTTTTAAGAAAACAAAATTAAAACTACTAGTTCCAATGTAAACTTTCTTAAGTTGCATAAAGATCTTAAAAAATTGTTTGAGAAACTTACTCTATGCTGACTGGAATAAGAATGTACGCGTATTCATTGAACTTCAAATTTTTTGCTACAGTTGCCTCATGTGCCAACTATTGAAAGCAAGTATAAGGAAAAATAAATATTAGAAAAACATAAATATATAAATATAAGGCTCCACCGCATTTTGGTGGACATTTTATATGGTATACTGAATAAAACTTATAGAGATTAAGAGAGGGAGAAAGAGAGAGAGAGGGACATTGTCATATTCTCCTTTCATCTTTTGGTAGGTGTATGCGTCTTTAAGTAAGATTTTTGCAGCTCTTAGCGAAGACATGGTTCTATCCAAATGCCTAACAAAAAAAAACGGGAATTGGTGTAAATTTGACAATCTCAAATAGCTATAATTCAAAAAAAAATCTATATATATATATATGAATTTACCTCACGTATAAAAACAATACAGCTGTACTAACAAAGGCATCAACTTCAAAACTGTTCTTGACTGCTGTTATCATCGCATCATCATCTTCATTTTTGTTGTTGCCTTCGTGGGGCACAACCTTCCCTGGAAACCTGCATTAACACATGAAGAGCATTAACCTTAAATAGAGACTACAAGCTTGTTAAAGTATGACCATATATTTTTATTCTTAAACATGTCCTCTGTACTCTTCTGTCCTATTTTCTCTGTCAACTGTCTTCCTCCTTTTAAAGGTTTTCATGGGAAGCCGGGCTTGTGTTCCTGCCGTCTACATAGCAATCTCCTGACTGTAATGATCTGTCAATCTCTGTTTATGCGCACCATTGTTTATTTTTGATTTTAATTATATGAGGCTGCCAATTCGGATCAATGTTATAGTGACTTAGTTCAAAGAATTGTTTAGAAGCAAGGTGCGGTAAATGGTGATATACATGGTTGTTACAGAAGATTGGACCAACGTAGGTGGTTCTCGCATGTCCGGCTTCACCAAACTGATTGCGAAGCCTCGAATCATATGGCATATAATCGATATCCTGTAGAATAAACACAGTATAAACGTAGATGATTGATTTGAAAACATAATATAAACATAGTGTTATTTATACTATAGTAACTATGCATCTAAATAATCAGATTTACATGGCCAAAGGGAGTTTAAACTTACTTCAGCGGAAAGATTCTGAAAAATGTTTATTAGGCCTTCGGTGTAGTCCTTATTGCGACTAACTACCTTGACCTTTTCAATAATGCTGCTCAAAATCGACACGTTTAGTTCGCCTAAATCGATGCCAAATAAATCCCGCAGCTTTTGAATACGTAATAGAAAAAAGCCCTGCTAAGGAATATATATCGATTCTGAAGAACTAGGTTATGAGTTGTTGAGATATGCCTTAGCTGCTGCAACTGATTGTTTTTTATGTTCAGTAAATCTAAGTCTTGCATATCTTGTTGCTAAAGTATATAGTTAAATAAGATATAATCTAGGGTAGTTATTCAGGATTGAAACTGCAGGCCTTGTAACTGCAGACCTGGTAGTTGGGATTAGGATTAGTATGATTTAAATTGTTAGTTATTGTGGTGGTTATAACTTCCACTACTATTTAAGAAGTATTAGCTTGTGTATTTTAAGGTGTGTGTGAAATGAATATGCAGATTGTGTAAATCTAATATGTAGTAGTTTCAATTTAAAAAACCAACATGAGTGCTAAAATCTAAAGTTGCAGAGAGTATAAGAGACTAGAAATAGAGATTGAGAGAGAACAGAGAGATTATAAACTTACTATAACTATCCATCCGTTGCCATCAAGATTGCTCTTATGAACACAGTCACCGATGCCTTTGTAGATAAAGGACAAAAGCGCTGCTCCCCAAGTGTAGGAGTCCAATTTATTGAACTTTCGAATCTTCTTCAAGTAAGTGGTACACTGATAGGCGCCTGAGTTCTGGATCGAGTTACGGGACCTTTTACAATGAAATCTTGGTCGGTTCTTTCCCTTAAGGGGGTGTTATTCTTATTCTTCCTACCTCTCCCTATGTTTGCTTAATTGCAAAGAATAGGAAAATACCGAGAGCTCAGTTAGAGAGAGAGCTCAATGATCTCATTTGATATTTGATAAGGAATATGTTTCTCCCTTTTCTTATTTCTCAATGAACCTTTAAATACTTACAAGGACAAAGCTAATAATCAGCAGCTACTAGTAATAATTCTGCTTCTAACAAATAGCCTGAAAATCTGCATCAATTAGCAATAAATCTGCTACTTTTATGAAGCTAGAAATCTGTAATTAGCCCAACTAAAAATCTGCAATCAAACAGAATCTTCTCCCATAATTCTAGCTTGCTTGTTTTGACTGCGTCTCTTGTAATAATGACGAAAAGGAACCACCTGGACACTTTGTTGTTGACTAGGTGTATTACTTGTAACATACACACAGTATGCCCATTAGCAGCAGGCCTGCTTAAATATAGCCCTATAGAATATCATGTGAATCATGTCCAAAATAATGCTTACTGTGTCTGTGGCGCTTATGTGAAGGGTATTCTCTCTCTAAAGAGCTTCTTGCATCAGATGACCGATCACGGCTCCTAGAACTTCTTCCCTCACGTTGACCAGAACGTTTCCTGTGTCGGTCAGGTTTGTGAGATCTATCTTCCCTGTCCTCTGAATTTCTTTCATCAGATACCTGTTCTCGACTGGCAGACCTCTCATGTCGATGAAAGTGCTTCCTTTGCCTTTCACTTTTGTGATATCTGTCTTTTTTGTCAACAGAAGACCCCTCACTTTTGTAACGCCTGTCTTTTTTGTCAACAGAAGACCTCTCACTTTTGTAATGCCTGTCTTCTCTGTCCACAGAAGACCTCCTTCTATGAGGCGGTGATGGAATCTGTAACAATAGAGCAAAAAGAAAAGTTTTTGTCTGAAGTTAGCCAGTAATAGTCGAAAATACTGAAATATACATGTAAATGCAGCTCAAAAGAAGTAGTTGAGTAATATAACGCACTCCACTTCATTTAATGACCGGTCAATACTGATAAATACTTGAGCCCGAACGTGGAGATAAAGACAATTTAGTTGTATGAGCCTATCAACTTGCTCAATAAGTTGTTAAATCGATTTTGTTTAGAGGATAAATACCTGAAAGCGTGACATATATCTTCCTTCTGGAGGAGGTGGAATACCAAGCTTTTTTAGATCATCAAAAGGAATAGGCCGTCTGTTCAAATTAAAAAAAACATACAAAGTTCATTATAAGCAGAGCGTACACAGCCAACTATTTTTTATGTAATGTCAACTTCCTTCTCTCTTTCTATTTGACCAAAAGGTAGCATTATACTACTTCCATTTTGGTCTAGATACACTTCACATCTGGTAGCATTATACTACTTCCATTTTGGTCTAGATACACTTCACATCTGGTGTTGCCTTCCTTTAAGACATGGTACAAACACATTTGCCTACTCTTAGATAGTTTCATTCATTAGTTCAGACTTCAGATACAGGATGCACATAGACACACAGAACATATGTATATCACTAAAGTTACGAAACCAATCCTAAATATGAAAATCTCAAAATATCAGTGAACTTATACAGCACATAATCCACATAAAACACTGACACGCGGGGGAAGCAACAAAATGGCAGTTGGGTAGTATTAGTACTTCATTAAGACAACTGATAGCTAATCTTAAAAAAATCAAAAAATCTGCATGTCATCTGTAAAGCACTGAAATTCTATAAAATTACTGACCTGTGGAGATGATTAATATCATTGTACAAATTATTTGAAATTAATCAACTAAAGCTCTTTGGATGCTCCTATAGGAAATAACTAGAAATATACTGATCAGTGAGTCAGTGATCACTGAATAGGGAGTGCCTTCTCTCAATAGTTGAATTAATTATTAGTTTCTTCTATAGCTTGCTAAGCAGATCTCCGGTAAGTTCACTTAACTATTTCACTTTTGCTTCAAGGCCCATGTCCCCCAGGTCAAGATAAAGGAGGCAAATAGTGTAACTCTTCCATATAACAGAAACTTTTCGGGATGTTCCTTCTCTGTGGCACTTCACTGGAAGGCCCTGCATCAACTGGACGTGACATAGGTAGAAGATCTTGAGTCGGATCCTTATACTGAAAGGCGAAAGCGGACACTTTGCCTCAATCTAGCTAACTGTTAAAAACTTGTTTATACAAATCAAAGTTCATAGAAGGCTTGATTCTATATCATCCTCTGAATGTTATACTATGAATTTGACATATAGTATTAAGTGTTTACAAATGATAAGTAGTAGACACTATTTTCCAAATTTCGTAATAAATATAAATTCAGGTGCTGAACTTACGTGGCGAGTCCCTAAATTTTTCCTAATTTTTTTCAACTAAGAAGCGGACACTTGAATTCGCTCTCATACACACGATATCTAGGACCCTGAAGCAACATGATAGGTAGGTCCACTGATGTGGAGTTTTTGATAAAAGGGATAAGATACAGAATTTAACATCTTAGGACTTTGGGATTTGGTTAGCATCTAAGTTCTCTTGTGGGAACGTTGTTAAAAGTAGTAGAGTTCATACATAGGAGAGCTGGTACTTTGTAAGAGAGTGAGAACTGAGAAGGTAATATTTACCGGTCTTAGAAGTACAGGGTAAGAACGCAAAAGTTATCGAGGTTTAAACTATACACCAGAACGAGGAACCAAAATGAGGTAGTTATCAATACTGATAAATGTTAGGAGGGAATGTAAATAAAATAGATACAATCTTGTTCAACTCATATTACAAACAAGATTGTTAAGATGCAGCACTGCATAAGGGGGGCCTGACCATAGCATGCCCTGATATACTGTACAACACTTAGCCACCAAGTTTTTCTTTTTTTATAGGAGCTAAAGCTCTCCTGTAATAGACAGAGCAGAATATACAACTGCAACATGTATCTCTGTTGCTTCACTCAATCATATCTCTTCTCATCTATATATTAAAGATTAACTACTGATTTGTAATAATAATGTTCATGAGGATTGGATGATTTAAGTAAATATCAGTGTTGGAATACTTGAATGAGATCATGCAAGGGATTCCTGCGCAACAGACTCTTCACTAAGGCCACCTACTTTAGAAGGCATGTACGATATCTCATGGGGGTATGATAATGTCCATGGAGGTGTTGGTCATGAGAATACGTATATAAAAGTTGCTCCATACTACATTTTAGGTTTTGAGGTTGGTAACACTGGGTTTACGGAAAAAAATTCTCTATAATTATGTATAAGAGCTGCCTTGAACGAGAGACTGAATGATAGATTTCTTCACAAGTAGGGGAGCCTGGTATATAAAGTAAGTTTAGAAAATAAGATTACTCAAAAACAGTGCCACCACACGACATAGAAACTCTTTTGTATTGGATTATGGTCCTAGAAGAGGAATTGCACGTCGTTACTGGTAACTAGATCACACAATCAAGTTATGGCAGTAAAAAAAGGAAATGAAGGAGCTTATGCCAATCAAATGGTCAAATAAAATAAGCATATTGAGGTCGAATATGATACAAACGGGGGCCAAATCATGATAGCAAATTGTATTAAAATAAACGGAAGACCTTTTGGGTATAAGAAAAGAAATCTGGCTCATAAACGGACATCAAGGAGCTTCTTCTTCGATCATCTAGTCAAGTAAGCAGATTAAGGTCGAAATATGATTCAAACGCAGTCTGGAGTATGATGGCAAGTTATAGTAGAAGATCCATGAAAGATGTATCCTATTGTCCCACGCCACAACGACATCTTGGTGGAACAAAGACTTAATACAGGGCTTTAGAATCAAATACAATGGCTATGGAGATTTAAATAAGAAGATTGATGGGGCAAAAACGTAAGATTTCTGAGAGTGAGCAACATGATACGACTTATCAAGAACAGTAAAAAAAAGTGAAACAAAAGAGGTGGATTTTATTTAAAAAAAAATCTCGAGCAAGAAAGCAAGACAAAACATTTGTGCTGTTAAGCATTTAGTTCAAGATAAAGACATGAAGGTGATATAAAAATGTCGGTTAAAAGTAGTTTCGGTCGAAAAATAAGCGAATTTCCTAAAAATTCATGCGTTAAATTAAAGATTTCAAGGTCAAAGAGGCCTCGAAGCTAATAGAGATACTTGGGATACTCAACGCACCGCCTCATCCGATACTTCCTTTCATTGCGTCTATGAAATTGTTTCTACGCATAGAAGTGAAAACCATACCGTAACATAGGCGTCTTGAAATCTACAACTTTATTGAGAAAACATTATATTTACAAGTAAGACCTGTTTGTCAGAAATCAAAAGTGTTTGAAAAACAATGGATATGGTAATTCACTAAATATGTCAACAATGCGGAATTATTTAGCTCAAGGACATAAATGAACATATAATAGAAGCACTCTGGCTACTAGTTTAAAAGAAAGCAATCAATGCAACAAGTTAAATACTCAAATATTAATATAGTAAAATGTAATGCATACAGTGGAGCTCGAAATGGTCTTTCACGCCCTCCAAAACGGAGCTGCCCCGATTCCTTCTTACCACCAAGTCCCCCTCCTAATACAAAACAATTAACATATTTGATCTTCTCAAACAACAAAATCTTGAAGGAAGGAGAAGTTTTGACCAACCTAATCTTCTTGGTATCCAACCGGGCATTAACTGCTGTCTATTGTAGTCAACCATGATTTCAGAATCATCAATAACTGAATGGTGAGCATCCTGCAATGAGTAGAACATAGAAGCATCAAGGATCAACCTTACCCCTTACAGGAAGTCATGACCTGATAAAATCTGCCCAATTAGTCAGGCTCACAGTCTCTCACCATAAGAATACCATGCTAAAATAACAAAACACTACTACTGACATTTTTTATAGATAAAACTTAATAAAAGAATTTTTGTTAAAATACAGCAGCAGGATACCAAAAAGTAATACATGAAAAAAGTATCTCTAAATACATTGAATTCGGTATAGGCCCTGACAAATACTTTGGGATTTGCTAATATTTCCTCAAAAGATCTTGCCATCCTTTTATCATAAGGTGGAACTATGATTCTGGTTTAGGAGTGGGTGGTCAAATTCCATATTCACCTAGACACAAAATAATTTTCAAAAAAAATTAAATGTTAATTACCTAATCTATGGCAACACTAAACTAAAGAAAAAATGTGGCAAAATAAAAAGGCAAAAACAAAATTGGTAATAAAAATAAAAATAAGTAACGGGTAATACAACGATATATAAGAACTATAACCTTGTGATAATAGCCACTAAGAATGGAAAACAACCACTCATACAGTTCAAGGCAACATAGTTAACTGAACTGCAATGGCTTTTGTCCAAATTTCACTATAATATACAAAATTTAATGGGATTTCATGACCACTATAGGCTGAACGTGGTTCTACCCTTGCCTTGGACATAGTGCGTAAACCAGGTTACAAATTTTTAATAATAAAAAGATGTCAAAATTTAATAATTTTTTTGTACTGTAGAATAATACAATTGTTTTCATGGCTGAGTATGAGAAATTTGGGGCATCTATAGAAATCATGTTTACTAGCTTATACCCCATTCGTGTATAACACACAGTTTTTTTTTCTGTATTTATTAACTTCGTACAATTCAAAATCCAATGTTTCTTAATTATTGGAGTTAATAATAAAATATTATATTTTAATATGTTACTGGCGTGAGGCGTGAGGCGTGATCCAAACTTTAAATCTTTTTTATTATGTCATGAATATTAGATTTAACATTGTTGTTAATGAGTTTCGAACCCTCAACCTTTGGTACTACTCTGTTATTATCCCTCTTACACTTTATATTAGCATACTTAATTAGTAATAAACACTCCTGATTTTTAGATATTTCGAGTTCGAACTTGGACATACGGAGTTCTCGAGTCTGAGTAACATAAAATAACATGCGAGTATGTGGCCTATCTATCTCTTTTGGACTATTTACTCATTGATTCTTTTGGTCAGTCAGGTAACTTGCAGTACCATATACTAATCAAGTGCGGGTTGTGATATGTACTCACTACTCACCCACACTAATTTATGATAATCCAGAGATTTTAAGATAAAATGAAAGACTGATGAAGTTATATTAGATAATAAATGGTTCAGAGATTACAACTAATAAATGAAAATTCTGGACATTCGAGAGGTCCAGCCACTCCTGTCAGATTGAGAAATTAATTAATAGTTTCTAGCTGCCCTAACCATTTACCCTCATTCACCTATTAACCCTTCTGAGGTGAATTGAACATCCAGCCCTTGGGCTTGCGTCTCTCACATGTCTTTATAATATTTGGGCTAGACCGAGGTATTACTGATTGACTCAATTTAACAATATTTTAGAGGCAATAATGCATCACAAGGTGGTACCCTGTAACATTGCATTTCAAATGGTTTAGACTCTTACTAGAGTACGTGTCTTTATACTTTATCCAAAGTAAATTTAAGTAACCCCATGGGAAGGAATAGGTAGCAGACAGTGTCTATTATGTTGTTGCGGGCTAAAGAAAGGAGTATTGAGGAACAGATGTCTGATTGTAGATTTTAGCAATTATAACCTAAACACTAGAAATAATGACAATCATAGTAACAAATTTAATTTGATTATCTTCTCTTTCCTTCATTTGCAAGGACATCCTGATTGATTCGTTTGAGTGGTTTTATATAGCATGAAAACAAGTAGTAACCTGGCCTTTTCTCAGCAGAACATTTATAAGTAGAATTAGATTTATTTAGTCGCTAGTTTTCCAGATGAATATTGTATTGTATTTGTCCCCTGCTGGTTGGAAAGGCAATATGAAAATAAACCACATTCAGATGCATTACTCATGTGCTGCAATGGAAACACTCTGGAGGCCATTAAGAGGATTCAGAAACAGTAACAATCACAAATCAATGGACACGATAAAATCACCTCATATGCTCGTCGCATCTCCCTCTCAGTCTCAAACTCCACAAAAGCATAACCGCGGGATGCTCCAGTTACTGCAAATCAGAAAAATCAAACATGTAAACCTGAGATGGACATTGTTAGTTGTTGGACAATATGCAAACAAAAAAAAATTGTTCTATTTAGAAAGCAATTTTTTCACACAATTAGAAAAAATTGCCTTTTAAAAATCTTTAATGTCTAAAAAGTAAAAAACAACAATCAAGCTTTTTCTGAAATACAAAAATTCCTTCAAAGTTATATGGTAAAAGACTACAAAATTAATACAAAATTAGTTACAATCAAGCTTTGAATTAGTCATTAAAGTTATGGGTTAAATCTCAAAGTAGCCACTTAACTAAAAGACATTTATCGAAAATCTCATTATACTTATCGGAGACTCATATGCACCACTATAGTTGCAAGTAATGATATAGCCGTTAGTCAACTTCTTGACTTGACGGAAAATGTGTTCAAATTAAGAGAAGCAACACTTGTGGAAAGACGTACAACATGTGTGAGATCTTCTGGGTTACTAAACCATTTATAAGACAATTTTCATTTTTTAAAATCAAATTAAATTCATTTATTTTAAATTCAAATTTATTATTATAAATTATGTAAAAATATATTATATTTTAAAATCAATAAAAAAATAAAAAATAATAAAAAATATATTTTAGTCGCCAAATTTTACTAAACAAAATTATGATAAGAATTAATTTATTAATGTCTTTAAAAGGTTCAAAAATATTAAAATGCTTATAATATTAAACTTGGAAAATTTAATTTACAATATAGTTAATGGATCGCTGAAGTTTTAAAAAAAATAAATTTATACAATAAGATGTATACAAGATAAGAATAAATATTACTTAAAAACTGATATTAGTAAATACATATCATGTATAAGCCTATACTGTAAGATCGAACATACATGAATATAAACACAGGCACGACAATGATTATGGAAGTCAACAGTTATAAGTTAATATATAGACCAAACAGATGACGCAAAATAAGGTCAAACTTATACTCCCTAATCCCTCTTCCCCGCCCCCTCACAATATACACACACACACAAAATTCATATGATTAAGTATGAATGAGCAAAGAAGTAGTAGTAGTTACCAATATGTCTAACTATTCTCAGATTCTTCACATTGCCAAATTTGCTCATAGCCTGAAAAACGCAAAACATCCACATAGTCCATTTAACAAAACCCGTAAGTTAACAGTCATTCATTCTTGTATATAAAGATCTGCACACAAATCATGTTACAACTTACAATATAAAACCATGGTATGGTAGCCTACAAACTCTAACAAACTAACTACAATTAAACCTCGATAAATGAATACCCTTGGCACCAAAATATTTTATTCATTAATCGAGATCATTCATTTATCGAGATCAAATATACATTATCCCTATTATGTCGAGACCGGATAAAAGTATTCATTTGCCGAGATTATTTGTTTATCGAATATTCATTTATCGAGGTTCTACTTTTCTATACTAAAAATCATAGAGAAAGGGGATACCTTGTGAAGGGCCTGTTCGGTAGTGAGGTGAGAGAGGTGACCAACAAAGAGAGTGCAATAAGGGTCTCCATTAACCTTCGGGTCTCCAAACGGGTCATCTGCAAAACCAACCGAAATAGTTAAATCTCGATAAATGAATACTCTTAAGACCTAAATATTATATTCATTAATCGGGATTATTCATTTATCGAGTTAAAAAATACTGTCGGGAATGAAAAAGATATTAAGTTGTCGAAATTATTTGTTTATCGAATATTCGTTTATCGAGATTCTACTTACAGAGGGTGGCTATAGAACAAAGGTGGGCTCTGTAAACAGCATTATCGTGAGGAAGAATATCAGTTCCATCGATGCTTCCTGATTGAATTGGATGATATGAATCTGCATAAAATACAGAGCTCATCTTCTCCCTGTTAATAGAGCTGCTCAATTCGCGAGACATTTGATTCAACCCTTTATAAAGCAGCAGTAGTAGACTAGTAGTATATATTCAGCGACATACAAAACACTTTTTGTGATAATTGAGTTGAAATACCCAAAATTATATCCTTATATATAATCTCTGTAAATCAGATAATATGTTACGGTATGACACGGTTTGGTCGTCAATTAAACAAATAAACCTACAATCTGATAAATACCTCAGCTATGCCCAACACCTAACTAGTATATAGTAGAAAGAAAATTTCTATTTTTTGTTAACTTCTTTTCATTAAAATTTAACTTTTAGAATTTGGAAAAATAATATTGTTTCTAAAAAGTAAATGTGTTATATAATATAAATAACATGATATTATCATTTATAATTAATAGAAATTATAGCAATATAAATAACATTATACTATTTTTATCTGGTTGTGCATATTGGAATTATAATACAAGTAAAAATAAAACACAAAATTAAATTTCAATTTAATAAAATTGTAATTAGAAAGTTTTATAAAATTAGACAAACAATTCTAAAAATTAAAATAAATAACACAATTTATGTTAAGTACAAGTGAAATATTGTATTAAATCAAAAATAATAATATTAAATCAAAAGTAATGTGTTAAATTCAATAACACCATATAAAAATAATATTAATACAGGGAATATAAATTGTTAAATAATCAATTACACCGTTTATGTTTACGCATATTGAAATTATAATACAAATAACAATATAACAAAAAATTAAATTTTAATTAAATAAAAATGATACTAGAAATTTTTATAAAATTAGACAAACAATTCTACAAATTTAAATAAATAACACAGTTTATGTTAAATACAAGTGAAACAATGTATGAAATAAAAAATAATATTAATACTGTCGAAAGTAATGTATTAAATTCAATAACACCATTTAAAAATAATATTAATACAATTGAAAATAATTTATCAAATAATCAATTACATCGTTGATGTTTATATTAAAAATATGCATATGAGTAATTAAAAATCAAAATTATTAAATATAATCAAAAAGAAATTGAAAACCATTCACAAAAATTTATAAGACTAAAAGAACAATTAAATAAACTACTAAAAAACACATAAAAATTAATAAGAAAATCCCGTGCATTGCACGGGTATAAAACTAGTATCATAAATTAGAAGAATGGCCTTTACTATCACTCGAGTTTATGATAAAACTAAAATCCCGTGTCTTCCTAGTGGGTCCGTGTGTAAAGGTTTTAAAATTGGTCCAAAAATATAAATCAAACCAAACATACCCAGTATATCCCGCAAAAGCAGAGTGTGGGGAGGGTATGATATACGCAGTTTTCCCCTCATTCAAAAGAACGAAGAGGCCCTCGGCTTGTGTGTGAACATGTGTAAATATAGAATATAACTATAAAAAGATATAATGCGCAATACCGAATATGGACTGTTTGTAGTCACTTTTATCCCACATAAAAACACTTTTGATATCTCCAACCCAATCTTGGTTAAGAACACTCGCAGAACTTCTAATGTGTAAATTAAATAACTCCTTGTTCAAAAAAAGAAAAAGACATTATATCTACCAAAAAATAATTAGTGCCAATAATGTATGAAACCCATAATACAATAATAATAGAATTAAGTACCTTAACATAATGAATAAACTAACATTATATGTTACTAACACTGTATTCTACTAACCCCTCAAAATACAAGATCAATCTATCTCATAAGTTAATCGACCACTCTAATTCGACGCCTTCAAGACCTTCTATCTAATACCATATCCCCTCGAAGGTTTAAACAATGCAAATCTAGTGAAAGTAGGTTATGCCACATTCTTCTCGGTCTTCCTTTCCTTCTCACACCCGGCAACACTAAACCTTCAACTCTCCGCACTGGAGCCGTTAGACGCCTCCTCCGAACATGTCCAAATCATCGCAGTCTACATTCCCTTACTTTTTTTATTATAGATGCAACTCATAATTGCCTTCAGAAAAAAAACTCATCGACAATCTATCTAACAAGGTGTGACCACAAATCCAACGCAACATCCTCATTTTCGCTACCTCTAGGCGTTGTTCTTAGGCCTTCGTTACCGCCCAACATTCCGCCCCATACAATAAAGTTGGTCTAATCTCCCTTCGATAAAATCTTCCTTTTAACTTTAAAGGGATCTTTTTATCACACGGTACTCCAGAAGCAGCCCTTCACTTTAACCATCCAGATTGGATACGATGTGTAACATCGGCGTTTATCTTACCATCTTTATGAATCATAGATCCCAAATACTTGAAATTTTCTTTCGAAACTAATAAATAATTGCCAAATCGAACATCAACCCCCTTTTCGTCTGGCTCGTTACTAAAATTACACCACATGTATTCAGTTTTTGAATGACTAACACGCAAGCCTAAAGTCTCCAATGTAACTCTCCATTGTTCCAATTTCTCATTAATCTCCGACTTTTTCTCATTAATAATAACTATGTCATTCGCAAAAAGGATATACCACGGTACAACATCCTGTATTCCTCTACTGAGTACATCTATAATTATTGCGAAAAAAAATGGACTTAATGATGATCCTTGATGAAGTCCTATCCTGATCGAAAAATATTGAGTGTCACCAACAGGTTTCCTGACACTAGTCAATATTTGAGAATACATTTCTTGAATTTCCCTCACATATATCCAGGACACACATTTACTCTCCAAACTTGTCCAAATTACGTTGCGCGGAACACTATCATAAGCTTTTTCCAAATCTATAAACATCATGTGCAGGTCCATCCTACGTTCCCTAAATTTCTCCATTAACGCCTAAGAAGATGAATCGCCTCCGTTGTCGACCTTCCAGGCATGAAACCAAATTGATTTTCTAACACTGTAACCTTGCTTCTAAGCCTAATTTCAATCACTCGCTCCCATAATTTAATAGTATGACTTAAAAGTTTAATACCACAAAAATTACTACAATTTTGCGTATCACCCTTATTCTTGTAAATTGGAATAATAATACTACGCTTCCACTCATGTGGTATCTTACCAGTCCGAAAAATAAGATTGAAGAGTTGAGTCAACCACTGCTCACCCTCCTTGCCTAAACACCACCATACCTCTATAGGGATTTTGTCTGGACCAGTGGCTTTACCTTTACCCATCTTCCTTAATGCTAACTTAATTTCTTCACCATTTATTGGTTGTATATGTTGGGTTCCGAGGCATAAAATGCAGCGGATAAAAGTAAATAAAACAAAAAATTTCGAAACCCAAAAACATGATCCATGTATAATTGTGGGAAGATTATGGAGATAACGAATCATATCTTTCAAGAGCTTGACTTTCACGAACTCAACGGAGATCTTAACTATCACGCTTTGTGCCTAATTCTTGGAGAAACACATATATGGTATCCACACGAGCACCTCCAAGAACGTCTCACAAACTTGACTACGGAATGGATGTACTAGCCTCCTTCTTGACGATCCGAATTACCTATGTCTCTCTTTGCTGCTAGGGTTTTCTCCAAAACGTATTGGCCTCTTTAATCTATCATTATCTATTTATAATGGCTGATTAAAATGCCCATAAAAGTAAAACCCAACCCTAGTAGTTATAGGATTAAATAATAAAAACGAATTTCTATTATTTCATTAATAACTAAGTCATACTTAATTATTATGGGAAAAAACATTCCCTTTATTCGAATTTATATTATCTCAATTAAGTCTTACTTAATTATAATAAAATTCAAATAATCATCAATTAATTTAAATCCATAATTTAAATTAACTGTTCCATTAAGTGCTCTATTTGTGCGACCCTATAGGCTATTATTTAATTGGCAATAATTTTATTATCTAATAAAATTATAAACAATGAGCGTTATCTAGTAATACATCATTATTACCCAATTAAACAATAATTAAATCGTGATTAGATAAAACCTTTCATGATTAATGTTTTTCGTGTAATATAATCCCTTTAACCATACATATTATAGATTAAACTCGAGGCATGTATTTAGTCATCCTCTTCAACATTTAATCCGAATTTACTTGATCCATGAGTAGACTATCAAGACAAATAATTATTTGAGCATGGCCATACTTTTTATAATCTCACTCAATCAAGAGACCAATAATATCTCTCCTAATTATAAGAGGATTAAAATTCTTTATCTATCATTCATATTTCTCATATGACTCATGATATACCCGATGTCCACTTTTATTATCACCCGATCAAAAGTAACTTTTAATGTAGTCAAAATATATTAATCCTCGTATAGAAATATAATGATTTCAAGTCAAATGATCGTTACACCATTATCACCGTGAATCTTTCTTATGACTTTATTAAACATGAATAATCTCATTGTGGGTTTATCCAGTACCATGTAATCTCACATGTACCTATGTATTTATTTTAGTATATCCATACTTATAACCAATGAGATGTGGTTATCTTGTTAAACAACATACTAGTCTATCTATGTATTATTATTGTCCTATATAGTAATACTCGATTAGGGACCTTTAAGAATATGATATATTATATAATCTCAAGTTCAAGTCATTTACTTAAACTATACAATGTGTATCATGATTCTAAGGATATTTATTATGCTAACAAAATATCGCAGTAATTAAGCATAATAAATACATTTATTGAATGATCAACTGACATAAAGATTTAAAAGAATAATGTATTGCATCTAGGGCACCTACACTAACAGTATATTAGAATCGCAATGCAATTGACGAACTGATTCACACTCAATCTCCTATCCACTTATTAATTAAATTTTGACATTTTCTATTTGATACAAGTATTATGTATATCTATCATTTCTCTATAAAAAAATGTGTTTTTAATATAAATGTATTCAAAAGATGTGTTTTCAAGGAAATATTCATTTTATGTAAAAATTGTTCTAAATTCTAAAATTAATCTTACCAAGCATGATGTGCATTGTGTGATCTAAGTTATTGAGAGAATTATGCAAAATAGGCCCTAATTCTATTTTGCCCGAAAGGTAATGCCACCGTGGGTTTACTATGCGTGTCGTGGGTGCATTCTCCTTTGTGTATTTTTTTATAATATATATATATATATATATATATATATATTATTTATAATAATATATAAGTAGGTTGCACTTGTATTTTATTGGTAGAGAACTGATAGTTTCTTTTTTAATATCGCTCATTATTTGTTTATTAATTTGCTTATAATAAAATTTTATCATTTTTTGGTTATTGAGTATATGGTGGGCGATAAGACATATATTCATTGTCCTTTCAAGGAATTTGATAACTATTGTGTTGGTCGTGCCGATGGAAGAAAACTTACACACGCCTATTTTATTATTCATCTTCGTAAGCACCACTTTGATTCTGACACTCCGATTGCCTATTAGGAGTTAATTGGTAAAGACTGTGACGCCTTTAATGCAGTAAATGATATGTTTCGTCAAGTTGACCGGTGACTTCGGGGGATTGTATGAGTATGCATTCAGTTCGTAAACATTGTAAGTTTGCAAACGGTCAATTATTTCCGCCGGTAAAGTAGGATGATGTGTGAAAATGAAGAAGGAAGGATACCTTGCAAACAATAAAGCCCTAATTCACTCATGCCACTGAGAAGTGTCTCCATGGTGGTTTTGTCCTTCACATAACAAGAAGATGGTGAAATTCAAGAAAACAATTATTACCACGATAAAGTTTTTGAACAGATAATAAATATTTAGTAATAGAAGGAACACGCAAGACATCACGTAACGCCAAAGGACATTTAGTAGTAATCAAACTAGAATTACCTTAATGAGTAATTGGAAGAAATTTACCATTACCAATAAGTAAATCGTCTGTGCCATTATATTCATTAATAATACATAAGCCTGAGATATAGGAATAACATGGTGGGTGGCTCCCGAATCCGGATACCGAGAGCTCTTTCAAAGAACATGGAGTTTGAGCATCATTATAATCATAAATCATCCAATTTTCCACCGCAAATACTGGGCATAATAGAATTTGCTCTCATGCTTGTCAAAACATCAATATCCTAAGTGTTTAAGTAAATACCCCATGAAAATACATTATTTACAACATAAAGAAAAATTATGAAGATTATGTGGGCAAAGTAAAGGGTACATTGCACAACCAAACACATGCAAAAATTTGGAATCCAATTTATTATGAAATAAACGAGTAAAAGGAATTGTGTTTTGAAAGGATTGAAAAGGCATGAGTTTGATAAGATATACAACCATTTCAAAAAAGAATTCCCAAAAATGATATAAAGCACCACAATAACCAAGAAGAGTGAGGCCGATGTCAATGATATGATGAATCTTACGTTCAGCTGTCCCATTTTGTTCATGAGTATGTGAACAAGTCACACGATGGACTATCCCTTGAGAACATAGAAGATTAGATAATGATCGAAATTGACCACCCCAATCAGAATGTGCATGTTTAATAGGTAACGGAAATTATTTTTCTGCCATGAGTTTAAATTGTTTGAACATAGCAAGCACATCACTTTTTATTTTTAAGTGGACAAAGCCAAGTAAATAGAGAATAATCATATATGAATAAAATAAAATACTTAAATCCATTAAAGGAAGTAACTGGGGACGGCCCCATACATCCGAATGAATCAACTTTAAAGATTAGGAACAACGATTACTAGTCAATGGTAATGAGACGCGGTGAAGCTTCCCTAAAGAACAAGCTTCACATTTATATGAAGAAACTCTATAACTAGAACAAGGTAAATGAAATTGTGTGACAAGGCCACGAACAACGCTATAATTCGGGTGTTCAAAGATGAGCATGCCACCGTTCAAGATTTGCAAAATAGCTTGATGTGTCAGAAAATGAAGAAGGAATGATATGTTGCAAACGATAAAGCCCCCACTCACTCTTACCGCTGAGAAATGTCTTAATGGTGGTTCGGTCCTTCACAAAATAAGAAAAAGGGTAAAATTCAACAAAATAATTATTATCACGACAAAGTTTTTGAACATATATTAAAGATTTAGTAAAAGAAGGAACACGCAAGACATCACGTAACGTCAAATGATATTTAGTAGTAGTCAAACTAGAATTACCGTAATGAGTAATTGGAATAGATTTACCATTATCAACAAGTAATCCATCTATACCATTTTATTCATTAGTAATACTTAAAATACATTTACCATTATATTTATTGACAGTGCTTTTTGGTATAGTAAATTATATTAATCTAAAGATACATTTCAACTTATTAAACACAGAGCTGCAATTCTTAAACAAATCATTTCAACTTTCAAGTAGCCAGAACTATTTTATATCACATATAAACCTGATAAAATATAACATGCTGACAACAATTAGTCATGAAACTAGAAAAGCAAGATTACTTTGTACCAAACAAATTAAACACGTACTCTGAATTTATGCCTGCATGTAGCCCAAACAGATTGTATGTGTGCCCTGACTTTGCACCTGCCTGTCGCACTGCATAGCCGAGATGAATAGCTTTGCACATAGCCCGAGAAAATGTGAGACCGATCAAAAGAGTAAAGACGGATTCAAATATAGAAGAAAGCAACCAATAGAATACTAATTGTTCTTTGTTATACCGAATTTTATATTCAAAATTTGGTTCCTCAAGAGATGTTGTAATATCAAGAACAATGGGGGAAGGAATCAGAACTGATTCATCAGCCATGTCATGGAATTTAAGATAGTTCGTAAGTGGAGTAAATTGAAGTTTCCAACTAGCGAAATTATCACGACGAACAAGTTTAATTAGAAATGTTTTGTACTGATATGGGTAGGCAAGGATGGTGCAGAAAAGAAAGAATGAAGATGACATATTGAACTATTAACAACAGAAGCTGATACAAGTGATGTGGTAGAAGTCGAGGCAGAGACGGTGGTGGCAGTAAAATTAACATGGCTCTGATACCAACTCAAATAACTGAAATTATATGAGAGCAAATCCAATAATGTCTTAAATTATTGTCCTAAACTATAAATTGCGGCATTTTGATTAATTAGATACTCCAACAATGTCCTAGTGGTGCCTTAAAATAGTAGAACATCCATCAAATGTCTCATTTTTAAGGCTCTACAGGGATGCCTAATTTCAATTCTTTTAATAAAAAATTTGATTCCCTCTTTTTTACACATATATTCTCTCTCATTTTTTCCATTTCCTTCAAATATAATTTAAATATAATATTATTTTAATGATAAGACACAACTATAAGACATTGTTGTTGGAGTGCATACATGAGAATATTGTCCTAAATTACTAAGACATCATATTTTATAATATTTTTAAGACATTTTTTTGGACACTCTTGGACTTGCTCTGATCTTACATTAACAACGTTTCCATGATCCCTTATATAAGTTAGAGTTTAACTAGGAATATACCGGTACATATCTAAATAAACTTATCATTACCAACTAAAGTTAATTCTTAACAATAAGGATAATGTTGATAATTTTATATTACTATAAATATATAATTAACAAATATTAACACAATAACAATTATAAATATTAAATGATATAAGCGGTTCGATTTTTCGGTTCGGTTAAAGGGACAAAACCGTAACCGTTGTTAAACCGTTTCATCGGTTAGTTATATTTTTTTCCCGGTTTTTGTTCATTTCAGTTTTTTCAGTTCGGTCTTTGGCACTGTTTCAATTTCTTTTTCTCATCCCTACATGCCAAGGTCCAAAATTTGAAATTCAAATTAATATTTTTATAGAGAATTGATTATCATAACCCGTACGAAACATGGATCAAAATTAAAATGTTAATAAAAAACATTAAATTGATAATAGTAAAGAATTGAACCTCATAAACATATTAAATAAATAAATGCTATTATATTTGTTTAGTTATGAAATTCCATCGTATAATTTTAGTCCTGCAACTACTACTTGTTTTAATTGATATAGAAATCTAACAAAACAATTTTATTACTAATACAATATTTTTGCGAAACGATTTTATAATTATCAAATGAACTAAACGTCTTTCTTATTTTAAATAATTCAATATTACTTTATATTACTTGATAATTATAGTCTTCAAAATATTGTAGTTTATTAATTTCATTTGATTATTGATAAAAAAATATTTTTTTAATTAAAATTAAATTAATACTACTTAACTTAGTTTAATATTATTAAATAAAATTTAAATGCGAACTTATAAGTTGGTGTTAAAAATTGATTTTTAAGGTTGAGATGGACGCTGCAATTTTTAAAGCACTGATTTTAAACAAGCCCAACAATTCAGGAAACACCAATACACTGTTACTCACTCAGTCATTTCAGCAAACACCTGGTGTGCAAAAACTTCAAGCTCACAAAACAGCAATCCAGAGCTTGTAAAATGGTAAACAAACCCTGGAGAATCATCCCACGGCCTCTCCTGGAAACAATCCTCAACAATCACGCCAATCATCACCGTGTTCCTCAGCCTCTCATTCTCCACGGCCCGCGTGGCGTGGGCAAAACGACTCTCATTCTCGAAAGTAATCGAAAAATCCAAATTATTCAATTTTTCAATAATTATTCAACTTTTTTTTAATTATAATTGTAGTTATATGTATGTGTTTTTGTTTTTTATTTTTTTGTAGGGCTTATGGAGAGGTGGAATGAAGGGGTTCATGTAACAGGATATGTGGATTTAGCTGAATCGATTGAGTCGAATCACCCGAAACACGGGCATTCGTATCCGTGGGCGTCTTGGTCGGTTTGTAAACCGCCAGGGCTTAGTAATGTGACATCTCAGCTTGATAGTTGTCTCGAGAATATGGCGTATAAGGGAATTGAACTTGGCACGATTAGTTCGGATCAAATTTATAGAACTATGAGTAAATGGCATAATTTGAATGCGTCAGTTAAGGAGGTTTTGAAGGGGGATTTAGGTGGGGGGAGGAGGGAGGTTTCGGGGGTGAGGTTGTGGGAGAATGCAGTGCGTAGGTTAAGTGTTCGAGGAAATGTGGAGGAGAGGGGCGGGGTTTTGGGGGTGGGGGAGAAGAGTAGGAGTTTGAGGGTTGAGGAGGGGGAGTATTATAGGGAAGCTGTAGCGGCGTTGAGGTTGGCGAAGGAGGTTATTAAGGTGCAGCAGAAGTGGAGAGGGAATGCTGTTAGGGAATTGAATGAGAAAGGGGGGTTTTCGAGGTCGTTGGCAAATTCGGCTACTGATTGGCCGTGTCTTTTATTGGAACTTTTGTCTGCTGCTTCAGAATTTGATTATTTTCAGGTAAGGGGGCCTTGCAGATATTTTGGTATCTTTCGTTTAGTATAATATAGCATGAGAAGGATTATTAAGTTGAAAATGTATAGGTACAACCGTAAAGTTTGAAGTAATTACCAGATTTTAAGCATGAGCTGATAAACTACAAAAATTCGTGAGAGTTAATTTATTAGTTTTTAATTTGTAATGGATGATCTAATTTGTAGACTTTCTCTACATTTTTTTCTTGCCATAATTGAGCAGCCGAAATTGGTGATCAACAATATTGATGTCCTAAAGAATGCCGAATTAGTAGATAATACAATGGTCCGTGGATCATTGTATCACGACAGTCTGATATGGAGAATAATAGCTTTGGGTGCCAATGAAAGAATTCTCCCAGTCATTCTTTTGACGTCAGACAGGTATTTTCTGTTGCTGCGCATTATAATTTTAGTCTTTTTATATGCATTTATGGTATCCATAATTCGTCAATCTGTTATTTTTTACATAGTGGTCAGTATGACGGACTTATGACAATTCCTTTAGTTGCTTTATATTTTTAGATTAGACCACTTTAGTAAACATAATATTTGAGATATTCACACATTAGGTACTCTCTTAGTAAAGTTTGGTATGTTTTCACACAACACTATCCATTTGTCTCTTGATTGCCAATTTCCTTCTGAAAATATTTAATTTGCACATTGCTACTTGTAGAAATTTAAGATCCTTTAAAAAGAGAGTGTAAGCATTATAATATGTTGTTGCAAAGGAAACTCTACTCATATAGACATATACCCATATTTATATATGAATGAAACCCTACTACTTACGCTTTTAGCATACCATTCTACTCTTTCTTCCTGTATTTCACTTATCCTAGGAACCAATAATATATGACGTTTTTGATAACTAGAAAAGTATAGAAAGGACAGATATTAGTGCATATTGACAGCACTGCAACTTGCTATGCATATATAAAGATTGCAAAGATAAATTTGCACAGATCTGCGTGTCCGCACATGTGAAACTGGGAACACATTTTTCCTCTTTTTGAAGCTCCGATGAAAACCTAATATAATAATAATCCTGTGATTTCGTTGGAAAATGAAATTATGCGTGTCAAGCACATCAGTCATGGAAATATAACTATAATGAATCGAAGCTTCTGATTCATCCTACCTATACATGCATTTCTCGTTTGCAAAAATTTCCATTCCAATTTTATCATCTAAACATCACAATT
Organism: Apium graveolens; assembly: GCF_009905375.1. NCBI lineage: Eukaryota > Viridiplantae > Streptophyta > Magnoliopsida > Apiales > Apiaceae > Apium > Apium graveolens. The sequence continues at coordinate 2,075,878 of NC_133648.1, read as the reverse complement.
ATTATGAGGGGTGAAGCTAAATGTTTAATCAGACAGGTGGTTCTACCTGTAACATGAACCACACTGCTAATATAATTTTTGTTACAATGTTTAATTATATTTTACTGTTATTTTCAAGATTAACATTGTACAAATAGAACTGACATTACAGTTAACTTGATTACTTGAACATGAAACAGTAAATAATAATTAAAAAAAAACACTAAATTATACCTTTGCTCAGCAGAGATACTGCGTAGCAGCTTAGAAGGTTTCCAGCATCCCCCCCCCCCCTTTAAGCTGAAATAAGAGCCAACCTAAATAGTTGTTAAGCTTTATAACTAAGTCTAAACCCCATGAATGAAAGAATGAATCCCCATTTTCCCTACTTAAAAAAAGATCTATCTGATAGAAAAGTGTTTTCTTATGAGCAAGAGTTTTACTTTATAAGTAATTATATCACAATGCTAGAACAAGTGGCGGTAATATTGTTACCTAGATTGTCAATGTGCATAGTGTGTGCCATAGTTATAGCATTAATTATCCGGTATACGTTTTAATCATGTTTTTTTATTTAAAATTGTTATATCATGTGATTCTTTTTATTCATTTTGTTTACAGTTATAAACATTGTTTGTATTCATTAATGTTCTGCAGCTATTATTCATACCGAGCTTTTATGGATTTTGGGTTTCCAGATATTTTCATCTCTCGAGAGGTAATCAAGAAAATTTTACATATGAACCAGTATCTTTTCCGTTTATCATGAGGCCGTACAATCAGTATTTTGTCTCACAGCTGTAATTATAAAGTGAAAAGGGCTAATTCAGTCTGGTCCTTTTCAAAGCCGAAGTAGTTGCTTCATTTTGAACATTGCTTTCCCACATAGTCGATGTTTTCTCAATTGTTTTCATACATCATTAACATGAAATCAGGGCGTCATATTCTCATGTTTATTAAAGTACTTAATATTATTTAATAAAGTTGTGCATGCATGGTTTGCTGGCCTGTGGAGTTTTTAGTCTATTATGATATATAAAATTTGAATTTCTTAGCGCATCTGACCTTTTTCAACTTGCAGACCTTTGGATGGACTCCTCAAGAGGGTAAACTGCATATGGTTAATGATTATTTCAGTCCTGCCGAGGTTGGAACGATTTTATAGAACAATATGACAATATATAGGCGTGATTTCTGTTGCAACCAGTGAAGAGCTAATTTGAACTTTGATGTTATATCTTTAAATTGTAGTGGAATGTGATTGTTGAGGTTCTAGGGCCAAACCCACGGCATCTGTTTGAGCTATATGCACTTAAACAAAGCAACTATTACCAAAAGTAAGTACTGCTGCATAATTTTTTTTCCCTTTTAACTCACACACCCTTTTTACCTTCGACAAGACTTAAACCCTTAAAATCCTGTAAATGGGGTGATGGCACTGCCTGTAGAGAACAAGCTTTTTGCTGAAGTTCATTTACATAGATGATTTTGTTTTGGTCGAGAAAATTTAAGTTATTTCATTTAAACTGCACAAGCAATCCCAAATAAGATCAAGGTCTTCTAGGCTAATTTGTTGTTATTGCCTGATGCCAGATCTATCACTTTCTTCTTTTTGGTATAGATCAATTTAGAAATTTAAATACTCATGCACCTTGCTTCAACTGGGGTCAAACCCTCAACCTCGTATTAATAAGAGGAGAGGGGGTATCCTCTAGGCGGGTGACGGCCCTTTCTTTCACTTTTTAAAGTAAAATGCCCAAAATATCACAACTCAGGAAAATAGCCCTTTTCATCACACAAAATGCAACTTTAACTTGCGTCTTCTGAAAACGCAACATCAAAATGCTTTTCTTCAAAAAAAATTGAAAACACAACTACAGCATTTGTTTGTGTACAAAAAAATTAAAAAGTACAAATGCTAGTTTAAGTAAAAATTTAAAATTGAAAACGTAAGAAGAGACTGTTTTTTTACTTTTTCAAAAACGCAAGTAATAGTTGCGTTACTATGTGAGAGGAAGGGCCATCTTATTGAATTGTGACATTTTGGGCATTTTGACTCCAAATTGTGATTAAAAGGGGCATTTCTCCCTCTAGGCTAAGCCTTGTGAATTTTAATCCGGACTTCTGTGAATTAGTTATGCAGTATTGCAATTATTTGTCCTGTTAATTGTTCTTATCATTCGGAGTCATTTACATTCTCTGTCAATGATAATGCAGGATCATGGAAGATAGGAGCAGTACATTTGAGGACATTGTAGATGCATATTTGGCGTATTTGCAAGTAAGAATCTTGACCTACAGTTCTCTCTTATATTTTAGCAGTAAAATTTTGATAAAGGTTCTATCGTCAAGGTTAAGGAGTAGTTTCTTCATATAATCAAAGAACTGTTTTTGACAAAATTTCTGGTTTTTCCGCTGTCATGAAACTTTTGTGATGTATCTACAACTCTTTGTCCTTTCCTGTATGCGCGCACGCGTATATATGATACATAATTATGAATATATATCTTTGACCATGACCTAGAATATTCATTTGTCTCTTGTGTTTATGGTGAGTTTTATTAGATAACAGTGGTGAATCCTGCCATGGATAAAGCGTTGTCACTCTTGCAAAAGTTTGCTGTTGATGCACGGAGTGGTAAGGTTTCAAAAGATAAACTGCGGTTTGGAGCCCCTTGGAGACACCCTCCACCTGCAAGCAACACTGAGTCACTCACACAGTGGGCCAAGCTTCAACTACTAGACTTTGTTCAGTCTCTAGTTAGCACGGAATTTGGGGTAACTTTTCTTCACGATTTCAACATCATAACTTTTTGTTACTTTTTTTTTCTCTGTACAAAATGTAGTATACTCGTGCATTCTTTTTATTCAAGATTTTGTGAGAATTAATTATTTCCTTAAAGATAAATGTTTGACACTTAAATGCCATTTTATCATATAAGTTAATACTCTTTATACCCCCATTTTTTTAATTCTTTATAGTTTAAACAACTAAAGACACTACAGCTCATAAAATTAGTATCTAATGGTTATAATTTCATTATTAGTATCATAGAAAATAAATCAAATTATCGTTTAAAAAATGGTCAAGTTGACTTCAGAAAAGTCGCAAACTTAAATTACGGGGAGTGGATAGAGTAGTGTTTTTTCAGTCTCAAATTTCCCATACAAGTAGGAAGCTTAGTTACTGGAATCCAATCTGGATCAATGCCTCAAGTAACATATCTTTCCTATCTCAAGCACGGATACAGATTAGTATAGAAGTGGTAGCTTACATGTGCAAGTAAACAGCCAGTTAGCTCCTGAAAATATCCTTTGATGTCAATGATAAATAGAAATGCAGGATCAAAACTCTGTGTAGAATGAGCATAGCACTATTAAGATCTTCACACACAGTTGGTCAGTAACACATCTCTATTATATTTTTAAATCTGTTACAGATCAACTATCTGGCTGATTGTAGCCTTGAGATCTTGGACGATCCTTCAGCTCTTGCATTAGTAGAGGTATGTGTCTTTCCATTTCTCCCTATGCTTTATAGTCCTCAAGTTTAGATGAATGGCTCTGACTTTCTGGTATCAATATTTCTTAGGTCGGCTTGCTTTATGCCCAGCGAGATCCATCCTTCATTCGCCCTATATCTCGTGGTATTCAGAGATGTCTTGTGAGATGGTAATAATGTGTATCTGTATATCTGAAAACCATGTTTAAAGCAGCAAGAAATATTTGCCAAGTAATACTGTTATGTGATACAATCACAGGCTTGTCCAGGAAAGACTGCAGATGAGCTTTCGGGGTTCACTCCGCTATATGTGGCAGCGTAGTATAAGAGGCCGTAGCTACCGTCATTTAATGTTACAAGTAGGCTATAAGTAAAAGCTCTAGGTAAGTGCTTCATCAATTTAAGTAAATAATGTCTATTCGTATTATTTCAATTGTTCACTCAATAGGCTTTCTTTGGATTCTCATTTCCACATACTTTTTTTGTGATGATTAATTCTACTCCAGGTTATTTTAAAGACACGATTTGTTTTTGTCAAAATATGCAGTCTGCCAAGTGAATTTTGTTGTATTTATGCAAGGTAATCAAAATAAGTAGCGCCGGTAGCGGCGATGCATGCATCTTTCCTCATATTTTTTTTTCTGCTTATTATGCAGTTGCAAGGTTACTCTTACCTTCTATCTCATAATAGTTCTGATGTTCTTTTTACCAAATTTTGCAAAACAGATATAAGGCAGAATTCAAGGTGATTCTCATCAACATATTGATACTGTAAGATCTTGAGCCCTGCATCTTTTTATTTTATTTTTATTTTTTTAATGGTGCTCACAAATATATCTGACCATGTCTTCATGATTTGAACTTTTTCTATTTTCTCAAGTACATGGTACCTAGCAAGTTAGCATAGACACTATTATCTCCGGTCAGTGGCGTATGTAACTAGTATTTATTAATTTTTTAAAGTGTTTTTTTTAATATTGAAATTAATGCATTATCTGCTGATTCTTGAAGTACTGAAAAGTCATTTTTTATATACTTTTCATGCAAGTCATACGATTGTTGTAAAAATCTTTCTAGTCAGTATTTCAAAAATAACATGTTAATCTTTAAACTTGAAAAATAGTTTTAGGCTCTTTAACTATGTGCTCATTCCCTAGTAAAAAATATTAGCTACGTGGTCCTCGGAGGATGCATCATGCCTTTCACTATAAAAACGTTGAGTTGCTCATATGCTACTATATATTCATCAGAATTCCCTACCCTTATGGTATGTTTTATTCTACTGACATCACTCAATTTGTTCTGTTTTAGATTTTGGCAGTCATCTGCCACCAGCTCCTATTTCTCCAACAGCATTAAAATAATACCGAAGGGATGCCATCTGTAATTATAAATGGAGTATACTGTACCCGTCATTTTTTTGAAGCAAGCTTTTGGATTCCGAAGACTAAGAAGGCACCCTACTGGGTAGTGATATGATCTGTTATTCCATCAGGCATTTCAATAGTGTGCATTATGAAGGGACTCTCCACCGTTATTAATTTACGGAGATGTCACAATAATTTTCTAATCATTCCGCCAGCAACAACTTTAAACAGCAGTTGGAAATTGGAGAAAAGAGAAAGGTAATAGCTCTTGATCTTCACAGAAAACATAATGTTACAATTATTTTTTGTAGCTTATTTGCATAATACAGAAAATGAGATAGGATGAAACCACAGGTAGGAATTTCGAAACCTTGCACCTCGGGAGCATACATGCTTAGTATATGTTAAATGTCACGCTTAGACATGCTTTCTTATTTAAGCATATTTTTGGATACTCTGTTGATAATTTGAGAGAGAAAGATTCTATATATTACAGTGTGCGGATGTACGATAAACTATATAGGGTGGTTCCAGTTCATTAATCAATGCAGCACACCGGTTCTTTTGTTCTAAACCACACCTAGTATGTCTGGTTTAGAAAGTGTCCTGCAAAAGAGTGATAATGAGATGTAGATTTTATCCTTGGTAGAACGAAAAGTCATTTGTTTGAGCACAGTGAAGAACTTTTTATCGTGTTTTACCGTAAAAGTAGAATTTTCAGAATATTGTTCACGCACATCCAGTTTGACCACTGAAACTGACCGTGGAAGGATGCTATGATGAGGGTATAAAATGACGTATACCTAGTTCTTGCGTTAATTAAAGGGTATGCATTACTGCTTCGATGTGCCATCACTTGCCGTAGCGAGTCCAGGTTAGTCAAAGTAAGTCTGTTTATTTGCTGAAAAACATTATTCAAAATCAAGTTTTTTTTGTATTATTGTCATGTAGACTGTTGACCCTCAACTGTATTGTGGCTTATTCATGTAGGCTGTTGACCCTCAAGTAAAGTACATCATTTACACATGACAAACCAACTTTCTTCCGCAATTTGATCACTTATTAATCATGTAAATTTCTGGCACTTTGTCTTAGCACTCTAATCACATAATTCGATATGCGAATTTTCTTATCATGTGCAATTTTTTTGAAAAGAGAATTGCTAGGTTTCTCAAATTTTTTCCCCAAGAACTTTCTCAGATTCTGATGTGTCATATAACAAATACTCCCCCCGTCCCTCCCATTTGTTTAGACTTTCGTTTTTTGGATGTCCCATCCAATTGTTTACATTTCAAAATTTTCCAAAAGTAGTAAAGTTTTTATAATTTTTAAAATAACTACATCCACTATTTTTCTCCACTATATCCACTTTATACATATAATATTAATCGGTCCCACTATTTTACTCATTTTTTCGAATTTTTTTTTACTATTTTATCATTTTTCTCAAACTCTGCGTCCAACTGAAATGTAAACATTTGGGAGGGACGGAGGGAGTAGCAACTTTCCTAAACGCAGTACTCCCTCCATCTCATATTAAATGTCTTATTTTGCCTAGTGTATGATCAATTTTATGATATTTTGACCGCAAATTACACTTAACATATAATTAAATAAGTTTCAAAACTTATATCATTAGAAAATATATCTATTTTTTTAAAAAATGTATCTTTCACTTTTTAAAATAATATATAAATTTGTCTTAATTATCGGTCAAAGTCTAGTCAGTTTGACTATCTAATAATTAAAACATGACACATGGGGGGAATATAAGACATTGCGTGCATTAATATGCGCTCACAAATTAAAACATGTCATGTGTTTGTAACTTGGTAAAAAAAATGGGAGAGAATTTTGGGGAATTTAATACTACTCTTCGAAAAATGACGTTCTCAGAAAACTACGTTTCATTGCGTTATTTGTTTATAGCGAGATTGATTAATTATAAACCTTTCTTAATTATAAACCTTTCTTAATTAGTATGACCACTTTGAGCGACATATTGTTACTCTACACTACAAAATGAAGTGGCAAACATGATGAATAATAGCTTTCTCTTTTGCATATAATTGCATTTTGTCGTGTTTCGATGCTCAAGTCACTTGTGAAAGAACTATATTTTCTTTTAAAGTTGCTGGTTTAACTAAATTCTGGACACAAAAGACGTTATAAGGAAACATTATTTGTCAAAATGAGCTGTGGCTATGAATAAGATCCTATACAGTATACACACTCACGTGTATTCAATCAAAAAGGTTATATTCCATTGTTTCAAATAATAAATCAAAAATTAAAAGAGGGCATCTGAACTGTTAATTGAGAACGAGAAACACAAATTATTCAATTTGACGGAGGGAATTAGCCTGTAACCCGTGCGATGTACGGTTACTTTTAATATTTTTGTTTTATGTATTCAATATATTTAATTTAATTATAATATTTTGAGTACTGTGATTCATTAATATCTAATATTATTGTTTTTTGAATTGGAATTTCGTATTTAATTTGTAATTGTGTATGGGTAATATTGTTTATTGTTTAATGTTGGTTTGTTTCCTATTTTCTTAAATTATTCGGTGATGTCAATTTTATTTTTAAAATATTTGGGATAGTATCCTAATTTGATATAGAGTTTTTTTTTTTAATTTGTGGTAAATTGTTAATAATTTTTGTGATATTAAAATTCATATTATTTTAGAAGTGTTTGGTTCATGATAAAAGAGACTTGGAAGAGGTTGAGTAAAAACTTACGCAATGCGGGCGGAGGTTCCGGTCTGGAAATTTGTTCAAACTGCATGTACGATTTGATTTGCGATTTGAAGAAAAAATCGTAATGTTCACACCGCGATCGCTCCTAAATATATAGAACGACATGAAACTAGAAAAAGGAGTACAAATAAATATATACATCAAACTGAGCACGGTTAGATAGGTTAAATGGTTTAGAGTTTATCCTCTGTCGTCCCAGATACTGGGTTCGATTCTCGTTCTGGGTTCGATTCTCGTTCATCGCAAGATTTACGAGAACAGATACTCATTTGTATTATAAACCATATTTATATAAAAAAATACATCAAACTAGAAAGTCTATCGAATCTATTGAAAAGGTACCAAAACAAAGCCTTTCAAAACTCTGAAACAAAACACCTGCAAACAGTTGCTTGATCCATTAAAAAAAGGAGTCTAATTAAATTTCGAGGCACGTTAGAAATCTTAACACACAAATAATCATGTAACTCACTTTTTCTTTCTTACCGCCCCAAGTCGTCCATGTGAGCGAGATGAGTGGGATCCACACAAAAGATTTAGATTAAGACATTTTATCTAATACCCCTTTAGTGCCTGCCTGGTCCCCCGGCGGCGTTCTTGTCCACGAGACTCGAGGGAGGGCCCAACGGAGACACGTGCCCTCACAGAATACAAATTTAATAATTATTTATTAAATTTTTAGATATAATTATATTAATTCATAAAGTGCCTTCACTAGACAAAGTTAAGTGCCCCTGTAATCAATAATGTAAGTAAATTTTTCGTTTATTTAGAGTTTTATGATCGTGGATTTTTGAATTTTCGCCTTCGGTTATAAATTGAATATTAAAGGCTTGAAATAGTAATTTTTAAAATGACAAAGAAAAAAGAATTTGAACTTAAACCACTAACTCGTAATATAGTCAACTAAGTACATGATTCCCCCGGAGAAATCAGGGCCGGATCCGCCACTGCTCTCTATGACGTTAATAAAATATACTATTAGTTTCTAAATTTGGTTATAAGTTAACTAACCACTCAACTATAACAAAACAATGGGCATTTAACTAGAAGGCAATCTTACTGACATCACTTGGATTGAAGAGAGATCAAGAATTAAACAATGGGTATTCAAAGTTTAGCACTAAACAAGGACTTAAGAGAGCAAAGTCATATTTTACTTACTGTCCCGAAATGAACGAGACACTTCTTTTTTGCACATTTCGTTAAAATACTTGTAAATAACATTTTTTCGGTTTTTTAATTTCATTTAGAAATATAAGGTTTATGTGCCCGTTTGAAAAATATTAAAATAAGTAATTTATAAGTGTTAAGTAGATAAATATATATAAGTTATATAAGTGTTTAAATAATTTTACTTAAAAGACATAATTTTTTTATTAAAATAATTTATAATAAATAATGTTTAAATACAATTAACTTAGTTTGTGGATTTAAAATTAGACAAGCATTTAAAAACATATATTTTTAAATTAAAATTAATAAAAAAATGATAAAATTAAAATAAGTTGAGAAAAAATACATTGTTACTAACATTTAATTTATCAGCTTATAAGTCGTAAATTCAACTTATAAGTTAGGTCGACAAACACTCGTCGATAAGTACTTACGGGCTTATAAGTGAATAAGTTACTTTTTAATTAAATGCCAAACATGCCCTATATATTCATATAAAACAAGAAAATCGGAAAAAAAATAATTTAAAAATATCTCTAACGAGCGCATTGGAATACGTATCGCTCGTTATTTTGGTACGGATGGAGCATTTTTTTACGACACAAACTATGTCTAACCGTTGGTCCAACTACCAGCACCAAATTAGGTACATAACGAGAAATAACTCCTCAATCTTCGAGTAATTCTCATAACTAAAGAATTCACCACTTTTCCTATAACAGAAGCAAGCTTCAAAAATCGATTAGTTAAACGTTGACAATATTTACATGTTGCCTTATTATCAAACAAGCTTATCATAGGTAGAGCCGGCCAATTGTGCGGGTTTGAACCGCCCCGCCCAGCCCAGCCCGCGGTTTTAGTGAAACATTCGGTATAATTTTGTATGATGCAAATTTACAAGTGTATAAACCGTCAAATTCGGCCCGCACGACTTGCACAAGCACGCGAGCTTGCGAAGTTTAGTGCCGGTTACGAGTCTTATTTTCTTTATTCGAGCCCGGCCCGGCCCGGTTCGTAAATTATGTGTGACGGTTCAGTGTTCATGCTTCGCGAGCTCAACCCCTGTTTAACACGGCCCGGCCCGCACGGACCGCCCAACTGGCCAACACTAATTATAGGTACTCTGATTCTATGTGCTTGCACAACAATACAGATACATTACAAGGTGTCCTAATACTACATATAAACTGCCATGTCCCGTGTGTTGTGCAGGATGTTGGACAGAAATACCACATTGTTTGAAATTAGTGATCAAAATATCAAATTTGAGAAATATGATAAAAAATATTGATAAAATACGCCTTTTTCAGATTGGATATTTGGAATACGCCATCTCAGATTATGTATTTAACATGTTTTTTTAAATATGGATACGCTTCCTGAGACTATATGCCGGAATAGGGGTGTATATACCCGAATTATTAACGAGCCAGGTTCGAGTAACTCACGAACAGTTTGGCTCCTTTACACCCCTATACCTGAATACCCATTCTCAGACTGTGTATTTCAACCAATTTTTTTTTTTTGAATTATTTCGAAAATGCACTTTTACACAAGAAAATAATTTTTTTTTTGAGATATCCAATCTAAGAATGGGTAAATGAATGGTAAAATTGAAGATATGTATTTTATATCACTTAGTCTCAAAAAATATTATTTTTATCATTTTTTTTCATGTGTACAATAAGTCACTAGTTCAGTTTCTCACTTCCGTTTATAATTTGTACCGTCCTTCTCGCTCGTTCGAGCATACTAACATGTACATGTCTGGCATGTGATTCAGAATTCATAAAGAAAACTTACCACATAATGCATCATTCCTGTGTTTCCTATAAAGAATCGAACCGACTTCATGAACTCAATCACATACCTGCTTTTGCCGACCCTGTAGAACACAAGAGGGGCAAAAGGCAAGCAATTAGATATCGAAAAGCAATGCTTAAACATGATGAACATCGATAATTGAGTTTAGAGGTTAACTAAACTACAATTAGAACATGTCATTGTTTAATACAAATATAAATCTATGTATTACAAGTTACAATGATTAAATGCATGTGGGAGTCAATTTAGGGACCTTTGAGAAGTCTCTATCTTTTAGCTACTTCCAAGACCTCAAAGAGGTCACTCATTTGAGATCTACATGATTCATACTTTTACCGGAATGACGTTAATATCAATCTTATGATCCCGGAAAACTCTATCTCACGTAAGGCTAAGGCTGTACACGAATCGAACTCAGACGAACTTTTAACGAACTCGGACAAAATCTTAATGAACCGAACACTGTTCGATAAGCTTATCGGACAAAATTTTTTGTCTGAACTCGAATTCGGTAATATTTGAACCGAACACGAACTGTTCGCGAACATATCGAACCAAACCGAACACGAACGAACATGAACTGTTCGCGAACATTATTTGCTAGTGTAGGTAAAAATGGTTACCTACTTTCCCGAAATAAGAGGAACTCTAGGGCTGTGCCCCAAAGTTTGAAAATGAAGAGAAGAGAAGAGAAGAGAAAATATAATTTTAAAATTTTTCTTCATAGGCGTACTCCCGAGTTTTTTGGCGAGAGAAGAGAAATGATCGGAAGAGAAAATTTTCTACAATTCCCCCCCCCCAAAACTTTCTTCCCAAAAGTGGGAAGATTTGGAAATATCCCCTCACATGTCTTCTTTTTCACGGCCACTTTCTCTCTTTTTTACACAAACTCGGGAGCACACAACTGATTTAATTTCTTCTACTATTTCTTTTCTTTTCTCTTCTTCTCCCATCTCTTCTGTTCTCCTCACTCCTGAAAAATCTCTGGAGCACAGTTAGAGCCGGAAATTTCGTACACAACACGAAAATGACGGGTTTTGTTTGACATTTTTGGTACACGAACACGAAAGTATACAGATGAATTTATGTCGATTTTGGGTTTACCCTTGGATACACGACACGAAACGAAAGTAAACGAAATAAATAAATATTTAAATAAATTTATTAAAATTATATGAATACATATATTTTAAAATAATATTTTACATATAATATTTACAGAAAATATATACAAAATAGATTCAAATTTAAATTTCATAAGACATAACTGCACTTGAGTCTTTATGACTTATTGACTTAAGATTTGACTAGTAAAAATTTCATATTTAAATATATATTTTATTTATCTTTATTTTTATTATTAATATTAAATTACACGAAACACGACACGAAACGTACACGAAATGAAGGTACACGAACACGAAACGAAGCGAATCCTTAACGGTTCGGATTTGTGTTAAGCATTCATGACACGAAACACGAAAGTACACGACACGAAAGTATACGAAACAAACGAATTGTCAGCTCTAAGCACAGCGTAGAAAAAATCGAAACTGTTAATCAAAATGAGGACCATCAGTTGGAAACTGACTCAGCATCCTCTCTGCACTTCTCTTATTTCATGTTACAGAATGATTAAATCCCCCATCTTCTGCCCTAAATAATGACAAGTTCTCGAAATATAAGTTAATCACGAAAAATCCATTAAGCAAAATAATCAGTTTAAGAAGGTATTAATTACATTACAAAGATGGATACAAGGATTGAAGAGTCAAATATTCACTGCTACTAAAATGATATAAGCATGGTCTAAATTGAACAGAAAATATCGATATATTCATGGGTCATACGATCAAATCAGATGTCGTTTTCTCGAGGAAAAACTAATAAAAAACATGCTTTAGAGGCTGTTAAACGATGAGCAACAAGGTAGCTTCCTAATTTATTTTTTTATTTCATCGTACGTAACACGCAGCAGCTACCTTCGGGTGCGCACCGGTAAACCGTACGAGCTCGTGCAATAGTCTGCAAATCACGTAAACCAAGATAAATCGCATTTAAACGATAAACTCTGTCTCATGAGACATAATCATAAATTCTCTTCCCGTGAGATTCGAACATGTGATCAAGAGAATAATTATCCCCTCTTTAACCAACTGAGCTAAACCTTGCGGGCGTAGCTTCATAATTTTAATTTCTCCGGTCTTCAACTATTCAAATTTAGGGGTTGCAGCAGCAGCCACCATCTCATGGTCAAGAATGTTTTATCTACCAGAGTGGGGTCTTATCATATTATTGGACAAATTTTTCAACACTCAAGCATGAAACAAATATTCAACGTGTAATAGACCCAACATGGTTTTATTTTTAATTTTTTTTTATTAAATCTTTGAACCTCTACTATCTACGAAAAGTGTATTTAATCAAGATTTTAATGAAAAATTTTGGATTTTTGAAATCAAGAGGTATTCAATTTAGATTTTAAAAAATCATTTAAAATCTGATGATATTCAATAGTGAATTAGAAAAAGTCTTTTAAAATATGAGTGTATTCAATTTAGATTTTAAAAAGATTACTGGAATCTAGAGGTATTTTGATGGATTTTTAAAAATCCATCAAAATCTGATGGTATTCAAAAGTCCGTGAATTTTTTTTTTTGAAAAAGTGGTAGATTTTAATGAATTTTCTAGTTCATTTTTAATTTTTTGAAATCTCTTTAAAATACACGAGATTTTGAATGATTTCCGGAAAACTCCACAAAATCTGTAAGACTCCGCAAGATTTTTTTATCAACTCCGTCAAAATCCACGAACAAGTAAAATCAACGATTTTTTTTAAAATCCATGAATTATTATCATTTCTTTAAAATCTGAAATGAATACACCCTGAATGCTTGATGCTTCTACTGATACTTCACTTCTCTATAAATAGAACCTAAAACTCTGCATATCCTTCTCACAACTTCATAAGCTTCAACTTACACACACTCAGAGAAAGAACACAGAGAAATGGAGAACTTTCCAGTCATCAACTTAGAGAAGCTGAATGGTGAAGAGAGAACATCTACAATGGAGAGTATCAAAGATGCTTGCGAGAACTGGGGATTCTTTGAGGTACTAATATAACTCTTTCCATGCACCCTCAATATCTTATTCTACCATTTCAGTAGTTGTCTAGATCCAACTGATGATTTCAACTTATATTATCGCAGCTCGTGAACCACGGGATTTCACATGATCTTATGGACACGGTGGAAAGATTGACAAAGGAGCACTATAAGAAGTGCATGGAGCAGAGGTTTAAGGAGATGATTGCGAGTAAAGCTCTGGAGGGAGTCCTAGCAGAAGTTACTGATATGGACTGGGAGAGTACCTTCTTTTTACGCCATCTCCCGTCTACAAACATTTCTGAGATCCCTGACCTTGAGGAGGAGTACAGGTACAAATATCTAAACGATCGGGTTAATTGTCAACTAGGTCACTTACTCCGTAGTGAGTACTTACTCCGTAGTGATACAAGTACAAATATCTAAAAGATCGGGTTAATTATCAACTAGGTTATTACTCCGTAGTGAGTCACTGATTACAAAACGGACTGATAGCATTTATTTTTATTTATATCAAATAAAAAATTAAAAAATTAAAAATAAATAGTTGATAGCATTTTAAAAATCTAACAATATTATTTAAAATAGTAGAATTCGGAAGCTTTTATTTGGATGTAAAATCATCATAAAAAATGTGTGAAACTCAATATATAATACTTTTAAGAATTTCGCTAACGATAGAGTGATATTTTTGATACAAATTTTCAATTGAGTGACTTATTTGAGTCCGTTTTGTAATCAATGACTCACTTGATACATTTGAACGCAATAATAATAGCTGAACTAATTAGTTTACGAGATAACTATTATATGCATTATTATCAGTGTCCTAGTTGTGTTAATTCTCCTATATATTCATGTGCTTGTGTACATTTTGGTGTGACAGGAAGGTGATGAAGGAATTTGCAGGAAAGCTGGAGAAACTAGCAGAGGAGCTTCTGGACTTGCTGTGTGAGAATCTTGGACTAGAGAAAGGTTACCTAAAGAAAGCCTTTCATGGCACAAAGGGTCCCAACTTTGGCACAAAGGTCAGCAACTACCCCCCATGTCCCAATCCTGAGTTGATCAAGGGGCTCAGAGCTCACACAGATGCCGGTGGCATTATCTTGCTATTCCAAGACGACAAGGTCAGCGGTCTACAGCTCCTCAAGGAAGGCAAGTGGGTTGATGTTCCACCTATGCGTCATTCCATTGTGATCAACCTCGGTGATCAACTAGAGGTACAATGTAACACCCCAGTCCCACGTCGAGGAGATTTGGGACTTCTCTTTAGTTTATAAGACAAAGTACTACTACTACTTACACCAACAAATCATGATCTTTTGGAGGTCTGTGGTGGGCTTGTCATTACAAGCTACTTTATTATATAGTCTAATAACATTTCTTAAATATAGGTTATCACCAACGGGAAATACAAGAGTGTGCTTCACAGAGTGATAGCTCAGTCAGATGGAAATCGCATGTCTCTTGCTTCATTTTACAACCCTGGCAACGACGCTGTTATCTATCCAGCACAAGCATTGGTGGCAAAAGAAACAGATGAGAAGCAAATATACCCAAAGTTCATGTTCGATGACTACATGAAGCTATATACGACTGTCAAATTTCAGGCCAAGGAACCGCGGTTTGAAGCCATGAAAGCTACAGAAATGGATGTGAATTTGAAACAAATCGCAGCATAGATGTTTGGAGTAGTCTGAAACTGTGATTTCATATTGCTGTAACATAAGAGTGTGCTTTCTGAGTGTAACAAAGAGACCGAAAACATATTCTCTTATGAATTATTAAAATAAGTCACCTTGCTAATATTGTCTCCCTCCCCCAAAGCACACTCAAACCATGGTATTAGAAGAAAAATGATATCAGTTGTCTTCACAAAGCTAACAGGCCAAAAGGGAAACAGTACTGAAGAGAAGTTATTATATGCTAAAACAGTAAAACACTGCATTATGCCAACTTTATATGACTCAACTAGTAACTAGTAAAGCATTTTAACAAAGGAACCGATTAACAGCCAAATTAGAGACAACTAATCATGGCAAATGACAAGAGAAAAAAAGTTAAATAAAAATTGAAGGACTAAGACTCCAAGAGCCAAATCGCAGAAGGAAGAGTAAGGTAGTTAAAATTATACTAACTCCGCTGAACAAATGATCTTATAAAACAATGGTACCCCGGTTAAGTGACATGCATTATAACAGTATTTACCATATCTGAAGATCTCTAAACTGCTACTTGCAAGTAACAGAAGTGATAACTGATAACTTCATGAAATAGCATAAATCCTATTGCTAGCCATGTATACAATTATTACCTTAATCTAGCCCTCATCAATGTATATAACCTTGACATATCTAGCTATTGTTAATGAAGGAAGGAAGAAGGGAAATTTAATTTATGTTTCAATAGTTGTGATCATTGCAGAAACAGCAACTGAACACTAATTACTAAAAGATCTTCTAGATATAAAATGTTAACCTTTTTTTCAACAAAGAATGAAATATCATTAATCACAAACTATGCCCAAATGATGCATAATGTATTCAATAGCCAGAACTAAAAGAAATCCCATGGAGTCGCTAGGTGGCTTCTTATACATGTTTTCATAAACACATCACCAAGAAAGTTGTACTCTACACATCTCATGATGTGTTTATGGATAAGCTCTTGAAAATTTAACATGTTAAACAAAAAATCAAACCTTTTCCGGTGGTTACAAATGAGACTGGGCTCCGTACAGGAAGTTCATCGCTGAAAGAGAGCCAGAGAAAAGAAGTCTCATTAGCCTGCCAAAGATGTTTCCAAAGAACTTCAGCGGCTTCTAGTAATGTACTGATTGCATTTTTGCAAAAAAAAAAGAGAGCATAAAATTGAATACTTAAGCACCTCAAGCTTCAATATCACGAGTTCCTCAATGGCCCGACTATATTATTAACTACATTATATGATAAATGTCCTTCCAACAGTTGAGGAACACAGACATTGAAGATGTACCGACTAATCAGCTGTAGACACTAAAAATGAAAAATAAATAAATATATATAATCCAATACAAACATAAATTACTGGAACTAATACAAGTTAAGTAATTTATGCATCAGTAAAAGGCTCCTTCAGGCTTCAACTATCGTATCCTTGGCGTCCATACTTTTCCCCTGAATGCCTTCTTAACCAGCTCCAAATTCCACTTTATATTAAGATGATTTAGGTAATATATTTTCCCAATCAAGAAAAGCCGTTTCAACAAATTGTCGTTTGTATTTAGTTAAGAATTGGTCTTCCATGCCACCAAAGATTTTTCCAAGCCCATACTTAGATACACAGAAGCACATAGTTTCACAGACAAGCCAGAAAAAATAACATTATATCACAATCTTTAGGTGATGGATTTCAAAGATACAGTTCTGTAGAAAAGGTCAAGCAATCCTTTTGGTGCCTCTAACTCTGGCATGGTTTCACCTTAGTACTGTAGTTACATTTTAATCTGAAACACCCTATGTGCGAATTTCCTAGATGATAAAAAAATGTTGTTGGAAGTAATAAACTTAACTTCTTTCATCAAGCTGCATGTATCTATCCACAAACAGAGGCTTGATCTTTTCCAGCTAAAGTCGGAAATCAGATGTTAAAAGCTACTCTTTATTTATATCAATCTGCTTATATTTTTCAATAAGTTGCAATTATTTGCTACATCATGTTATGAAAACCATTGAGTAAATGGTGTAATTCAAGACTAAAATACACTAACTACAGCCTAAACCTCCTAGTCAAGCTTAGTCAGCATTGATAGGCTTAAACAATACAAATTAAAATCCTATAATATTTGATAATAATCGTGTAAACTTGATGATCAGCGTAGAAAGCAAGATGAGTTGGGTACTTCAAACAAGAAAAGCTGCTACTTATTGTCCAGAAGAGAAAAGAAATCATCATTGTCCTCGGGAGGGAAAGAAATTACTGTCCCTTCACAGCTGAAATTCATCCTAAAAAATCAAGTTTCCCATTTAATCCATCCTAAGGAAAGAACAACCAAAAGGTTTCTAGTAATTAGAAGAAACGATGTCTTTTAAGATATAGTTGTTTACCTCTTCAAACATGAAAACTCCTTCGATATATGCTTGAAAGTCGAGATATCAAATAGCTCCATAAACCTCTGATCAGAAACCCTAGCTTTGGCAGCTGCAAAGCGCTGATACTCATCAAATATTGAGGTCAGGCACCATTTCTGCAGTTTTCTCAGGCACCCTACCACACAACCTGTTCGGTGCTGAAGAAGCGATTCATATCAGATACCAGTTACAAATACAAAGTGTGTCCAAATATTGATGGTGAGGCTATAAAAAACCAGACTACACATACCTTGCCTCGTTTGCAATGAATTAGCAGTGGGTGATTCCTGATATCTGAAATGACAGCACGGCGTGGTACAAGTAATTAATCATAAAACTAACTTGAATTCATGTCAGGCTAGAAAAACTCAAAATATGGAGATTGGAGAGTGCAATACCAGTTACTACTTTGAGTGCTTCCCGGATTGTTTCCTCTGGAATATTGACAAACGGTTCCTACAATGACCAATACCATGATAAAAGAATTCAATCCTCAATCAAATAAAAAGGTTATTGACCTATCAATCTACATAATATTGCAATGCATGCGGTTATTGATATTCCCCTAAAATGCCAGTAATAATTCAATGCTCCGGTGACAAGATATACTAATTACCTACATTCTCACAAACAACAAGTAATGCTGTGCAGTCTACAATTGGTCATATCTACATCAATTCTCAAATTGTAAATTTATAATACCAAATATCTTATATATGGCTCTATTAATACAATTGGGACACTGGCAAGTCCTTATGAAGTCCCAAATGTTTCCATCTAAAAAAGGGTAATATTACTAATATATGCATTTAGAAGGTATCTTCTTGGTTGATTGCTTTCTCACGTATTCTTTTAGGATTATATATTTTCCTCTCACTTGGGAATTGATTGAAAAATCAGCTAAATCGCATATTTCAAATTAGTTAGCTAAATTCGTTATAACCTGTATTTTTCAACAAAATGGATCTATTTCTATTTAAATCATAATCATGCGCAAGTGCATAAATATACCCCTGAAAGATAGAAGTAGTTGTGTTGAGATCCAGTTAGCTTTAAATATCTTTAGAATTCCTCTATTTGAAATACTAGTTGAACTAAAGGTAGAGGATTTTGGGGGTTATCAATGAAACATAGTGTGATACAGTCAAAACACTAACTAGCTACTAACCACAATAGATGATAATAGAAAACAAAAATGTATATTTCATCTTTACTACCATATTAAGGTGATCAAGTGCTCGACTTAACCACTAACCTGTCCTGTTACATTCTTAATCCCCGTCAACTTAGATTTCAAGGAACGCCTACAATGTTGTCAAAGAATCAAAATTCGAATACTTGGGAAAATACAGTAAGATAATGAAAGCAAAATGACTGCCTGTCATACATGTATAACATAGTAAAAATTTGTGTAAGTTCGAATTAATGTTATCAAATAAAAGTCTATTAAAACTTTCCTAAAATTTTGGCTAGTAACAAAGCATCAGTGTATGACCATATAAGTTCAATAATAGGGATTAAAAGAACCCCAGAGCTGGAACTGTAAATGCAAAGGCTTGTTTTCCATTGATGTGAATCAACTGTTGACATAATAATTATAGATATCAACCTTCACTAAATATAGTATATTTATATGGATCGCAATTATGGTTCCATACACGAATACATCCAATAATACCATTAAGACAGTAAATAATAGAGATACTGCAAAGAAGATCTGATCCTTAGAGCTTCCTACGTATTACAGTGCACCACTTATACTTAATTACTTCTATTATTGTATGTTATTACTTATTATCTCTAAACACCTATATCTAAATAGGAAATATTTAATCTCCCCCTAGTTTAATAATCTTATTCCACTAAAGCTAATGATAGTTGATAATTTCATTTCACTCCCTCCACCCAAATACCAAATTACCGCTCTTTTCTACATATAATAGTTTACTTCCCCCTTTTAATCTCTCTACCGTGTTTACCTTACTTAATAAGTACTTAATGTATACTTCAGTAGAAGATAAATGTAACCGAAGAAGTATAGATTAGCCTCTCAAGCCATCTATCTTGTTTAGCAACCGTAATATATCACCTCTATCCAAAACTAGACTTCGCATATATCAAGGCTCGGATAAACACCATCACACTTGAAGCTATTAACATCAAAAATCAACTAGCTAGTAGTACCATAGTAATTAAAAAGCAATTCAATTACTCCAAACAATCCGATTATTATAATCTCTTAACAATTCACCCAAATGTACATTAACCTATTGTAAATAACTCGACATTTTATCAACTATAGATTTATAGTAATCAGCACTAATGCATAAATCATATAACACTACCTTACTACCATCAACACCAAACTGAAACAAACGGATGCCATTGGACCTCAAAAACTCCGCGTTCACCTCTGGATATGGCTCCGGGCACAAATATCTGATCAAAACCCTAACATTGTTAATAATTCTTCATTTCCACATGATATAAAATTTTGTTCTATTAATAAATGCATCAATATAAATATCCACACTATTAGTAAAATTATTCAAATCAAATTACATACTACAGTCTACAGCAGCAACATAATTTCGATATATTACGTACTACAAATGAACATTAATGTTTCGACTTTAATATAAAATTTTGTACATAATTGATAAATGCATCAATGTAAATATCCACAGTATTAGTAAAATTATTCGAATCAAATTGCGTACTACAAGTCTACAGAAACAACATAATTTCGATATTTAATCATATTACGTGTTACAAGTGAACGATTAATATTTCGACTTTAATATAAAATTTTGTACTACTGATAAATGCATCTTATATATATAAATATCCACAGTATTAGTACATAATTATGATATTTAATCAAATTACGTGCTACGAGCGGTAACCAATGTTTCGACTATTATAATACAGTACGTTAAAATATTCAACTTACACGATGGAGCGGAGGGAGAGGGTTTGCAAGAAGGAGAAGTTGGTGGAGTCAGGAAAGCCAGACCTATATATTCCATTTTCCACCATTGCGAAGTTCAAAGGCGGCGTGTACTGTTCATAATCTTCGTTGTTCTCGCCGGTCGGTGATGATCCCGATATCACGGCGATCGTTTTGCACGTGTCAGCGTCTCCGTCGTCTGTCACAGTAACTGCTTTCATGTTTATTGTTAGAGAGAGATAGAGAGAGAGGGGGAGAGAGAGAGAGAGAGAGAGATTGTATCGAGAGAGAGAGAGAGATTAGTTGAAGTTGAAGATTCAAATGATACTGGACTTGGTTGAGTTTTTATAGAGGGAGAACTGGAGAAGTGATCGTTGTACAATATGCGTGTTACATTTGGAAAGAATATTAAAAATAATAATTTTTTCATGTAGATATGCTTGAAAATACACATTAACGTCCTTTCTGCAGGTGAATCGCTGAAAATATATTTGAGATATGTATTTGTCATTTGAATACCATATTTTATATTTGTCAAATGGTATTCAATTTTTTTTAAAATACGCATTTTGGCAAATTTGTATCTCAATTGTACTACTCAAACAAAAATGCATGTTTTTAGTAATTTTCTTACATATTCAATTCTCAAATGCGTATTATACTAATCCAATTATAAAATGCGTAATCAAAATATATTTTTAGTCATATATTTTGAAAATTGGTATTTTGAGTAATTTCATCCAAAAAATGGACATTATTAAACATCAGCCTTACATTTGTTAACTGAAATGCAAATTATAATTGGACGAAAATGTAATTCTTTTTATTGATTATTAAAATAGTTGTAATTTATATACTACCTCCGTCCCAACTTAGTTTGGTACGAATATTTAACTTTGACACATAATTTAAAATAAATTGATCACATAATTTTGTTAAATGTTTTTTAAAATGTTTTTTTAACTTGTTCCCGAATTTTTTTCAAACAAATAAGTTACAAATAGTTAATTGGTCTCGGAAAAAGAATGCATTATTTTGTAAGTTTAATTTCCAAGACAAAAGTACTCCTACTGTCAAATAAACAGGCAACAAATCATAATTTTTTATTTTGTAGGCTTGTGCAATACTCAAATTGATTATATTTGGGATTTGTGACAATAAATATCAACTTACATATCCCGATTTCAGAATTAAAACTTTGGGGGCGTATTGAACTGAGATTTTGAAATATTGATATCAATTCATGGATTTTACAAGATTTTCGTTGATTTTAAAAGTTCGCGGATTTTGACAGAGTTGACAAAAAATCTTGTAGAGTATTTTATGATTTTATGAAGTTTTTTAGAAATACTTCAAAATTTCATGTATTTTGGTGAGATTTCAAAAGATAAAAAATGTACTATCGAATTCATCAAAATCCACATATTTTTCAAATAAAACAAAATACATGAATTTTTGAATACCATCATATTTCACTGAAATTTTTAAAATCTAAATTGAATACCCCAAAATTTTGATAAATTTTTTAAATCTAAATTGAATACACTCAGATTTTAATGAATTTTTACGATCCAAATTGAATACCTCCGGATTTTAAATTTGAATTGAATACTCATGTACTTTGAAAAATCTTAAAAATCCTTAAAAATCTTTAAAATCATTTAAAATATTGATTGAATACAGCCCTCTTAATTTTGATTTTCGAAAAAGACTTGAAATTTAATGGGAATTATTTCAAAAAGCATCCTATTATGTAATTGTTAACAAATATTTCCGATCACATGTAATGTAATATTGTCAATAAAATTGACTTTCTTTAATCTTCATCGATGCTGAAAATTAAAATGGTCAATAACTTGCTTGTGAAATGTGAGACTTCGCAAAACCTAACAATTAGCTGGGCGGTCCCGCATACTAGCGTGTTCATAAAATATACTCTCTCTGTCTCTTTCAATTCTCTACGCTTTTCTTTTTTGGATATTTCGTCCAATTCTTTTAATTTCAAAATTTACCAAAAATAGTCAATGGGTCCCACTATTTTTCCACTTTTCCTCCTTTTTCACACTACTTTTAGTTCACTATATTTTTTTATATATTAAAAATTAATGGATCTCACTACTTTACCCACCTTTTTTTCCACTATTTTATACGTATTTCTTAACCTCTGTTTCTAAACCAAACGTAAGGAATTAGACGGGACGGAGGGAGTAACATTAGAGGTTCGAGCTGCAAATATTGCTTCTCACGTGACAACATATTAATTAATGCTCTCATAATTATTTTCATTACAATTTTGTATTCTTCAATTCTGGTTATGTTTAAGAAGTGTAATTATTTTATAATCAGGTAACTAGACCGGCTTAGGCGAACCTGACTAATCACATAAAAGGACTATTACAATCTCATTGTCATGTCCCTGTACTTTTTATTCTATATTTGCGTGTATTCACCTGAAATCGAACTTGACACCCGTAAAATGTTACCGGTCTAAATTCAGTGTGAACCAATTGAGGTAATCATATAAATTCGATTAACCGCGTGAAAATAAAACCGTGCAAGTCTTAGCAATTTAATTTAATCAACCCTAATTAGATAACAAAATATTTCTCTTCCTAGGTGCTATTAAGCTTGAACTAAAAATAAATGTGAAATAAGACTGAACTAAATTTTAAAATCTATTTATCTAAATCGCATAAGGGTTTTGTTGTTCGCCAAACCCTAATTGAATCTAGTCTTCCTTTTTTTTTATCAAATTATGTAATTGATAGATTAATAATAATAATAATAATAATAATAATAATAATAATAATAATAATAATAATGTCTGAGTCCTTTATGTATGCACCTCCTGAACTCACAAATAAAGCAAGCGAAATTTTCACCTTAATCGATTTGATTAAGAATTATCATCGGGTCTTTGATTGTCGTCTTTAGGATACGAAGGACGGTATGTACGTGTACATGCTTTAACGGCGAACTGGCCGGACGAGAAGATCTTAACTCATGTAATGAAAAAAATAAATTATATCACATGTGAAGAAAATCATATGACCAGGTATTGTCTCGCTTGATATATTAATTATATGATCAAATATTTTCTGTTGAATTTTTACGTAATATTGTATATCACTTTTAACCTATAACACAGATAAGTGAATATTTTGTAAAAATAAATTCTTCATTTAAAAAAAAAAAGAATATAACTGCGTATATTATATCCTCCCAATATATTATTTTATGCAGTATATATATTGAATACGGTTAATTGATTAATTATAGTCATGCACGTTCAAACGAATCCTTTGTTTTACGTATTTAAGGTTTTGCATTAGCGTTAAGGACTCAATTATGGACATTAATAAAGCCTTGAAATTGACCAACAAAAACGTACGGGGCGCCTCAACCATATACTCCTTCCGTCCCTCTCAATTATTATCGTTTCTTAGATGTTGTTCGACACCCATTCTAAGATGAATAAAAATTATAATTTTATAATTTTTTTTAAAAAAATTATTTTTCTGAATAAAAGTTTAAACATTCTAGTTTTATTCAGAAAAATAAAAATTTTAAAAAAAATCAGAACTATACTTTATATTCATCTTAAAATGCGTGTCAGACACTCTCTCATAAACGATAACAATTGGTCGGGACCGAGGGAGTAGATTACACATGCACATTCAAACACGAAACAGCATATTCCATGGAATGTACTCTAAAACCACTTTAATAAAATAATCTAGTATTCCGATTTGGAATCTGGGGACATAACAAACTCACCAGTCACCAGTACTTCACCTGCAGGACAAATAAAAAGGGCATTTAAATAGTACCAAAAGTCATGTTACCTTGTCTAGAAACGCAACTGTGCTTGGGTGGTCCTCGTCGCACCCTCGTCGCACTTTACGGCACTCCAACTTAATTAGTTGACCTTTCTCTAATACGTTGAGACGTAATTAGAACCGATAAAAAGGATCCAAATTATATATTTTTGATAACTATCTAGACCTTTCTGTCACGCGTTGAGACGTAATTAGACGTGATAGAATGGGTCTGTGTCAAGGAAACAGTTACTTAATTAGACGTGATAGAATGAGTCTGTGTCAAGGAAACAGTTACTTAATTCAAACGTGATAGAATGGGTCTGTGTCATGGAAACAGCTACTTAATTAGACGTGATAAAATGGGTTTGTGTCAAGGAAATCGTTACTCAAAAATCTCAACGTGTTAGAGAATTGTCCTTTCCAGAATCTTATATTATTCTAACACGTGGATCACGGGCGTCCATTTTTGGGACATAAATTTAATTTATCTTTCATTTCCTCATAAATTGTGAGAAATGTTGGGGATGGCAGGCATCGAAACTGAGTCATGTGTCAACCTAAACTCTGATACCATGTCAAGGAACTAGTTATTCCAAAATCTCAAGGTGTTTGAGAATAGACATTTTCAGGATCTTATATTATTTTAACAGTCCGAATTCAAAAAAATTGAACCGGAATTTATGAAATCAAGATCGGATCCGTGATCTGAATTATATAATCTGATAATTATCTGAAAATCAAATTAAACTAATTTGAAAATTATTTGAAGAAAAAATTTAACTGAAATACTAGATCCGATTATAATTTGGAACGGATAAAAATCGAATAACATATTATCTGAACCGAATATGACCTCAATTACGTAAAATTTATACTTAAAATAATTTTATATTTATGACAACATGATTATTTAATTATATTTTTTGTAAAAAATATATTATATTACATTAACAATACTACATGCAATTAAAAGATAATTTCTAAAACCTAATAAATTATAAAAAATAAATAAATTATGATCCGAAAATATCTGAAATCATTTAATCCAAAACTAATTCCATGTCCCAATTATATTGTAGATGAACAGGTCAATTGACCTAACATTTTTGTCATTTAAAGATGCGGCGTAGATAAAGTGTTGTGCAGGTACTTTAAGAGAAGTGGAATATTATAATATAAAGGAGAAAATGGCTTAGTTATAGAAATCGATCGATTTTTCAATAATTGCCGATAAATCGTTCAAAAATTGATAAAAAATATTTGTCCGATTTGACCGATTTCTTATAAATCATCCGATTTTTTAAAAATTATCCGAAATCTGTAATACTGAAAATGGGCATGTATATTTTAATATTTATATTTAATAAATAAAAAAAATTACAACCATGCTCTAGAAATAGTGGTATTGTGATGCTGGACCTCAAGGAATAAAATATTATTCCAGCGGCATGTTAAATGGTGTACATTCCAGGGTCGGTTACGTTACAAACTACTCTTTCATTACTCGCCCTTCACTGTGAAAAAAGCAATTATATGATCCCAATTGCTTTCTTTTCCATGCGTATCGTCCCGATGTCCCTCCCGTTTGTTTACGTTTTTTTTAGGATATCTCTTCCAATTACTCCCTCCGTAAAATATGGTTCCCTAAATAATTTTAAATATTTTTTTCTTTTAAATAAAAATATAATATTTAAACTTTTATACAGAAAAAGAAAATTCTAAAAAAAATTATAGAACTATATTTTATAGTAGCATTAAAGTGCGTGTTAAGCATGAGGCAAAAGTATATAAGGAATCCAATGGGACGGAGGGAGTATTTACATTTCAAAATTTTCCAAAAATAGTAAAGTTTTTATAATTTTTAAAATAACTATATTTATTACTTCTGTCCAATGTATCCACTTTATACATATAATATTAATGTATTCACTTTTCTTCGCAAAGCGGTCTAAATTAGAGCTGAGCTGTTATAAAACAAGTTCGAGTTTGATTCGTTAAGGGCTGATTTCGATTTGGACTTGAGCTCGAACTTTAAACACAAAATAATTAAAAGGCACTTTCATATCTTCAAATTGGCAATTGAAATTGACTCGTATGTAGCAAATAATTGGTATCCTTAAAAAACATGTATCAAATTATTGGTAAATGATTAATAATATTTGAATCACAACACCGGGACATATAATTATCTTGAATATCAAATTGAGCACTATTACATATCCAAAATATTTCTCAAAAAAGGTTTTCAAAATAACACATGTCATATTTTTATTTGTAAAATTCGTATTAATACACGAAGAGCCCATCTTATTATAAGTGAATATTTAATACGATAAAAACTCATTATTCGGAAACGATTTTAAAACTCTGGCTTTTCTAGTTCAAATATAATGTTGCTGTTTTACCAAATTGTGATTGCACGCAAAAAAATCTTGAATTCAAATGGGCCAAACAGGGCTCACTTTTATGCAAAAGAGCTGCACTTTGGGCTTTTCCAGGTAATGTTAGAACTCTGTAGTCATATATTTGGGCTTTGGTTGCCTTTTAAAAATTAAAATTATCCGGGTGAAGTAGATATGGGTTGGTTTTTCTGACATTTTGGGCTTCATGAACCACCTTTGTTCAATCGTTAAGCCCAAGTAAGTTCCATAAGAAATTTGTATTCCTTGAAATTTTATACTCAGGTCAGTTATTAAAAAGGAAAATGCTACCAATATCAAGTTGGTTCCCAAAAAAATTACAAAATGGCACGTGTCAATGTTTTTATTTAATAAATAAAAATGGAATCCCCTGTATTTACATCAAAAACACCAATAAAATCATTCAATATTGTCACATCAAACATTACAAATCATTTTATAACAATTTTTTATACCTCCAGTATTATTTTTTTTAAAATACGTTGCAGCCTTATATGAAGGGATGCACAAAGGTCAAAAAACGGACCGGACCGGACCGAAGACCGGATTTTTTCAGAATTAAGGATCGAGGACCGGACCGGCTCTATCCGGTCTTGAGACCGGACCGGACCGGACCGGAAAAACCCGGATTGGACCGGGACCGGACCGGTTTGGACCGGTTTAATTAATATTAATATAATAAAAATTATATAATTTTTTTTTAATTTTTTTTTTCAAATTTATATACATTAAAAATTTTGTGGGACCGGACCGGTTTGGACTGGTTTAATTAATATTAATATAATAAAAATTATATAATTTTTTTTTAATTTTTTTTTTCAAATTTATATACATTAAAAATTTTGTTACTTGGTACGTCAATAGAAATTTAAAAGTAAGTACATATTTTATCATTTTAAAAGTAAATATAATATCTTAAGAGTATGAATATTAATATTGTATTACATGAATTACGAAATTTAGTAATTTAAAGTGTAGTATCGATATATTTTATTATATGAATTTATTATCTATTAACTTGGATCAATAAAATATGATATTGGTGAATATTTAATATTTATATATGATCTTATAAGATATAAATTAAAGATAAAATAATTATAGATATGAATTCATGTTTATTCACGTCTCGACCGATTTTTTCAGGTCTTGGACCGGACCGAAGACCAGATTTTTTCAATTATAAGGACCGGTAGACCCGGTCCGGTTTTCAGGTACAGACCGGGATTTTGTACAGCCCTACTTATAGGCAACATGAAATGCAACATTTGCGACCTAATATATAAATTCGAGTAACCCCTCTTTTATCTCATTTGCAACTTTGATCATATTTTTGTAAATAAATTTAAAAATGTTGATATTTTTGATAAATTTCCCAAAATTTATTACTGCATAATAATAACTGACTTTCAGAACACTAATTAAAATTAAATAAGTGGGACCCATGACATCAATAACTTCTCACCAAACTTTGTATGACCCCATTGGGCCGCCCATCTTTAATACTCCCTCCGTACCTAAAAATATTTTTTATTTGTATTAGACACGTTTGCCAATGCACACTTTTGATTGTTAATATTTTTAAATTCGTATTAGTATTAAATATAAAAATTTCACTGTATTAAAGTACTGATAAATACGATCCAACGAGATCACTCATGATTATGTTTGATATTATAGATTAGACGTAAATTAGTAGTCAATCGCTTACCGTGAACAGTACCGAAAGTCAAAAGAAGAAACGTATATTGGGAGGGAGTAGGACTTTCAACATCAATGGGTCATTCTTCTCCACGTGTCCTCATCTCAACTCACCAAGTCACATCTTTTCCCACGCCTCATACTTTTTAACGGCAACGATTTTATGCATTTCTCCGAATCTAACACCGCGTTTGTAATTGTTGGCTTTTCATATAAACAAGATTTCTTTTTCTTTTTTTTTGTGAGAAAGAAGATTTCTTATTCTTTTTTTGAAGGAGAAGATTTCTTATTCTTATTCTCCATTACTTCCTCGTTCCTAAATACTTTTTCTAGTTGTGTTTAACACGTTTCCCAATGCATACTGTTGATTGTTAATATTTTTAATTTCGTATTAGTATTAAATATAAAAACTTCATTTTATTAAAATACTCATTAATACGAATCGAACAAGATCACTTATAACCATACTTGATTTTATAGATTAAACGTAAATTAGTAGTCAACCATTTATCATAAATACTGTAAAAAGTTAAAACGGGAAACGTTTTTCGGACTTGGGGAGGCATACGATTAATGCCAAACAAGGCGCTAATATTAGTTGCACCTTCTTCCTCACGTTGGTTTTCAATATCGTTTAACTCACGCTATGGGTCCCACGAGAAATAAAATGACAAAATCAACCTTTGAAAAATACTACAATTTCTCGAGTCAAACGTCCGGACAACTAGAGACTAGACTAGTGATGAGAAAGTTAAAAATAGCTTTAAGTAAAGAGTTTAATATTAATATTCATAGGTAAAGTGAGGTTTTAATATGAATGTATAGTCAATATTTTTATAATTACGTAATTAGTTTATTTTTGAAAAATTGCAATGCTGTCATTTAAATATATAATCACCTAGCTCTCCTAAGTACTGCGGTACTTAGAATATTTTTCTCTTTAACTAAATTGCATTACTTTTAATTCCAAAAATAAAATTAATAACTTCCCTACATAGACATAAACCGACATTTAAGAAATATCTATACTATTATTTTAAAGACGAAACATTAAAAGTTTGGGTGTTGGTCGTTGATCACTCGATCTAGAACTGTCGGATTAAATTGATTAGAATCGTTAGATATAATATTAAATATTACTAGCCTTACAACTCGTGCATCGGATGCACGGGTCTTTATTAACATTTTTCTATTTTTTAAAATTATAATAATCTTTTTTTGATCTTTACCTTATTAGTATATTTATAAATAATAATGTAAATATTTGTTTTTAGCGAGATTCGAACCTGGGAGCGTTAGTAGTGTATAAATAATAATATAAATATTTATTGGTGGGGTTGGAACCGGAGCTTGAGTATTGTATATTCTTTTTGTAATTGAATCTGATCACTTGATTAAAAAGATCTGACGGTCATAAATGAGGATAACCAAACCGACCATAAAAAGACATATCAAATTATACTGCATTTTGGTTATTATAGTATAATATAGATTATTCAAGTAATATAAGATTGAATCTTACAAGCATTATTAAAATTATAACTTATAATATATAATAATAAAAACGACATTGCATTACACGGGTTAAATACTAGTTTGTGTATCTATACTATTATATTAAATACGAAATATTAAAAATTTGGTTATTGGTCGTTCTATTATATTTAAAATATGACACTTAATTAATATTATATTTAAAACATGACACCTAAAATTATTTGTCTATCAATTCTATTATATTTAAAATAGGACACTTATATTATGACACTTAATATTATATTTAAAACATGAGAACTAAAATTAATTGCCAATTTCTATTATATTTAAAATAGGACAATTATATTATATTCCTATCTATACTATTATATTAAAGACGAAACATTTAAAGTTTGGTTGTTGGTTATTGTTGACCTTTAGATTTATTCTTAAAAATTAGTATTATTTAAGAGGTATAAGGTTTGAATCATACCGACAACATATTAAAATTATATAAAAAAATAATATTTTTTAGGAGGTATAATCAAAATTAGAATTTACAATAATATGATAAAAATAACCGTGTATTGCACTGGTTATATACTAGTATATATATCCAGGAATGTTGGAAAGTTGATAAAATTGCTTACCAAGTAAAACGGTCATGCAACTAATAAAATAACCTTCAAATATACGAACATATTACTATTACTATTTATAAATAACTAGCCTCCTTCTAAAAAAAATATTTAGCGTAATTTTAACTTTTTAATGTAAATTGCAAACCAACATAATTTCAATTTTCCAAAATATATACTTATACATTTCAGAATGAACTAAAATTGAAAATTGAAAATTGAGCCTTTTGAAATGATAAAAAACAATTTCTTACTAGTAAGTTATATTATATTTTTATGCGATTTTATTGTTTGTATAGTTAGTGAATTAACTAAATATTATTATATGAGAAAAATACCCCTAAATACGTATTCAAGGGGCTTACTAGAGTATATAATATATTTTTAATTATAAAACTTTAATTTTTTAAATTAATCCTATAATTAGAATAATAATCTCGTTCATTCACATTAAAAAATATTTGAATATTTTATTATATTAAATACACATTAAACTGATTTTGTGATGGAAAGAATAGATCTAAAAAATTTCAAAGTAACTTTGATTATATAACGCAAAATTTGGGCTCCCAAGAGATTTTATTAAATTTTATTAAAATATAAATATAATTTTTTTATAAGTGACTTTGCATATAATTGTATCCCCACCCCACGTACAAAGACTTTTCTATTTTCCACAGTTTCCCACATAACAATCTTTGATTATTTTAATCGGACATCATGCCTTAGACTCGCTAGCTTAGTAGGACTGTTCATTAAATATTTTTTTCTTTATTTTTTTAATTTATTTTCTTAATAATAGTTTTATATTACATACAATATAATACAATATTGTATAATCACTATTATAATTAGTCTTTTACAATGATTGTTGTATCACTCTATTAATAATGGTCATGAGTTTGTTTAAACTAAGTATATAAGTACATGCACTTACTAATATTTAGTTAAATGTTTTAAAAATTCAATTATTATTGATATTCTATTTCATATTTATAATTTTTTTATTACTATTTTTATCACCATTTTTAATTAACATTAATGTTACTAGTTATTTAATTCATTTGTATTCAAGTGTAAAAACATTTTTGAAATACTCGCAATGGTTACCTCACTTGGTTAAATAGGGGATAACTATACTCTTGGTAATGCCTTCTGAGCCAAGCCTGTGCGCACCCAAATGATAACGTCTACGGTTCCCTACAATAAAGAAAAACATTTTTGAAATATAATTA
The DNA here is from genome assembly GCF_009905375.1 of Apium graveolens. Classification (NCBI taxonomy): domain Eukaryota; kingdom Viridiplantae; phylum Streptophyta; class Magnoliopsida; order Apiales; family Apiaceae; genus Apium; species Apium graveolens. The sequence goes on along the minus strand of NC_133648.1, from coordinate 2,043,804 downwards.
ACGCCAATTTTTTTGAATTTTTTTATTAAATAATAAATTAATTCATTGTAAGATTATGGTGTGTGTCCTACGGCTATTTCATCACACACGCATATATTTCACACACACACATATATCTATATATACAAAAAAATTCTTTTGGTTATAATCATTCTTTTTAAAATTTATGTCCACTAAAGCACACTTTACTTACAATTTACCAAATTTCTATAAGAATTTGACTAATGATAGCATGATCTTCGCTAATCACACACATATATATACATATACATATATAACTATATATTTTAAGGAATATTTTTTTAAAAATTAATTTATAAAAAATATTTGATTACACATAAATCTAAAATTTTAAAATTAATAAATATATGTAAAAGAATATTACTGATATTTTAATATTATCTATATTATATATTATTTTAATAATATTTTGATATAAAAAATAAATGTTAAAAATTATTATTATTATAATTTAACAACGAGTTGTTAAATAAAAGAATAATCAGAATATACCACTTCTAAATTTCAACTTATCAAAATAGAAATAATACCCAAAATACATCAATTTTGAATTTCAATTGCATAAAACACCCATAGGCGGGATGAAACGTCTAAAATACCCACGAAATACACATTCGAGGTATGCTTATTCAATTTTTTAAAAATTGACTAAGGATGCGCATGTGGTACATGCGTATTCAGTTGATTTTTTAAATGGGATACGCATTGTTGAAATGCGTGTTTAGAAAAAAAGTAATTCATACACGCATTTGTCACTTGTGTATTGTTTATTAAAATTAAAAAATTTGTTCAAATGAGTATTTTGGACGAACACTCCTGTCAATCGGCATTTCGGGTATTTGTCCAAAATGGTGAGTATTTTGATTTTTCACCCCCAAAATATTCATGTTAGGTCCAAAAGGTACATACACATGGGGTGAATGTATATTTTCCGTTTTAACTCTAAAATGCAGCGGAAAATGAAACTTTAAAACGAAATAAACAAACATAAGATATTTCACTTAGTAATTCTTATATAAAGAAATTAAACCGCAAAGGCTTGCTTACACCTTTGAATAACAAATTAATTAAATGAGGGCAATTATGTAATTTTATCAAATACCGATCGATTATCAAATTTTTAATATTTTTTCTATTATAATATAGTATAGACCGATCGACTACCAAATCTTATCAACTGATAAAAGTTTGTCACAAAACCATAAAAGTTTGAATTAATGCGCTTGTTGAACATAAATAGTTGTCTAATTTGAATGAGAACCCTGATAAGACAGGTCATGCTTATAAAATATAAGACTATTGATTTTAATTTATCATTATTTTTTGAATAAATTTTATAAAACTTGTAAGGCTATTTCGTAAAATCAGTGTAAGTCAAAAAATCGATACCGAAAGTATTTCTCTGTTATATAATAGTATATAGTATAGATAAATAATCATCATTTATCGTCCCCGTAATAGCTACCCGTTTGCTCTTTAATATGAACCTTGCGAATACCATTTAACCCATATCACAGGACTTATTAGCCTTGCCCATGTAGTGAATTTGTCATAGTAAATTTTAACATCGATTAGAATATATTTTAATATAAATTAAGTAAAAAATACATAAATAATTAAGCAACCATAATTAAGTAATTTCATCAAATTTCAATAATTAAGTAATTTCATCAAGTATCGATCGACAGATTACCAATTTTTTAATATTTTTTCTATTATAATATAGTATAAATATAAATAAGATAATTTAGTATATATTGATAGATAGATAAATAAATAAATCGATAGATATATTTGATTATTATTTACTGCTCTTGATATCTTTAGGAAGTAAGGTGTTTGTTTTAGGATTAAAAAAAAAGTAACGTGTTTTAGTTGAAGTAAATAATTTATTAAGTAAGAGTAATTATTTTGATTATTATAATATTGTAAAAATAGTATAAATTAATTACATATCAATTTAACAGAAAAAGATATATTTAATTTTACTCTTCTTTCAAGTAAATTACAAACAATTATAGGTTAAGCTCCGAAGCTATGGAGTAAGAGCGCTCTCTCTCGCGCTAACATAAAATTTCCTGTAATTACTTGTTGAAATTTCGGTCAAATATAATATTTTTTTGATTCGAATTAAAATAAGGATAATTAAGTAAAAGCAGCAATATCAATTAAATAAGAGTATATAAGTAATTTCAGCAAGTACTGACCGACCGACTACCAAATTTTTAATGTTTCGTTTATTATAATATAGTAAGTATAGATAATTGATAACAAATTATTATTAAAAATTTGTGATGGATAAGAAATCATGTAATTTCGATTATTTTTTTAATAAATATGGTTTATAGTCTTAGTATAATCCTCGACGACAGAGGATAAAATTTTAACCGGTAATTCCGATTTTGATTTTGAGTGGGCTATGGAATTTGTAATATATAATCTGGCTAGGGATTTTAGTATTTTTTGCTATTTCCTTGTGTGCAAAAGAAAAGTAAAGGAGGGAGAATTTGACAATATATATAAAAAACACACAATTGTACCCCCACATCCCCGTACAAAGACTTTTGTATAATTTTCATTATATTTTACACAATCTTTTTTCACACAGTCCCCCACACACAAACACACACACAGCAAGAACATATCTTCTTGATTGTTTTTTTATCCACATCGATGCCTGAGACTGAGACTCACCAGCAGCTTAGTTGTAATAATGTTCATGGTATTATTTTTTTTATTTTTTTATTTTATTGTTATAGGTTTTATTTATTATGCTACACATATTTTATATTCATGATCACTGTTGCGATTATTGTTTTATTGTGATTTTTGTATTGCTTTATTAATAATCATGTGTTGTTTGTATGTATGTATGTTTGATTATGTTCTTGTCTGAATTCTGATGATGTTTGTTACACATACTGACACACACACAAAACACACACACAAAGACAGGGATATTTTGTGCACATGTTTGTTGTGAATAAGTACATGTGTTTAAAGTGTGTTTTGTTGTTGGATTGTAGAAGCTGTAAGGAGTTTGAAAATTCAGAGTACTGATAATAAGGATGGTGATGGTGTTTTTTCGTATCCTAATCGTCCCGGTGAGCCTGACTGTGGTTTTTATATGAGGACGGGGACTTGCGGGTATGGAGCTAATTGTAGATTCAATCATCCTGCTAAGTTTGCAGCTGAGGTAATATCTGAATTTCGATAAATTGGATGATCTTTAAGGCCAGTTTGGATGCGTTATTTATAAGTTAAAGTTTAGTTACTTGTTTCTTGTCGATTAGTTCAGTTACTTGTTTCTTGTCGATAACAACTAATGTATTTAATTTTAGAATCGACCTGTCAGTTGAATTCAGAAAGTCATGATAATGTGCGTTCTTTAGGGATTTATTTTAGATTTCAGTTTGGATTGGGAAATATTGATATTACTCTATTTATCGGTTTTTTAATTGATACACCTTATTGATAGAATTATTCAGATAGATGGTAACTTGCAAGTAATTAGATCACTTTTATAATAACTTGTGATATAACTTCGAGTAACTAGCAATTTTACGGATTGTTTGAATGTTAATGGTTGTGTGGTGTCAATTTGAGATTGGTTTTGTTTTGTTATAGTATATTTACTGTCAGGTTTGATTGTTTTACAGATTGGTCAGTTTGGAGGTAGGCTGCCGCAGAGAGCTGGAGAGCCGGAATGTAAGGTAATCTAGTCTTTGAGATTGTTCTGCTGTATATGTAGTGTTTTACTGTTGTATCTGATTGTAGTGTTAAATTACAGCTTGGAATAAATCTACATTTGCTTTAAAGATGCATTTTTAGCCTAATGTGGCTCTGTTTGAGTTTCATCTGCAAGATTTATTGGGAAAGAAATTAACTTGAATGAACTTGGTATATTGTAATCACATTTGGAAATTCTTTATTGACCATTCTTTAGGTTCCATAACAAGAATCTTGAGAAAGTAGCTTCGACTCTTTTCTGGAGAGAGGCCTTGTTTTGCTCTGTAGTTCTGAAATACATATAGCATCATACATAATATTAGATATTAGTAAATCTTTATATCCGAGTTCACTAGATTTTCAATATCTATCAGTGTATATTTCTGTATATGACTATATGTCATTATAATATGAAACAAATATGTCATTCTAGCCACTAAACAATTCTCATAACTATGAAAGAAACATGTCATTATAATATGAGATGGACGAACAAAGAAGAAATTTCATGTTCATTAAGTTATTCTTTTTCGCGGTCTCTCAGGGCCATGCTTCATGGGATTCATTACTTTGCAAAAAATTAAAGGAGAAGTGACCATTCACTGCCATCATCTATTCTTTTAAATTTTGTATAGATTGAAATTTAGGATGTCTAATGTAAAGCCTTTTACTTGTGGACAATTGTTATATTTTCTCATAATTTATAGGTTTGCAGCAAGGCAAAAAAATTCTAAACACGTGATTAATATAAGCAATGTTTGAGTTGGCAGAGTATTCTTTTTGGATAGATTTTGTGACTTGTAATTGTGCATTGCAGTATTTTTTGAAGACAGGTGCATGCAAATATGGATCATCGTGCAAATATCATCATCCACCTGACAGACATGGTGCGGGATCGATTGTATTGAACAGTTATGGACTACCCATGCGTCAGGTGTGCATTCTTACCCAAAAAATATTGTCACTTTAATGAGGCTGTTTAGAAAGATCATCGGAGACAACTGCCAATTTTTTTCAGATAATTTGTTGCCAGTTTTTAGTATTAAGTCTCTCTAAAATATTGTACCTTGTTGATGGAAATTGTACAGAAGTTACCGCCTTTTAGGAAAACAAAGATATAAGAAGTCCTTAATATAGATCTTGGGCTTTTAAATTCTTAAAAACTGAAAGAGGGGTTCAAACTATAGTGTACATATAAATCCATAGATTACGCTGTTAAAATTCATGCAATGGTTTGTTACTTGTGCATGTCATAGTTCCCATTTACATCCACCGGATATCATCTTTAATTCCATAATTTATAATTTTCACGAACCTATGCAAGTTAAATATGTGCATCTCGTTTTGTCACCGGTACCGTATAAAGTACATTTTCTAATGTTATTCCTTTATCAATTGAACCAGGAAGAGAAGTCTTGTCCCTATTACATGCGCGCTGGAGTATGTAAATTTGGGATTGTATGCAAATTCAATCATCCAGAACTTTCATCTGCTGGAACTGCTTTACCTGTTATAGGCACTGTTGTGGGTGGATCAGCTGGTTTTATTGTTATACCTTCATCAGGTCTATCATATGCAGGTGGAATCCCTTCCTGGCCGTTAATTAACGAAACATATTTATCGAGTGCTCTATCTCAAGGCCTAGGCTGGAGTTCATACATGGTTAGTAAAAATTCCTCAAGTTTTTCATCATGCATATTTCTGTTTCGTGACCTTTTTGCTTATTTGTGAAACATTCGTGCTTTTAAGGTTTTAAAGTTGTCATTACAGTAAGCTTTTATTGTAATGGTATGGCATTATGGGTGTATTATGAACTGTATACGAACCTTAATGGTCCTTGGAATAATTTACATCAATACACATACTACAGAAGCACCCAAACATGTCTGCACATTAAGACAAAATATATATTCTGATGCAGGAATTGATAATTTAAATCTGAGTTTCAGTAATGATTACATCAATATACCAAGGGTAACACGAAAATCTAATTTACAGTGACCAAAGATTATCCTCTACTTCTTCCACCACGTAGAAACAGTAATTATAAGTGGAAAATCTTTTTAATTAGCTAATAAAAAGAATTTTTGTTTAGAAGTTTGAAATTAACAACACGGTGAACCTTAAAGTTCAAGTATGTATATAATGGATCCAGAAGTTGACAAGATGAGCATATTAAACTATTGAACACTGGAAATTTTTGATGGAGTTTGCTTGTCCTTTGCACTTTCATGTGGATATTTTTTAATAAAAGCTTCCCTATAAACCATGTAGCCAAGTCTCTCCACTATTCTCTGTGGTAGGTTGCTATTTAGTCTGTATCTTCTGTCACCAGATCTGCCTGATTATCCCATCTAATTTTTTTCATCTTTCCATACCTGCCAGCAATGGCTATTAAGTTGCAGAGTGATATTCTTGTTACGGAGAAGGGCTATAATATTTTATAGCTGAAACAGTCACCAGAAATAAATTATAAAATGTACTGCAGCTGACAGCATCTAGCAATTGCAGTTGCTTTTACTTTGGCAGTTCACTTGGTCACTGCAAGTATATTCGTTTGGATTGCTTAAGTACCTGCCTTTCCCAATATTTGAATTGCTTTTATTGCTCTAAACTAGTATCACCTATTCTTTTGCAGTTTCTGAATTCACGATTGTGTACTCGTTATGGATGTTTGTTTTTAAATTGCCAAAAGATATTCTTGTTTATGTGATTATGTCGCGTACTGATGTTTTTCAAGTAGAACAGTTATGCAGACATTTGCGAGTGATGCCTTTCCATGTATGCATATACCATTACATGCTAACAATTCCTATTTTATATGAGAATTGTGTTGCTAATTAATAAAGTTAAAAGCAGGACGCAAAGGATACACGGCTATTTATGCATATAGTACTGCTTCTGTTGCTCTAATTTACATTTCTTCGATGTCTAATAGGTTAGCTTGAATGGGCAAATAACTCCTGCACTGACAACAGTTAATACTTTACCTGAGAGACATGATCAACCAGAATGCCGGCATTTTATGAATACCGGAAGCTGCAAATATGGATCAGATTGCAAGTACAATCACCCAAGAGAAAAGATTTCACAGGTGGCAGCTAGTTCCTTGAGCCCCTTCGGCCTTCCTTTGAGACCTGTAAGTTGTTATGAAAGCAATTGACCTTGACTTTTCTTACCTTTACAAGTTTGTTTTTCTATAAACCAGTTTCAAAGATTTTCTTTACTTGAATTCCTGAATAAAACTGATTCCATCTGTACAATTGTAGGGCCAAGCGATATGTTCATATTACACAACATACGGAATATGCAAGTATGGTCCCACTTGTAAATATGATCACCCTTTGTTGGGATATCCGTATAGTTATGGGACGAATTTTGCTACAGTTTCCACATCATATCCATCAAGCTTCCCTTATGAGGAAAATTCTCCTATATTCCATTCATGTGAGACGTCTCCTTCAAAGTCACCGCAGGTTCCTGACTGTGCAGGGAAAGTTGATGCTACAAGCCAAAAGGATACAAGTGGTAAGGCTACTGAAGAATCACATACAAATGTTAAAGCTGCTGAAGAATCACCTGAACCTGCTAAATCTCTCTCGCCTTCCGTATCACCACACGAGAGTCTTTGACATAGTCGTTCTGGTTTAATCAAATTCCATTTTTGCAATTTTACACTCCTTACTTTGCTACTGAGGATGTTGTTTTCGAAAGAGGGGGCAGGGTGTATTTATCTGCTACCTGGTTCATGCAACAATTTTTGTTTTCAACTTGTGCTTCCTGACTTCCTTGACCATTTTTATCGTGCTACTTTTCGGGGGTAAATTAATTTCTGTTAACATTTCTGCCCTGACATACGGCCCGAGACCATGAAACTTGAGAACTCATGTCGGTTATTTCATGAAACTTGTATTGCTTGACTTGTAACTACAATGTTGTTATGTGAGTTTCAAATTCTACTGCTGGCTAGCTAAATTCTGGTGTGTTGAGTAGATATAATGTAAATTAGCATTAATCACTAAATTTGTGGAATTGAGATATATTTTGAATTTGCATGGTGAAATATTTATTCACCAAATTTATTTTTTTCCGACTAAAATTAGTTGTGAAAAATGGTATAAATTTGACGATGTAATTAATGAAGATAGGCAATGGAGATTTATAAGGAATATAAGTCTAATTTTTCAAAAAATTAATAATAAACAATTTGGCCCTTTACTAATTAACAAACTATGAATTATTAGTCGTATGCATTGTTCTAAAAATCGGAAATCGGCATTATTCGGTAAGGTAACTTTTCAGTGATTAATCAGATTATCGGTGGTTAATCGGATTGATTAATCGGAGTATTAATTGGATATATTTAATAAAATATGAAAATAATTAATTAATTAGACTAAATATATTCATTTTAAGAAAAAGATGCTGATTAATCGGATTATAAAATCAAATCAACATATTGAAATGATAAAATCAGTGATTTTTAGAACATAGCCTTATGTCATTATGTCATTGATATTAAGAGCAGAGGAACTAGGGGAGAGCAGACTAGGCTGAAGTCCCGACCACCTCGTAAAATAAAATCAATCTTTTTGCAGCCCCTATTAATTTGGAAAATTAAGTATACTTTTCCTATTTGTCGTATCTCAGGTCGTTTAAGATCCTGGTTTCGTCCTAATCGAAATAGTATACACCAGGGACTGATGCAAGATTTTGTAAATCCTCGCCGTAACATGCATGGTTTTATCATCTTGATTCATGTTCTGTCTCGTTCTATGACTCGTGCAATGTCTGGTTCTGTTTTTAATCCTGCATTTGATTCTGGTTCAGCCAAATTGAAGGTCTGTTTGAGATCCAGGATTTGAGGATCATCATAAAGAGCCTCTTTGTCATGATGTTGTTGGACAGATAAGGGCATTACAAATTTTGTGTTGACAGGAAAATCTTAGATATCTACGTCGAATGCATCCAGAATATGGAACCTTTGTCTTCCTCAGTACTCTGCGAAGGGGACAAGAGCTACCGGCTGGAGAACATGTTTTTAATTAAATTATATCTACATTTTTAAAATGTGGAAGTGTTGAATCGATTAAAACTAACTAGGAGTATCCGTTGAAGTCCCTTCACGTCGATGTGCATTCATTTTACGTAGGAAGTATTTTATGTTCATATACTTCTTTCTGTTTGTATTATGTGTGTGATTAGTATAAAGAATGCAAGGTTGATGGTGTTGAAGAAGCAGGAGTACATCTCTGGATATGGCCAGTGTTTTCGTCTTCAAGATTCTATTGGTTCTCTTCTGTTTATGTGGTTCAGCTGTTGGAAGTAGAGTAAAGCTGTTTGAAGCCAAGAAAAGTTTTTCTGCAGCATCTGATGATGATGGTGTTTGTAACTCCGTGGTTAATCCTCAAGGATACGCCTGTGAAGAACACACAGTAATACTTATCGCCTTTTATGAAATTCAAGGTTTTATTACAGTTTGATCGCTTTGATCTTTATAATAAATTCGGGTTTCAGGTGACCACTCAAGATGGATATATCCTCAGTATGCAGCATATTCCCAATGGAAGGTCAGGTGGGAGTACAGGAAGCAAGCCACCAGTCCTACTGCAACACGGGCTCCTGATGGTAAGAAGGGTTGTTTTTCCCATGCCATTCGATATGATAAACTGAACGTTGTTTGACAGAAAATATATTATCGATGTTGTGTCAGGATGCAATAACATGGTTGCTGAGTCCTCCAGATCAGTCACTGGCATTACTCTTGGCTGATAACGGTTTTGATGTGTGGCTTACCAGTACCCGCGGAACTAAATATAGCCAGGGACATACTTCTCTCAGTATCAACGACGCTGTTAGCTTTCTTCCTGCAGTCCATCACATAAATTGTTTTGTTATTTGCTGCTTGAATTGTTCTCAAATGGAAAATATTATGTTTAATGTTTGCAGGCTTATTGGAATTGGTCTTGGGATGAATTGGTAGCTTATGATCTTCCTGCTACATTTCAATATGTCAATGATCAAACAGGCCAGAAACTGCATTATGTCGGGCATTCACTGGTAACTTGATTTTGCTGCGTTTTTAAGATTCTGCATCTCAGTTTATGATAGTTATGCAACTATTTGATTCTTCTCAGGGAACATTAACTGCCTTGAGTGCATTCTCCAGAGGACAGCTTGTTGGCATGCTTCAATCCGCTGCACTCCTTAGCCCTATCGCTTATGTTGGTCAAGTATCTTCCCCGCTAGCAACAAATGCTGCTGATGACTTTCTTGCTGAGGTAAGAGCTCCTTTTCTTTCTCCATCTGTTTCATTTCAATGAAGCATTGTCAGTCACAATCAATCGTGGTCGATATGTTATAGGATTTGAAGTGGTTGGGCATCAATGAATTCAATCCAAGGGGGTAAGAGCCATACACCTTTGTTTACTTTCTCATCTGACCTCCTTTTTAAGGACTGTAAAATTTTTATTGTCCTTTCTGTATCTACCAGTGCATCAAGCCCTAAATCGACAAGTGACCAATTATCGTGTAATTGTACAGGGAGGCTGTGCTCAAGCTTCTTAAGGACATCTGTGCAAAGCCCGGTGTTGACTGCACAAACTTGCTCACATCTTTCACAGGTAGTGTGTTTCTGCAGATACTTCACCATATCATGCATCAGGTCCTTGACTTCATTGTTCTGACAACCATTTCTGAACGCGTACTATGACTACAGGTCAGAATTGCTGCCTGAATTCTTCTGTAGTCGATTTCTTCCTGACACACGAGCCTCAGCCAACATCAACAAAGAACATGGTTCACGTGGCTCAGAGTAAGTGATTGCCTCGATTAAAAGCCTTGTTATTGTTATTTTATCGACAAATTCTAATCCTAGGATCATCCTACAGTGATCAGAGACGGGACTATCCACATGTACGATTATGGCAATGCAGACGACAACAATCAACACTACGGCCAGCCCACTCCACCAACATACAACATGTCAAGCATTCCAAATGACCTTCCTTTGTTCTTTGCAAACGGAGGGGCTGATGCACTGTCTGATGTTAACGATGTGCAGCTCTTGCACGACGACCTTAAAGATCACGACGCAGATAAAATGGCGTTTCTGTACCAAGACAATTATGCTCATGCAGACTATGTCATGGCTGTGAATGCTAAACAAGTTGTTTATGATCCTCTCATGGCTTTCTTTAGGCTTCATCAGTGATAACATAAACTGCAATGCTTGTAATTTTTGTTCAGTGTACAAATTATTGTTCTTCCTTTGCTTATAGTGTTCAACATTTCAAATTTATTGTAAACAAAGATACAAAGATCTTTTTACAAAGATACAAAAATCAATAAATTCATTCATTACTGGTATTCATTATTCAATAGAGATAGCTTACGGTGATTAATACGATAATCAGTTATTCTAAAATCGGTGATTTTTAGAAATATGTTTTTACATTTCTGACTAACCTAACCCTTTACATAAAGGATAAAATGATAAAAAAATGAAATATATAATAAATGCCCGGTAAATGAAAATTGATTTTTCATCATGTTTTATTAAATTATCGTTAAAATTTTATCATTTGATATTTTGGATTTTCATTTATAGTTTCTAATTTACACTATAAATTAAAGGGATTTTTGCATAAATACCCAAGTTATAGAAAATATTTGTAAAAATACGAATCAACCTCATATGCAATGCAACCACGTATGCAGCCGTTTCAACCATATATGCAACGCGTCCATATTTTTACAAATTTTTATATTTTTATAAAAAAGTGTTATTTTTAGTAAATTCCCTAAATTAAAATACAAATATTTTCTAACAAGAAATAAACAATGACGTGTAAAACTCCAATTGGCCAATCCACGTGTCTCGATTCAGTTAATCAAGGGGTTTTCAGTTAATCATCTTCACCTGGTCGGAAAAAAACATCATCAGCTCAGTGAGTTAAATCGCCGACAACAAACAATGCAAACATTTTCAACATCTACGTTATTACTAAACATAGTATTATTATTATATTTATACGGCACGAGTTCCAATGCATTGTACGGATCATCTTCACCTGTACTTCAACTAACTCCTAACAATTTTAAGTCTAAGGTAACTACTTCTAGTCTTCTACTATTACTATACATACATTAATGTGTGTGTGTGTATATTTTAATGTTCATTTTGTTTGATGAATGTTCTGTTTTGTAAATGCATGATTTGTATTGTTATAGTTTGATGATGTGTGTGGTTTGTGATTTTTTTGGAATTATTTATTTGTGTTTCGAATTTAGTAGCACTAGTTAGGTTTGGTTTGGTAATTGAGGTAATGTAAACTTCTTATTGGTAAAAATTACGGGCTGTTTAGATCATGAGATTTTAAGTCGGTTAACTGGAATGAGAATGAGATTTTAATACATTTTTGTTGTACAATCTCATTTTTATTTTCATTAATGGGGCTCAAATTTCATGATACAAACGGGAATCTTAGTAGGGCCGAGTAAAAAACCGAAAAAAATCGAAACCGAAACTGAAAACGCTTAAAAACCGATAAAAACGAACCGCTTAAAAACCGAGCCTCTTAGAGTGGCGTTGCTTCACACTTTCTGTTCTTAAACACCCATAGAGAAGAGTAAGTACTATTTGATGGAAAGAGATCATGGAATGAATGTAGTTGGGAATTAAAATAATCGTGTAGCATTTTGTTAATTTGAATTATTTTGTTTTATTTTTTTTCATGTGTGCCAATTTAAATTAGAGCTCTATGAATGTATTCCAGATTCCTGCCAATTCGGAAAGGAATGTTGCATCCTTTTTCCTACTCGTTTTCTTCACAGAACTCATTATACAAATTTTCACTGTTTCGCCTTTGTTGTGATCACAATCTTTTATTTCATTCCTTTCGACCAAATGGGGAATAAGCTTCAGTAATGTAGGATGAGATTTAGGTTGACAGATATAGGATTTTTTTGGTTAAGGTTAACTACATAATTTTAAATACTTACACACGCATTCCTCACTTTCACTGAGGCTAACCTTCAACCTTATTAGAAACCAAGGAAGAAGGGGTATCCACTCGCTACAATACTAAGGATATGGAACCTTTTAGTCGATGAATATCTCAAAAGAGAAGTTCTCAGAAATTTAACTCACAATTCCTCTTTCAGTTAATTTTATTAATTAATTACAACACCTAATCATTTGTGATAATTTTCTTCCTGAATAATACATTATGTATAAAAGTTAAATTATTGATTCTTTTGTATGCATCAGTCGACATGTTTTTTAGTAACATCTCTCTATTTGCAAATGGTTGCAGGTTTTAAATTCAAATGGTGTAGTACTGGTAGAATTTTTTGCGCCTTGGTGTGGTCATTGTAAAGCTTTGACACCTATTTGGGAAAAGGCTGCCACCGTCTTGAAAGGCGTTGCAACTGTTGCAGCGCTTGATGCTGATGCTCACAAGTCACTTGCTCAGGTTTGATATGGCTGGGTGGATAATCTTGTAAATAATATCTAGATTAGGTTCCTTTTGTGGCCATTATCCGAATTTTTATCCTGAAACCGATACATAATTGGGAATTTGAGAACTTTTTAATAAGTATTATTGAAATATAAGCATGACTGCTATACCAATATCTGGCATTGACTGTTGCATGAACTGTCAATTTCTTTATGTCATGATTTCCCTCCCCACCTATTTTTTCTCCTACTGCCAAATAACATGTATAGTCATAATATATACACAATTAGATTTGATTAAAAAATCAAAATCTTCATAATATGTAATATTTTATAGTGGCATTTTTGTTAATCAAGCAACTCTCCAAACCCATAAGCTGTTAATATTAGCCGTATTTGAATTATAAGTCTTTGACCCATTGCTTGATTGATTTCATTTTTACAAGTTTCAGTTTATTTCTTCTTTTATAAGCGGCTCTTATCTCTTCTTGTTAGTCCAGACTACTTTGCTAATCTAATCTTCTCTCTTTATTTGCTTCAGGAGTATGGTATCCAAGGATTTCCAACAATTAAGGTGTTTCTACCTGGAAAACCTCCAGTAGATTACCAAGGTGCTAGGGATGCTAAAGCAATTGCTAATTTTGCATCTAAACAGGTCGTCACTTGTTATCTGAGTAAAATATGCTTTTCTTCTGTTGCATAAAGTTGATAAGTGAGATACTTACATGGACTATTGGATTAGGAAGGAGTATTCGCTTGTACATGTAATTTATGTTCTTCGTCAAGCCCAATAAAGGGCAATAATCCAAATTGCAATTTTTTTCACTGTAAATGATATTTCCAAAATCTTTACCTATGTCCAAGTATTAGATCTGGACTATTGCATGGGGGCAACGTGTAGTGCACATCTAACATATAATGTATGCTAGAGTGATATTGTCCGTACTCTGTAGTGGGTAAAGATAGCTGCCTTTTTTAAATATATGTTTTTTCGTAATTTTTGAAAATTATGCTACTCTTTTACCTGGGCTTAAATCTCCCCAAAGATCTATATGTGAAGTAACTTTGACATCTCAGAACTGCATTTTTAAAGCTGTAGTAAGAGGTTGATGCATCATTTAATATTATTCGTTGTAGTCATTCATTTCCATCTTTCTCAATATGAATTGAGATTGTACTTTGGGAGGTGTTAATCCCTGTATCTTTTTTCACAGTCTTGATTACATTTCTACTGAAACTGAAATTAATATTGCCGTACATTGTATGAAATTTGAGTAATTAATATAACGTTTGATGTTCGAAGCTTTTGTCTTCTGTTTATACACAGGTCAAGATACTTTTGAAGGAGCGGTTAGACGGAAAAGAAACAGGGAAATCAAGTGGGAAATCAAGTGAGAAATCAAGTGAGAAATCAGCCCCTAGTGCATCAGTAGAATTAAATTCCCTCAATTTTGATGAATTGGTGCTTAAAAGTAAAGAGCTTTGGGTTGTGGAGTTCTTTGCACCTTGGTAAGTAACGATTGTTGTGACATTGTTATTGGGTCTACCATTAAGTTTTTGAAATCGTTTCTGTAACTGTAAAGAAAGATGCATCCCTTCACGTGAACTTAGCTAATATTAATTAAATAGTCAAATAATATGGTAATTTCTAGGACACAAGCTGTCGATGCTATTAGTATAATAACCATGGCACTAATATGCATTCAGGGAGTGCTTAAGGGTCTTAGACTTCTGTTTTAATGAAGCAGAAGCTAAGCCAAGTGGGATAAATTGAAATACAAACCAAGTAATACAAGAACCTGAATAAAGAAGCCGAAAAGGTAACATGGATTCATGTTGTTTGACAATTTGCCTGGACTGCAGAAGAGACTAGTATATTATTGGAATTCACAAACATTAACATTTAAAGGGATAAATTGTGTGAAGAAAATCAGGTCACACTCTCACAAGATGAGACTTCGCCTCTGCAAGGACTCTGTAACCATGGATCTGAGTCATCCCGTGCAACACTATAAACGAAGAAGTGAAGGACTTTTAGCACCTAATTACTAAAGTGGAATTGTATTGAAATTATCTATTGTGTCACATTTATTATATTAAAGTAACTCGAAATTCCTCCAGTCTGAACAATGTATCACATTACTTGTGGGATAATACAAGTCCGTAATTTTCTAGTTTATTACAGTATTGGCACGGTGCTGCTTAAAACATTTACTGTTTAAAAGTTCTGTTAAATTTAGTTTATGTACTTGCATATTTTATTAACATAAATTTTTTTGGCTTTGAAGCCTGTTTAATGACCTCTCCATTCCTTCATAATCCTCTTTCGTAAAAGCTATTTATATCCTGCTTAACATAACACCAAGGTGTTTAATTATCGATTCCTCTTAACCGGCCAGTCATTGGGCCACAATTCTTGTATTTTAGAGCATTGTATTAATGCCAAGTTGTTCTTAAACCCCAATCGGACTCCATAGTCATGTAATTGAACAAAACAAGAGAGTATCATTGTTTTCTCAAAATCGGTCTCATCTCTGGTTATCCAAACATGCACAACTGAATGTCAATCCACCCTGATTGGTGTACTTGTCTAGTCAGTATGCAACCAATTATATATTTATATGTCAGCATGATGAAATAATTTTTTTTTTTAAAGAAAATCTCTATGATGATAGGTGTGGACACTGTAAGAAACTTGCTCCAGAGTGGAAGAAGGCTTCAAATAATTTGAAGGGCAAGGTGAAGCTGGGCCATGTTGACTGTGAGGCCGATAAGGTATAGATGGTTACCATGTTGCTTTGTTGTTCCAGTTTTTTTTAATGGTCGTACTTACTCAGCTATTTATGCTCGATTGATATGGAGGATGGAGTACTTAATTTTATTCTGGGTTTCTGCCACTAATCGCTGATGTATGCAAATTATATACTTATAATAACACATCTTTTTTCTGCTATACTTTGGTAAAACTGAAATTTTATGAAGCACCGATTTGCATTTTGAGATAGTCTGTTTGATTTTTAACTTCATGTAACATGCTTCTAATGAGTTGGATTTACCAGTCTCTCATGAGCAGGTTCAATGTAGAAGGTTTCCCCACTATTTTGGTATTTGGTGCAGACAAAGAAAGACCCTCTATATACGAAGGAGCAAGATCTGCCTCTGCAATTGAGTCATTTGCTCTTGAGCAACTGGAAATAAATATTCTACCTCCTGAAGTGACTGAATTAACAAGCCAGGTAAGCGTTTCCAAAACCATGCATTGCAACTGATTAGTACTAAGATCTATATATATATATATATCAGGTACTTAAGTGCCAAGTATACAAGTATTGCACTATTTCTTTATGATCATTCCGTGTAGGACATAATGGAAGAGAAGTGTGGTTCAGCTGCCATTTGTTTTGTCTCCTTCCTCCCTGACATCTTGGACTCCAAGGCCGAGGGAAGGAATAAATACCTTGAGCTTTTGTTATCGGTTGCTGAGAAATTCAAAACAAAACCTTACAGGCAAGAACACTTTTTATCTGGAACTGGAGTTATATTTTCCTACTCTGATCTCAATTTCTTAATTCTACTACACCCAATAAAAAATATATAGAGTTCGAAATTGGGCTCGAGAAAACAATGTTCAAGTCGGTTCAATATAAAATATAAACTTGGTGTTTTTAAGTATTTTATTAGCTAAGCTGGGGATGTATTTTAAATCAGCCTTATTTATTAGAGTGCATGGATGGACATTTAAATTAAATGAGTCCGGTTCGGTAAAACTCATTCTTGTATTCATATTATGCTAAATAAATATGTCCAGGGCATTTCGCGAACTTGTATTCAAGTAACTGACGAGCCTTTAAAAAATAAGCTTTATATAGTGTGGTTTGTTTATAGTTCTACCTCGAAAATGGACCAGACTGGTGCTCATTGAGTTTAAAAAAAACATGTCTCAGCTCCTTTACAGCCCAACTTATTCTCGTTTCCTAATGATCTGATATGATCAGATCAGCATCATAAACTTTTGGTGACTGATAGAGACATGAGAGAGTTTGATTTAATCAACTTTGTCTTTAATGATTGGGTTAATTATAATTAAGTGTTGTATCGCCTGCAGCTATGTCTGGGCAGCAGCAGGGAAGCAACCAGAGTTTGAGAAGCAGGTAGGTGTTGGTGGTTACGGATATCCAGCTTTGGTGGCTCTGAATTTAAAGAAAAAAGCTTATGCACCACTCCGTAGTGCTTTTGAGCGTGATCAGATAATGTAAGCACGACTTGCTGTAATTTTAAATTCATTATTTTGTTAACTTGAATGGATTGTGAAGATATTTTTGGTTTATCTGGATTTTAGAGAATTTATTAGAGAAGCTGGACTAGGAGGAAAAGGCAATCTGGCTCTTGCAACGACACCTGAAATTGTAAAAACCGATCCATGGGATGGAAAGGATGGACAAATTCTCGAGGAAGACGAGTTCTCTCTTGAAGAACTAATGGGTGAAGATAGCAAGGAGAGCAAAGATGAGTTGTAAACTTTCAACCACACCAACATTAGAGTAAAATCAATTCGAAAGATTTTTAAATTATATAAAAATATCGCTATTAATCAAACTATCGCAACTGCATCATTCGTAGGCTAGTACCGGAGCTTCCCATATATATCAATCTCCTCGACGTTTTCCAACTTGTCGAGCTTCCATATTATAGTTCTGACAGCTGTGTTGTTCATTCTGTACATTGGCTATTGGCTTCAACATTTTCCAAACACTTGTGCTGTGTCTGTTAGTTTGGCATTGGTTTCTAAGTCTAACAACTATTTCCAAACGGTGCTTATCAGAAGTTTAATCTGTTCAACACTTCTGGTATGGTAAAAGTCCAACCAGCTAAACTAGTATCCTGATAGATGGTCAATGTTGGTTAGTCAATGCTGGTGGATCAAATGACAAAATCTAGCTAGCTTCTTTGTCTTGTTTCATTCTTTGGTTGTTGAACCAAAAGTTTCAAATTCAGCTAAATTGTTGACCACTCATTTCTTCATTAGTAGTTCTTCCTAGTTTTTACACTAGTATTCTTTGACCTTATCCCCATTTTATGGTGAATAAAATGGTAGTAGGAGTATATTTAAACAGGCATTGACGTGCCTGAGGTTGTCCTCGGAATTGTGCATGAGATTAAAAGATTTTCTCGTATTATATAAATGGGATATTTTTGTAAAAACAGGGGGTTGACTTAAAATTACAAAATTATCCATTTAAAATTGTACTTAAAATCTTTATAACTTCTACTCATCATGGACAATCTCAAGTTCAGTTTTCTCATTTATATATCAATAATGTAGGATAAACAATTTATGTATCATATCATATCGCGGTACGTTAATGAAACCCGTACTTAAATACTGTGAAGTATTTTTTTTCATCTTGAATTTGGGACCATTTAGAATATGATTATATGGGTTAGAAAAGTATTTAATTCTTAATTTTTGATTATTAAGACTTAAGTGCCCATAAATGACTGGCATTTAGTAGTAAACACTACTGGACACACACTCAACAACAGTAATACTCCTACAAATGCATAAATTTATCTAAAATCACAAATTACGAATCGATTATTTGTATCGATTTCAACATTCATGATCGATGATTTGTACTACCGTAACCGATAATCGTAACCGAATTGTAGCAGAAAATATTTACACAACCATAATTCAACTTGTAAGGAAGAACATATGAAAAATTTGAATCCACAACAAAATCAACATATCATATAGTTGCAATTTTCTTATTTTTCGAAAGAAAAAGAAGCCGTTTCATTTCGTTTCGTGTTCATATACCCCAAACACCCCAAATCCGACCCCCAAGAAAACTTACAATCTTCTTCACAGATGATGATTCCTTCTCCAAATTCCCCACTTCTTCACCTTGAAAAGACAATTCTGCCTGCTTTGATTCCTTCAAAACACCCTTCTCCTCACTCTCACCAGGGGTAGAATTGTAATTTCCCCTCCTCTTCCCTTTCTTGTTCTTCAAGCCATTACTACCCCTACTATTACTACTACCGCCGCCACCTCTCTTACTCGAAAGCCCATCTTCATACGCATCAATAATCTCATGAATAATTTCGCGGTTCGCGGAATTATTCCAACGCACCCAATAACTCATATAACATCGAAAACAGCTACACTCGAATTCCGGAGCATGATCAAAAACTTTGGTTTTATATTTTACCTTGTGACCCAAACTATTCGAGTTGGCCGAGCACGAGATCAAATACGCTAAAACTTGTCGATCTTCGGGCGAGAGCGCGACGGTAAGAGTGAGAATAGCGGCGGGGAGTAACGATAAGTGATCGGAGATGGGTGGCGTAGAAGGGTGGATTTTTTTCTTCATGGTGGTTTGAAATATTCTTGAAGCTTAAGTTTCTTGGCTTTGAAGGAGTCTTGGGCTTAAACTTTTGTTTAATAAAAATGATTCTTTGGGTTTGGTATATTTTATAGGGAGTGGTGAGGTGAGAATCTAGTGCTGGTTAGAGATGATGTTTGTCACGCGCATTTGTGGACTTGGTTTTCCACACACATGTTTTGGACTCGGTATTAGAGTTACTACTGGCTTACGTCCCGTCTTGGTTAATATTTATATATTTTTAAATTTATTTCACATAATTTTATTAAAATTTGATATAAATAATTAAATGCTAAATAATAATTATATAATTATAATTTCAAGTTAGATTCAAATAGTATAAATAGTATATGATTGATGAGATCTTATTCATAAATAATAAATATAAATATTTGTTATTAATGAGTGAGATTCGAATCCGAAAATTTATATGTATCATTATAAATAATATACATATTTGTTGTTAAAGGAATTCGAACCTGAGAGGTTATATGTATTCTTATAAATAATAATATAAATGTTTTTTGTTGACGGGATTCGAACTTGAGAACTTGTGGAGTGTATTTTTTTAGTATATGGATCTAACGGCTCTGATTATTTGATGAAGAAGATCCGACGGTCGTGATGTAAAGAGATGACCAAAATGAGGGGTCAACTAAACTACAAATTATATCTCATTCCGGTTATTATAGTGTTGTATAGATTACTGAGCAACATTTTATTTAACACACTGTTTCAGACGTGTTGTGTTTATATTTTAACTATTCTCGAAGATAAGTTTTATTCCCTCTATTTATTAATATATAACGTTTGATTTTTTAGCTCATATATTTAGAAAAGATTGATCACATAACTAGAATTATTATTTTTAAGAAATTCTTTTTTTAATAATAAATATGAGATTAAACCTTTATCCACAAAAATATATATTTTTTTAAAAATTATTTTAACTATACGGTCAAAGCTTCCAAATATGTGTGTCAGAAAGTCAAACGTCATATATTAAAAAATAGAGGGAGAAATTATTTGGATTATAATTTTTTACAGAAAAATGTGTTCCTTTACATTATTATTTCTCGCAAATAAAGAAAATTATATTCGTAGGTAACCCGCAGCCGCTACCCTTTGGGTGCGCACTGGGTAAACCCTGCGGGCTCACGCAATAGCCTGCAAACCACGTGAACCAAGGTAAACCGCTTAATGCTCTGACTCGTGATACATAATCATAAATTCTCCTCCCATGGGATTCGAACCTGTGACCAATAGAATAATTATCCCCTCTTTAACCAACTGAGCCAACCCTTACGGGCAGAAAATTATATTTTAAAGATCGAGACTCAAAGATTAGTATTTTTTTCTTCGATATAATTTATCGGGAAAAAACTATTTTCCTTTCCGACTCCCGCTGTTATTTTTTACACAAAAGGAAATTGTAATAGAAAAAAATATATTTTATTTTACTGATGTGGACCGTTAAAATATAGATTCAATATTTGTTAGATAAATGTTTGTTACATATATTAGGACCCACTTTTAGATTGACTTGGTTGATTAAGGGAGAAATTTAATATTAATTTTACTATAGAAACTTTTGTTATGAAGTGAATTTTGGTCCAATGATATAGTGAATTTGTTATTTGAGTAAATTGCCAAAATATTTCGACACTAGTGTAGATGAATTATGAAACGTGAACAAGTCAACTTAGCAACTTGGGGTCCACTTAGCAACGTAAGATCGACGCACACAATCAACATTTTAACACAGAAAAATGTTGAATAAATCTCGAAAGTTAAGAAATAATGGAGCAAAAATAAAAATTTCATCCACACGTGGAGAAAAAATAATGGATTATGAAGAAAAAATAATGGATTATCTTACTTTAATATTTTGTTGTCCTTAAATTTAATTAGCAAAAAATAGAATATTAGTAGAAATTAAATTTTAAACACCGATTATTTGAAAATTTATAGAAAAGTTTGATACTTTACAACATTAGGACAAATTTAATGGTGTTCTCAATATATATGTAATTATTGTTAGAACTTAAAAAAGAAATATTTCTTGGTACTTTTTTTTATTGTAGGTAACCCGCAGTCGTTACCCTTCGGGTGCCACTGGATAAACATCACGTAATAGCTTGCAAACCACGTGAACCAAGGTAAATCACATTTAAACGACAGACTCTGAGTCGGGAGGTATAATAATAAATTCTCCTTGCATGGGATTCGAACCTGTAATCAAAAGAATAGTTATCCACTCTTTATCCCCTCTGTTTTTTATTATATGACGTTTGATTTTTATGCACACACTTCTAAGTGTTTTGACAGAATAATAATTTTTAATTTTTTCTTTTTGTAAATAAAAATATATAAGTAAAACTTTAATTTAGAAAAAAAATCTTAATAAAAAAATTATTTTATCTATGCGATCAAATGACTTAGAATTGTGAGGAAGAAAGTCAAACAACACATAAAAAAACAGATATAGTACTAACCTGCCACAATACATATCTTCAATTGTTAGTTGTATACTTAATCATTTAATCTAACTTTCTCTATCAATGAATATAAACTTTCTTCATTTTTTACTTATTCTTTATTCCAATATCATTTTTAACTCTTTTATGTCATAAATATAGCACAATACTATATTTTGTGCTATAATCAACACAAACTATATTACAATGATCGGACAATTTTGCGATTTTGCCAATAAGATTAAGTTGAATACTTTTTCGATAAATTTATAAATATTTATTTTTTATTTCTGGTCTCAAATCTTAAGAGTTTAATATGATATAACCAGACAAATTAAAACTTTTTAAAGCCATAAAAAAATTTAGGTGTCAATTTTTACAAATTGTAATTCTGATTCTGAATTTTGCGTAATGTTATATTTTCAATTAAATTTATTTTTCACATAATTTGCAAATACAAATATATATTTTTACTCCAAATTTGTCCCGAATTTACTATGAATTTTACATTTTTTATAAAATCTGCATTGTCTCATGTCATATCATATTAATTCAAAATTTTCATAAAACTAAGAAATATTATTGAAATTTGAGATAATTTCGTGAAAGTGTTAAATACCAACCTCAAAAGTTATGCTATAAACAATATTAACTATTTTGAAGCCAAAAAACGTAAACCTCCAATATTGTAATTTTTTTTTGCTAATTGATAATACAGCGATCGAACTCCTCACCTTCGTCAAAAGCCGTGTATAAGTTAAATTTCGATTAATTAATAATTGTTAAATTAATAATTTTATTAAAATAATATTTTTTTTCCGGCATAAGAGATAATTTTATTAAATTTATTTTTCACATAATTTGCAAATACAAATATATGTTTTTACTACAAATTTGTCCCGGATTTAATTTTACATTTTTTTTATAAAATCTGCATTGTCTCATGTCATATCATAGTAACTAAAAAATTTCATAAAACTAGGAAATATTATTGAAATTTGAGATAATTTCTTGAAAGTATTAAATATCAACCTAAAAAATTATGCTATAAACAATATTAATTATTTTGACGCCAAAAAACGTAAACCCCCGTTACTGTAGTGAGTCCCTTTTTTCCTAATTAATAAAACAGAGATCGAACTTCCGACCTTCCGCACAAGGAGCGCATAAATACGGCTCCAGCCTCCAGGAGCATGCATGCGAGTGCCCTTATTTAATCCATAGCAGAATCAGATTCACATACCAATCATATCCTTTAATGTGGCCCCCTTCCGGCCGGAGTGTAAAATACGGAAATCGAAAATAATTATTAAGACACGTAATAGTAATGAATTTGATGATCGGTGATTAATCGGTGTATTAATTGAATATATATTTTTAAAATGACATTCTTGATCTTTATTTTTATAGTAATAAATTTCAAGCTGTGGCAAAATTTTATTAACTAGGAGCAAAAAATAATGATTAATGTACCTTTTCAAAGGTTTTTTTTAAGAATAGTCTTTTTTTTTAATTCCGATATTTAGCAAAAACGTCAAAATATTAATATTTTAGATAGAGAAATGATAGGTTCCCCAAAATTTTTCTCCAAATGCTGATGTGGCGTATAATAAATAGCAATTTTAATATGAGACCCCACGTGCATTAATATGCGCCCACAAATTAAAATATGCCATGTGTTTTTTTATCGTAGATAACCCGCAGCCGCTACCCTTCGGGTGCGCACTGGGTAAATTCTACAGGCTCACGCAATAGCCTGTAATATGCCATATGTTTGCCATATCATTTGGTGAAATTTTTAAGAAAAATTTTTGGACAACCTAACACTACTATTTTACATAATACTACAGAAATAAAGAACTAGATAGTATAAAGACAAGGTTTAAGCGTATTCGAGTCGATAAATTTCTATTTTCTCTGTCTCATATTATATGTTCTGTTTTGACTAATTAATAGTCAAACTGTTTGAATTTTGAATGTAAATTATACTCAATATATATTAAATAAGTTTCAAAGTTTATATCATTAGAAAATATATTTTATTTTTTTATAAAATATTTTTAAATTTATAAAAATAATAAATGAATTTATTTAATTATCCGTCAAAAAATGGTCAAATTGACTATATAATACTCAGAAAAAAACATATAATATGAGACGGAGGGAGTATATACGGTCTTACCGTACTTGAACGAATCAGTTCAGTTGAATCCAACAAACAACGTACGTCGCTGGGTAACGGCAGCGATGAAAACAATCTTCTTACACAAAATGACATTCTGTATCTATCTAGCTGATCTCGTAGTTTTAGCTGCAAGTGTTTTAGTTAAGACCGACTAATTAAACAAAACATTAGCCAACATTAGCCGAAAGTACTGTGATTAAAGACAAACGATTAGTTCCAAATCCAAGAACAATGTAGTACTACTAGAGTACCTGCTTTCTTACAAATGTCAGCACATATAACTATGGATGTGTTTCTTAGCTTAAGTTCAATGATGCTCAAGAATTTCAATTCACAAAACAACATACAATAAGAGGACATACATCTCTTTCACGGTATCAATTGATCGAGACTTCGAACTTATAACATTTTATTCAAACATAACGGGAGGTCGAGACTTCAAACTTATAATACTCCTTCCGTCCCATTGATTTGTATACAGATCGTTTAGACACGGAGGTTAAAAGAATGCGGAATTTAGTGAGAAAAAATAAGAATAGTGCGTAAAGTGGTGGGTACAATCAATATTTAATGTATATATGGCGGGTGTAGTGTAAGAAATGAATGGAGGTAAGTGGACGGGGTTAATTTTTATATTTTCAAACTTTATTATTTCGAGTAAGATTTGAAATGTATAGAATTGAATAGGATATCTAAAAAAGAAAAGTTTATAGAAATGAACGGCACTGAGGGAATAACAAACTATTTTATGGTAATATGAGGTCAAAATTTTGAATTTATGACGGTAATTGGAGTTCGAGGTTTTGAAATTGTTTAACAATTTATTTCACGTTAACTAGAGGCCGAGCCTTCAAACTTATAATAATCCTTTTCATTCTACAGGTCGAGAGCTTAAACTTTTACTAACATTCTAGTCCTGGGTAACATGAGGTTAAGATTTCGAACTTGTATCACATTTTATTTCACGTTAACTATAGGTCAGAGACTTCAAAATTATAATAAGTTTGTTTCACGGTAACATGAGCCTACATGTCTAGAGTTTAAACTTATAACGAGCAATGTTAAGCAGGGGTGTTCACAGATTAGTTTGATCCGGATTCTCGTTTTTTTTAATCGAAGCAGTAAAAACGGTTTTTTAAAATCAAAATCAAACCTGACTAGTTAAACGCCAAAACCAAATCAAACCAGACCATAAAATCACGAATTTTAAACCATAGTTTAAATTTAATCATTTACTTTTGTTTCATTTTTGTTAAACTTACAATAAAACAGTTATTTAAGTAAATACAATATAAAATTTATTATATATTAGTATTCTATATTACATATAAGTACTATGATATATATTTATAAATATTTAGTTTACATATGACTTTCATATACTTTAATTTAATTTAAATAATACTAAGTATATGAATTAGAGTATAATTGCGACATATTAACAATTAACTGAAATTTTTGTTTAAAAAATAATTTGATGTTTTTATTATAATACACACCCACATAAACAAAATCATAATTTATAATCTTTACTTGTAGGTATATAGTAATTTTTATATATATATTATTATATAACGGTCCAGTATGGTCTAAACGGTTTTAATTTATTGAAAATTATAATCAAACTATTTATGCGTGAACGGTGTTTAGGGACGGAGGTAGGGGGTGGCCGCCACCCCAAATTCCTATATAATCGTGAAATTAGTATTAAAATTTATAAAAAAATTACACATTCATATATTTAGTAGTAAAAAAAATTTATTTTCAATTTTCGCCCCCTCAAAAATATATAAATTTTATGAATTTAGTACTAAAAATAATGATATTTACAATAGTTGTGAATTTATATACACGAATTCAAGTATATTCTGTAAATTAAAATTGTTAAAAATAATATTTATTAATTTATTTAATATATAATAATTAAAAAAAATATTAGTTACTCCGAAAAAAATTTCACCACCCCACCCACCGATTTCTGGCTCCGTCCCTAACGGTGGTTAACCGAACCATTAAAAACGGTTTTAGCAGTTTCAGTTTTTCTTGGTTTGGATTGTCGTGGTCCGGTCCAAATTCACGGTATGAAAGACTTTTTAGTGATACTCGGTTTTATTTTAGCAAATAAACACTTTTATAGACAAATTAGCACTGAAGAACACATCTTACACTGGCAATTAACTTCTTAAACAAATTTAATCACAGTTTTAGATGAAGAACGAGTATAGTCTATCACTTTTGTTGAGTACATGTGAGTGTTACTGTATTAGCCAGTAATTAGCAATGCCCGAGCTTAAGTAGAACCTAATTACATTACATAAACACATGAAGATAACGCTTCACAACATAATCTGCAATGATCTGGTTCGTTCTCTCCGACGGATGAAACGCGTCCCAGAACACATACGTATTCGCTTCGTCGCATGTATAAGGATTAAACTGATTGCAGAGATAGCTCATTTCATAATACCCCGTCGAACAGCAAGCATAGTTTGAAACTCTAAACCCTGTTCAGAACATAGTGTATCAGAGCACTTTCCGACGTTATTAGAAATGTTATTTTCAGAGCACTTTGAGCTAATATTTTCCGTTTGTCAGACGTGGATCATAACACTTTAATGTAAACTAGGGGAGAATAAATTTTATCGGTTTTGAATAATTATGTATAAAAATAGCGATTTTTAACCGAATGAATTTATTGCGATTCCCGTACGAATACGAGTTTAAGTCCCATCAGTCCATCACCACTTGTAACCTGACAAGGTTTGTATTCTACTGTGTTAATATTTGCAGAGATATTAAACTGGAAAAGAAAACGTACCATAGAGGGAAGGTCTTCTGATGAGACTGTAAAAAATCGAATACGCATCAGCGCAGATCATTTTTACCCCAGGAAGCTCCTGATTCAGCATTTTTACCAAGCTACTCAACTTGGCATTAAAGCTTCTGGAGACATTGTTGTAGCTTTCAATACATGAATCTCCAAACCCTCCTATTGCATATGTAGTTCTCTCCAGTGGTAAGCACCCCATTGGAGGAAGCCCTGTTATCGACATTTTCCGAGCTCCAAGTCCGTACAATTGTCTGAAAAAGTCCTCTGCAATGTTCAGAAGAAAATCTTGGTACTTGTCAACATTGTATTCTAATCTTCTCTTGTAGAGTGTGTAATAATTTTCGAGGAAATCGTTTGTGCCCAGACTGATTAAGTAGAGAGCTTCTTGTATAATTTTATCGCCTTTTTGCTCGCCTAAATAGCCTTTTAGTGTGGTCTGGTATTGTTTGAAGTAGTCCAGCTCTTTCCACAGAGGGATTACAGACTGCAGATTACAAAGAAAGCATGTCATTAGCTTAAACAAATACGATTCATCGTATAATTAGCTTAAAAGATACAATTCACCTTAATTACTATTTAAAAAATACAAGTTAATCACAAAATCTCAGACACTTTGTTCAAAATCTTTTGGTTGTTGCGGTTTACAGATTTTTATTGAAGCATGCATGTACCGAATCATAGCCATTTTTATGATTTCATCGACATTTTTACAAGACTAAATTGCGAGACAGGGAAGGTTACCAGAACATCAGAAGTAGCACTATCATAGCCCGTGCCAGCAGAGGCAAAGCAAACTCCCGTAGCAAAATCCGAAATGTTATAATCTGGATCCAAATACGCAGGCACAAGGGGCTTCAACCCAAAAGCCTCGGATATAAAATCAGGCGGAATTCGACCATTACAAAACCGGCCTGTTGCCTTACCTCCCATAAAATCGCGCCCATATGGCGGAAAATTACTCTTGAGAACAGTTAAAATATGATTATTGTTACCTGCATCAACCGAAGAGTCCCCGAACACAATCACTGCCGGGACTTTATCCGCTCCGGCAGTGATAAAAAGGACTAATGCACAGACCATCAGGCACTGGAGCTGCATGCTTAACACATTTACGTGCATTATGGTACTGCAGATAAATTATATTTTTCTTCAGAAATATGAACAGAAAGAGAGAACTAAACAACTAGTACCAGTTACTTGGATTATATACTGGTACAAATCAAAAACTGATATAGTTGTGGGCACAGAAGTTTGTTGAATCTATTTATGGCTAGTGAAATAGGACCAAGATATATTAATAGACTACATTATTGTTAGATCTGTTCAAGAATACATTGTTGGTAATTAATTATGATCCAGTTCGTTGCTAAACTGAATACTGATGGAGGTTTTGTTTCCTTATCGGAGTCCCGAGAAACGTATGCAATTCAACTTTTCTTGATGTAGCGGTATCTCACTCGACAGATTTAAAATTTGTCGAAAACAAGACGGGTGTACGAGTGTGTTAAACATATACAAATTATAAAAGAGAGGGAATCCTAAGAAACGTATACAATTCAACTTTTCTTGATGTAGCGATATCTCACTCGACAGATTTAAAATTTGTCGAAAACAAGACGGGTGTACGAGTGTGTTAAACATATACAAATTATAAAAGAGAGGGAATCCTAAGAAACGTATACAATTCAACTTTTCTTGATGTAGCGATATCTCACTCGACAGATTTAAAATTTGTCGAAAACAAGACGGGTGTACGAGTGTGTTAAACATATACAAATTATAAAAGAGAGGGAATCCTAAGAAACGTATACAATTCAACTTTTCTTGATGTAGCGATATCTCACTCGACAGATTCAAAATTTGTCGAAGACAAAACGGGTGTATGAGTGTGTTAAACGTATACAAATTATAAAATGGAGGGAGTCCTAAAAAACGTAAACAATTCAACTTTTCTTGATGTAGCGGTATCTCACCCGACAGATTCAAAATTCGTCGAAGACAAGACTTGTGTATGAGTGTGTTAAACGTATACAAACTATAAAACGGAGGGAGTCGTAAGAAACGTATACAATTTAACTTTTCTTGATGTAGCGGTATCTCACTAAACCGATTCAAAATTCTTTGAAGACAAGACGGTGTGTGAGTGTGTTATACGTATACAAATTATAAAAGGGAGGGGAGAATCGGAGAATCTTAAACCGGCATCAGTTTTCAAACTGATATAAATTATGAAATGCGTGTGAAGAAAATTTTATAAATTTCGTGCACGGTTGATTTGGTTAACCTAAAGAATGCGTCTAGGATCAAAGTTTGGATTGTTAAATTTGTAAATATTTAAAGAAGTGTAGCAAAGTTCAACTTATTTATAACTGAATTTTCAAAGATTTTGACTTTAAAAAGTTACTACTAATTTTGGATTTAGTTGCAGACTTACAGTATTATACTTCTTTTCTTTCTTTTTAAGCTAAATCATATAGGTGTAACTTTTAGTTACAAAGGTGTAAATAACACCGAAGCCAACCGTGTCAGAGGCATTCCAAATTCGTTACAAAATATGTTTCCAATAACGTGACGTGACATTTATATTTTAATTTGTTTATGCATATGAATGCACGCGGAATGCCATCTCATTATCAGAAAAATTACCAAATATGCCCTTTCTACATTAGTATTTAGGAACGGTTTTGGAAAGCGTTTTGGAGATTACACAGCAATATTAGTTCATGTAAAAAATTTAATTTTTTTTTTGCGAATAAAAAGCACGAAATTTAGGCTACAGCAACAGTTTTATAAGGTATAAAACATATATGTCATCAATATCCTTGGATATTAAATTTCTGATTAATATGAAAAATATAATGTGTTGAAGGCGTAGAATTAAAAGAAGTAAATAAAGAGAGTCCGAGTATTAAATTTACTGACATGTTTGGTGCAATGACATTCATACTGAAAAAGAGGAGATATTTAATTTACATGTTTGGTCAAAATTTTTGATCAAAGTCATGTCAAATTGACTAAAAAAACTACCGCAACTAAATTGGGACGAAAGGAGTTGTTTGATACTATATTAACACGAGTTGTTGTTTTAATGATTACTCCCTCTACTTTTAATATTTGACGTTTTAATTTTTGACACGGTGATTTGATTGTATATCTAAAATTAATATTTTTTATATTTTTTTCTTGTGCCAAAAATCAAAACGTCAAATAATAAAAAACTGAGGAAATAACTGACTAAGTTTAAAAATCATCATAAATGCTCGACGAACATAATATCAAAAAATGTATCAGTTCGGATCATATTCGACTCAAATCGCAATGTTTCGGGGATATTGGATTTTGTCACCCATTATATAATTCCCCTGATTCACAAAGTTTGCAAACCAGAGAACCAGAAACAAAACAAAAGAAGAGCACCAAAATCTAAACATTTTGTGCCATCTGATATTCAAGTTTTAGCTGTACAATCTATCCAAGTTTGAAACCAACTGTCTACTGATAAGCATTAGAAACATTTTCAAGAACAATCAATAGACAAACTACTATTTGATGCCTTAACATGGAGGAAAGGCCCCGTTGTTCCGGATATTGGCTGCTCCAAAAGTGAACTGTTGCGGGATTTCTGAAGTTGGACTGGTGAAAATGGAGGGTGTTCCAGCATTACCAAAAGCGGGTAAAGCAGCCCCGTCGTTAGGTTTTTCAAAGCCAAAATTGAAAGCTGGGGCAACTGAAGAAGATGAGAAGACTGGGAAAGTTGGACCGTTATTCTCAATATTCCCGAAGATCTTCCGCTCAAAATCCTGCAGTTGCTGATACAGAGCTACAATTTGTAAAAGAAAAGATGGATTCAGATATAAGACACTTGTTGGTTGTAACTGGAAAACATAAAAAATTGGCAAACCTATTAGAAACAAAAAAATAAAAACTGACATGCAAATGCAAATTTGCTCTTTGGATAAGCAACTCTCAACTCCACCCAACTATCAAGCTTCAAGCATAAATGAGAAGTGGAACACAATTTTTAGCCGAAAACCTAATCCCA
This sequence comes from Apium graveolens, assembly GCF_009905375.1. NCBI lineage: Eukaryota > Viridiplantae > Streptophyta > Magnoliopsida > Apiales > Apiaceae > Apium > Apium graveolens. The sequence goes on along the minus strand of NC_133648.1, from coordinate 2,012,671 downwards.
AAATCAAGAGTAACGTGCCCTATTATACGGTAATGAAACTATAATTTTTTTAACCTAGAAATTACCTAAGTCCCACAACACGAGACTCACTTATAATAATCTGTCCCTAAAAAAATAATTTATAATTTTTTTGTGAACATTAATATCTTCAACACTAATATGTCAATAATACCAATTTATCATAACAATCAGTTGTTTTACTAATTGTAAACCAAATTTAGCAAATAAAGAGCTCTTGTATAACAAAAAGAACACTATTTTTGTAATAGCACTAAATTTATCCGATTGAAATAAGAACTTCACTCATGTCCATTATACTGGCAGCAAAGATAATTCTTATAATTAGAACGCTATCCAAAAGAATACTCTCTTGTGTAACAAAAAATATACTTCTTTTAATCAGCTTTAAACTTAATAAGAACCTTACTCATGCTCCATTGCACTAGCCGGCAAAGTGTTATTTTTATAATTAAAATACTACCTGAAACAAGTACCATTTCTACCAAATCCTCCTCGGCAGTCAATAGTTTATTTAAGTGGAAAATAAAAAATTTGGCCAATGAATACAATGCCAATTAAAATCTTCCTTATATATGAGCAACCAACTGATGACCAGTTCATGGTAATAGAGAGTCAAAAGATAGGACATTTACAGACCTTGATTTATTTCAACTGAAGGTCTGCGCTCCTTTACCCACTGATAGCTCTGACCAAGCCTCCACCCTTTGCTCTTCATTAAGTAAGCTACCACAACAGCTGGAGATCTGTCAAAAATCCACACCATAAACTTCTTTTCTATACAATTTATCGGGTGTATATTAGCTACCAAGATATACCAAATCACTTGGTTCATGAATATTATAAAGAGATGTACATTTCCTACTGTAACACCATTAACTCTTTAGATATAGCTAGTCAAGTAGCAAACTTTCGGCAAATAGTAGATATCCAATATAGCAACCAAACTCAAAGTCACGTTTCATCCAATATTGTAGTATGACGAAGTGACATAACAGGGATATAGTATTGACAATGCACACACAGACATTTTCTCAAAAAACACATTTTCTCAAAAAACACATACATAAAAATTAAGAAGGCGGCTTCCACAACATGTTACCAAAAGAATACAGTTCAGTTAACATTACCTATTTTTTCCTGACATGCAGTGCACAAGAACACGAGCCCTGTCCTTTTCGCATTGCTCTGCACAATGAAACGGTAGGTGTTAGGTGTTTCCTGCAAATAATATCGGATTTCATTTTCTACTTATCTGCAAAGAGTGATCTGAATATATTACACGTATATTTTGTCATTCTTTACTATGGTTTCTGTTTACATTTAATTTGCATGTATTTTTATATTAAAAGACATGAGGATTAATTTATTTTTCTTTATCATATGTGAATGATATCAGAGAAAAAGAAAAAATTATGAAGGACCCTTTTGTTATGCATAGGTGACTACTACAGGAGCGGATTAGTAGCCATATGCGACTATTTTGACAATAACTTTGAGACCGACTGAGTAATAGATGCCATGTAAAAAAACTGAGCCAAAATATTATGAACATTACCCACTATGAGGGGCTTAATTTAAGAAATCATAGCCTCCTGTCCCCCCAAATTAATCTCAAGCTATCAATTAGTCCATAAAAAAGGTGTGAAGCTGCATACCTAGAAAATTCACTGCATCATCAAATGGTATACTTTGTTCATCTTGGAGGCAGTGATAAGTAAACGTGTTCTTGTACAAATTCTGGCAAGCAGGCACCGTCTGCAACAGAACAGAAACATGGTAAATTATAACACACAACCACTATTTTCCCTGTTTCAAATATAACAAGGTAAAATCATTGTGTCTCGTAAGATAGATGAGAGATCTCCAAGGTCAATAGCGAGAACAAGAACCATAACACAACTGTACAGTAATAACTACCTAATCTCCTGGTGACATGTGCATTATGAAATCAACTCTATTAACAATTGGGCCTTGTACTTGATGAGAACTTTCTTTTAATGTTAAAGGCAATTCATACTCTGCACATACATACTTTTGACCTTTTATTTAAATGTTATGCATCCAAGCTTGTATTTTTATTCAGGAAAATAACTAGATGCGCTATTTCTTTCACAGTTCGAAAAATAAATCACCAAATGGCAAGAAAACTTTATTACAAACTTCTAAAATATTAAAAAATATATATATATATATATATATATAATTTGTTACATAAAATTAGTACTTTGCTTTTCGGTACATAGCATAGTTACTGAACTGCAATGTCTAATACAATATGTGAAACACAATCATACTATCTGGGATTTTACAAATGACACAAGGATAAGTTGGGTAACCCCAAGTGTTCCTGCTTTCAGTCTAATACTCTTTCCACAAATTGCAAGTCTGCAACCCACTGGACAGATCAAAATGTCAACACATCTCAAATTCAGAAGCAAGATAATGTAATTAACTGTCACCTGCCCAAAAAAAACTCGGCCAACAAAAAGTAGCCATCTTAAACACACAAAACGGGACAAACACAGTTAACGTACCCTATAAAGAATCTGCTAAAGGGCAAAGGCCAGTAAACAAGTACTAGACCAGTCCACAAAATCACCATCCACGGATAAAGAAACACATAAATTTCGATACAATATAAATCAAGGGCTACTAAGTCGGGGGTCTTTTCGGAAACAACCTCACCATTCCTAATAATAAAGGTAACAAGCAGTAAACAATCATGGGTGTGTTTGGTTTATATCATCCAGCTTATTAATAATATAATCTCACTTTATCAGAATCAACATAACTTCTTAAATCTTGATATAAAAATCTAATTTAAAAAATAATTAAATAATCAAAATTGATATAAAAATATAAATAAAGAATGCTCACATTCAAGATATGAAAAATCCCTTGAATCTTAAGAAGTGAAAGGCGCGAGGAGTTGTCATAGCTACCAAGATAAAGAAACCCCGGCAAGATCTCTGAAGGAAAAGCACTGAGTTGCAAAGAACTTTGCTGCACAGCAGCATCACACATACGATGGCCACAAACACCACAAGTTTCTTCTTTTTTGTGGTAGTGGGCGCATACCCCACAAGGGTGCTCTCGCTCTCGCTTCCTCATTGATTATTTGTTCCACACACACCAACACTACTGTTTAATTTATAGATTCACGTAATCTATGGTGTCTGTCTATATAGGCGCGGCGACGATGACTCTTACTCACGGCTCACAATGGTATATTAGTTGGATTTTGAATCAATAGGGTTGTGGAAAGGGGTTTGGGCTTTGCTAAAATATCTATCGTTTTTCCAATATTAATTTGTTAATCAAGAGGCTAAAATATGGGTTTATTAATAAAAATCTATAATCGTGCTATCAAAAACATTGTAAATATCTATTTTTGATTAAATTAAACTTTTATTTTATAATCCAGTTTAATTTATTATCTCTAATTAAAAATAATATACTATAATATCATATGATTTGTAATTAATTTGGAGTAAAAAAATTAAAATATAATTTAACAAAAATTTCAATTAATTTTTAGTTAAATTGGTATAAACTGGAATCAACTAATATAAAGATTTATCTATTCACATACTTGTTTGCTTCGAATTGTCATCAAATCAAGTTACTTAAATACATATATATGCATATAATTTACAGAATAAAAAATAATTAGTTAAGTCTTTATTAAGACAATGTACAACGAAAATTTACAATCAATTAATTGAATAATATAATATTCTCTCATCTAGCTGCTCTACCATATTTTCCAAAAAACCCTTATATTTGTACTAATAGTTTAAGGATACGGTTTATTCTTGATTAATTTTCATGTTTAATAAAACTCTCTCTTTACTTAGAATTTTTTACCAAATTATTAGGTTCCTTTCTACCCATAAATTGGCTTTGTTTCTCTCTCTTTGTGAGAATTTAGTTATTTAATATTCGGGACGTAATCTACGAGATTATTATTATATTGATTCATTAATATGGATAACATGCTACCTTTGGGTATGGTCAATTGTTTAGTATTCTTCACGACTACTACATATTGTCAGATCGTCTCTCTACAAACTTGAGTGATATGAGCCTACGGCGATATGACAGATGCGACATATTACGGATGTAAACGACCCGAGCCGAGCTTTGTCCTTAATGAGCCGAACCAAGCTTTTTTATCGCACAAAAATTTTGTTCAAGCTCGTTAACGAACCGAGCCGAATTCGGGGCTTCTATCGAACAAAAACGAGTCGAGCCAAACTCGAGCCCTTAGAAAAGCTCATGAACAGTAACATTTAAATTTTAAAGAAATGATTGGAACCAACTTCGACCAACTTATTATCAATTTTGAGACAACTGAAACTCAAATTTTAATCTATTAGCCTCAAATAACTTAAAAGATTTGTGTATTAAATATTTGGGAGTAATTTTTAACTTAAAATGTTAGGAATTTTTTAAAAATTAGGATATATTTATGTTTTTTCGAGTTTTAACGAGTCGGGCCGAACTCGAGCCGCATATGCTAAAACTCTTCTCAAACTCGTTAAACTTATCGCACATATTTTCGAGCTCGAGCTCGAACTCGAGTTCTTAACGAACCAAGCCGAACCGAGCCAAACTTGAGCTTGCTCACGAACAACTCAGTTTAATGGCAAATATGTCCCACAGTGTAAGATCTGCAGTTAAACCTCTTTAAAGTAATAGGGTTGAGACCTAGAAAAAATATTACTTTAGCAAGTTTATTACTTTATCGGGAGTAAAAATACATTGTCCATTATGTTGGGACCGGAAAAAAATATTATTTTAACGAGATTATTACTTTATCGATTATTACTTAATCAAGGTTCAACTGTACTATAAGATCATAGTTTTAATGAAGGAAACCCTAATTTGATTTACTTTACTACATATTATATTTAAGAGAACGATATAATAAATTTGTGTAAATTTAATTTTCACAAAAAAGGAACATGTTCAACAAAAAGGTTGTTATACGAATTAGGTTTCTAATAAATTAAGTATTTTTAATTTAATTCAATACATAATTCGACTTTGGACATAACTAATATCATATTTGTAATTTGAATCGAGTTCTTCACAAATCCCCCAAGCTCAAATTCAATTCGAAAGATCCAGTTTAGTTCAAATTTGTGTACAAATAGAGTTTGCTTTCATTTAGTAAAATAAATTGAGTATTTCTTAAGATTAATTAAAATCGACTTCAACTTTTTATAATTACACTATAACCTCTATATAATAAATAATGTTGGGACAAGATTTTATCATTTTATAGAGATATTAATTACTCCATACATTTTTAATTATTAATATAAAGAATGAATCTTAATTAATTCTATAAAAAATAATTTTATATCAAATTTATCGAACTAGTAACATTCATGTACTAAATTTACTAAATTCTACATATTTTTGTACAACTAATAAGTGTTGTTCATCATTTTTAGTAATTAAATATATCGTATAACACTTTATGTATTTAATGTACAATAAAAACAGTAAATTAAATTACTACTACCAAATATGCAAGCCACAACTCCACATATACAAAGGGCTAGTATGTTTGGGTCTAGTATGTTCAGGTCTTTTCGGAAAAAACCCATCTTCATCCCAACTAATAATAGACCCTAGAGAGTAGTCCTAGGAGGTCTTTTCGGAGACAACCTCTCTCCAATCCCACTATTCATTCCTACTAATAATTAAATGGAGGTCTTTTCGGAAACAACCTCCCTCCAATCCCACTATTCATTCCTACTAATAATTAAACGGAGGTCTTTTCGGAAACAACCTCCCCACAATCCCGCTATTCATTCCTACTAATAATTAAACCGTAAAGAGTAATATACAATCAAGGGTGTGTTTGGTTCATATCATTCAACTTATCACAATCTATATAAACACATAACATACATAAGGCATGCAAACAATCAACAACTTCTTCAATCTTGATAAAAAAATATCATAATAAAATCAATATATACAAATATATATATATATACTGACATTTAAGACGCGAGAAATCCCTTGAGTCTTGAGAAGCTCAGAGCGAGAAGCGTTGTCATAGCTACCAAGAAAAAGAAACTCGGGGAGAATCTGAGAAGGAAAAGCACTGAGTTGCGCAGCAGATTGGTGCGCATCAGGCACGCGATGGCCACAAATACCACAAGTGTCTTGTTGGCTGTGGTAGTGGCCACATACTCCACAAGCGTTTTCTCGCTCTCGCTTCCTCATTGATTTGTTTGTTTGTTTAACAGAAGCTGCTAATGATTAGTAGCTGTGTGAGTGATTTTATAGATTTACGTAATCTATGGTGAGTGTGTTTATATATGGTATGGTGATAATGATTAGTATTTGTGGGTCTCTATCAAATTGGGTTTTTGTGAAGTAGGTTTGGGGCTTTGGGCCTCCTTGAATATGCTAATAAGTGGCTAATAGTTGTTTGGCCGCAAAATATCTAAACCAAACACATCCGATATAGGGTAATTCGGGTCTTAATTAGGTCGGATGAACCGGCTCGTTTATCATTTCGTATAAATAGTGCGGAAGGAAAATGAAACTTAATCGAGTCAAAATATATGTCCGAACTCGATTTTGCAACCTTGAGTTTAATATAGAGATGCACAAAAGGTCCACCGGGCCTTAAAAAGCCCGGGTTTTGATCGGACTGGGCTTTTCGGGCTTTAATTTTGACCGGGCTGGGCCGGGCCGGACTTTCCGGAAATGTCAAAGCCCGTTTGGGCCCTCGAGGCGGGCCTAACCGGGCTTTTTTTCGGACCGAATCAGATTGGGCCGGGTTTTTTTATAATTTAAATCTGATCGAGTATTATTAGAGATTCCGAATAATACATGTGTTAGCAACTAGATCATCATAAAAATGTATTAGTTTACATGGAATATTTTATGAAAACATTACTTCGTTGAAAACATTTAAGTTCGGCAAAAAATAAACATGTTTATATAATATCTTTTATCATTGTTATGATAACAATGATATCCAAATATTCATAACAATGATATCCAAATATATATAGTGTACTTATTATATCTTCTTTCATTATTTATACAACGAAGTATATAAATAATATTATTAATCACAAATATGTAAATATATATGTGTTTAAAGTATTATTTATATTTATAGTAAATGTGAATTTATAAAAATATATTAAAATAATCAGATTATAACCGGACTTTTTCGGGCTTTTAATCGGGTCGGGCCGGGCCGAAACCCGGGCTTTTAACCGAGTCGAGCCGGGTCGGGTTTTGCCTAAAAATATAGGGTCCGTCGAGGCCCGAAGCCCGGGCCGGGCTTGACCGGGCCGGGTTTGACCGGGTTTTGACCAGATCGGGCCGGGTCAGATTTTCGGGTCCGGACTTTTTGTGCATCTCTAGTTTAATAAGCCAAACCGAGCTGAGTTGGGCGAGCTCACGAGTTTTGAACTTTATTTATTTATTTTTGCTAAATGAGTATTAATGTACGCAGACTCCATCGCTATAGTTTATTCTTAAAGAATTGATAGGTTGTTTTGTGAATAGCCCTGAATAGCCCTAATTTAGTACATAGACAAAATAATACCACAACCTAGGAAATATAAATGGAACTTGGTCCAACATACAAGTTTGAAAATCGGTGAGTTACACAAATGTAATCTATATATAAATAATAATATTGGGTGTGTCTATATATATATAATTCATAATAATTAATTTAATATATGTAATATTATTAAGATTTTGTTCGATTTGTATTCGGTTTAAAAAATTTATAAACCAAACTGTAAACATATTATTGGTTCGGTTTTCATTCGATTCGATTTGTAATTGGTGCAATTATTAAAGTCAAAGATGCGAATACATGTGTTTTTTGCAGTTACATGTATTTTTTGCGGTTTCAGTTTCGATTTTGATTTTTAATTCCGTTTTACTCATTCATACAACCGACCTTAGACACACAACAACTAATAATATTTTATAAGTATACATGAATCTCTACAACCGAACCAGTTGAAAATCATGAGACTTAGCATCAACTACTCAAATACGACATTTCCAATTAGCATTGTCTAATGTCATATCACCCTGTGAAATTCAAAACCGCCATATCCCAACTCAGTTGATCGTGTCATGTCCTACGCGGTCTATCTCTCTTACTCTTTCCCCGACCAAAATATATCTCCAGTTTCTAAAATCGAAAATCGCAATCGCCGGTTCAGATTCAGTTTTAGTTTAAATGTATTGGTTCGATTATTATCGGCTCGATATCAGTTACAAAATGGACGAAAATGAGAATAAACAGTAATATATACATGAGATAATTACACTAAAAAAATTATCGTCATGAGAAATACTAAAATTTGTTATGTTATGTGACTTCTTAGTTGCTTATAATGATATTGAATACCGGTGAATAAATATATTTATCAATGACTTGATTTTTATGACTCAATGGCTACCGAGCCGGTGAATATCATAGACCGGGCTCAGGCTCAATTTTTGCTTAGTAACGGGCAAGACCCATTATATCTATAATATATATATTTTTTAAATCATTTATGATATATATTATATATGTAGAATTTATATTTATTTATTATTAATAATAATATTATTATCGTTAATTACGTATCAACATTTTTCTTTTTACATACTTGTGATGTAATTGAGTTTGACGAGTTTAGAATAGCCCGTTTAACCACTATTATTTTTTTTCTTATAAATTCATAGTTATTTAAAAGTAAAAAATTATAAGTTAAAAGTGAAATATTCAGTTGATATAATTTTATTGAGTTGTACATACGAATGAAAATATTATTTTTTAACAAATAAAATTAATAAATATTAAGTTTAGTGGACTCTTGACAATTGCTAGCTTTTAACTATTTTTTAACATTAAGTTATTTTTGACTTAATATACAAGCAAATAATTTTAATTTAAGGTTAAAAATCAGTATTGTATGAGGTTTACTTCAGCCCAACAACCTCTACTTCAAAGTATAATTGCGAAGCATAATGTTTAGAAACCCGTATAGAATCATGAAACTCTTGTAGAGTCATCACGATGATTCATGATCAAAATTGACATAATCATGAGAGTTCAACAATTCAGTAAAAGATATAATGATAAGTATATTATCCTTTATACCAACAATCGAGTAGTTCAAGGTCGAACAATGCTCCTGTCTACCAATAAAGTCAATATACTTGTACAAATAAAAGTTCAAATAACATTTTTACCAAACATATGATATAACTGAGTTCAAAAAATATTATTTAACTATCGTATGTTATATCTAATTGTATAAACCACCACTGAGCCAAATTTCATATCTATATGTTTGTATGGCTTGTGTTACTCAGTTTAAAATATTAATTTATCGAAAAATGTGGGTTCTAAACCCACAAGATCAAATTCATTTTGAATAGACGATCGGCGCACGTAATGAATACCACTTTAAATTCTCTACGTAAGTACTTTCCGATGTTTGCATATATAATCAAAATTATTAAAGTATAAATGAAATATGACTGTTTCGTTAAGAGTGAAAATTTTATAAAATACTCTTTAGTCTCACATTAAAATGAAAAAGATGTAATTTTTTTTCATGCGAGATCCAGAGTATACAGTTCGAGGTAGAGAAGTGATTGTTTAATTATTGGATGAACTGTCCTTGAATAGGGATGAAGTGAAGTTGTTGAAAAATAAAGTCGAAGGTGTCGAGACAATGCATAATTATGATCATGAATGTTCGAGGAAACTACAAAATATGGAAGAGCAAATGCAGAAAATAAGTGGAAAGTTGAAGCTTGCAGTTTGATTTTCATATGTAACATGTATGATGTATGTTCTATGTTGTAACTTGGTTGTTCAAAAACTGAAATGAATATTGAAATGGAATGAATATGTTATGGTGTGTAACTTTGTTCTTGCTCGATTTATATTAAATAGTATGTAAAAGGAAGATATATTGTGCAAAACGGTAGAAGAAACAGTTGAAAATAGGTAGAGAAAATAATTACAAAATACGTATATTAACATTGTGCCTTACAATCAACCAAATTCAAATGATAAATTACATAGTTCTGATAAGCTTGATAAAACAACAAAAAGATGTGTAAATTGTCCCCACTAGATAATTACATAGTTCTAAATGACAAAATACATAATGATAAGTAATTAAAGGTTTTTTTGGGCTTTTAAACCCTTGACAACCTTGACCTTCCTGACTTGAAACTTTGTCCTGACTTTACTAGTCCCATGTGCAGCTGGTAGGGCTGTGCATTCGGTTAACCGAAACCGAATTTTTTTTCGGTTAACCGAAACCGAAATATTGTAAAAACCCTGCCGAAAACCGAACCAAAATTTATTCGGTTTAAAACCGAAACCGAAATAAATAAACCGGTTATTACCGAAACCGAAATAAATAAACCGAATTTCAAAATAAAAGGCTAAATTTATCCAAAAATAATTAGAGAATTTAAGTTTACAAGCAGCAATTTCAAACAAACAGAATTATAAGTTTTTGATACTTCATAACATCAGTTTGCATTCAAAACAAATACAACTTGGCTAATATAAAATGAGTCTGAAAATTGAAATATAAGAATATCTCAAATTTAAATGCTTGGCACTTGGCAGCAGTTGGCACTTGGCAGATGATGTGATGAAACATTGAAACTGGAATCTGCAAGACTGCTACTCAGTCCAAATTCCAGACTCCAGAGAACCAGACTCCACATGTTGCATTGCTCCAGTGCTCCTGGCCTCCTGGTCCTGGCTCCTGCAATGCTACAACTGCAAGTCTGCACTTGGATAAAAATATAAAGAATTAGATCTTACAACATACTCATTACTCAGGTGTGAATTATCTTTAATAAGCTAGCTACTGCCTACTGGATTGTATTCTGATCCACCACCCAAAAATGCTTGTCAGAAAGTCAGTTCACAATTCAAACACAGAAGCTAACCAATATTTATGCTATAATAAAGATGTAAATACACCTGGGGCTGGGGGTATAAAGTCAGTTCACTTTTTCCCTAACAGAAAATATAACATATTTGCAGACTGCAGTGTTACACAAACAAATGGGTGTAAAGCTGGGGCTTCCATCAACATTACCCATCTTAAGATGTTTTTTATACCTAGGATCTTGTGTATCATACCTACTAAATGCTCTCTCATATTTTTCCGCCACATCTAGCATTTCATATGTTGAATTCCATCTAGTATCAACATCAAGAATCAAAGATCTTTTAGTCTCAATTTTCTCATATTTTGCACATTCCATAAACACTACCTCTCTCGCTGGTGATTGTCTAACATACTTAACGGCATTTCTCACCTTATTAATTGATCCGTCAAATAAACCCAATCCATCTTTAACAATTAGATTTAAAATGTGAGCAACACACCTTAAATGCAAATGTTCCCCATTCAAGACACTAGTATCCCAATTACCAATTCTCTCTTTTAATTTTGTCAAAGCTACATCATTAGAACTTGCATTATCTACCGTGATGGATAACACCCTAATAATTCCCCACTCCACTAAACACTCCTCAATTGCCATAGCAATTGCCTTACCTTTATGACTAACAATTGGACAAAAGTTTAGTATTCTCTTATGCAACTTCCAATCTTTGTCAATAAAATGTGCGGTTAAACACATATAATTAATCCTTTGATTAGAAGTCCATGTGTCCGTAGTTAGACAAAGACGTTGGGTTGATTCAAGCAATGATTTTTTAAACTCATTTCTTTTAAGAGAATACATCCCATAACAATCACGTGCAACCGTCCATCTAGATGGAATTTGAAACATTGGTTGCACGGTAGCCATAAATTCTTTAAAGCCCAAACCCTCCCCAAACCTAAATGGTAACTCATCAACAATAATCATCTTTATATATTTCTCTTTAGCCAAATCTTTGTCCAAAATCCAACTACCCAAAGTAGTGTTTCCCCCATCTTTATTAGTTTGAAAAGCTAATTTCATTTGACGACCTTCAACATTGTATGACTTGCAAGACTTTAAATGATTACGCAAACTACTAGTACCATTTCTTGAAGTATTTGCACTTAAATCTTTAGCACAATACTTACACTTACCTTTAACAATTACTCCATTTTCATCTTTAATTTTCTCGTAATGTTCCCAAACATCACTTCGAGATTCCATTCCCTTTCTCTTTCTCGGATTCGAAGCCACGGTTTCGGTCTGAGCTTCTAATTCTTCTTGATAATCATGTTCGCTTTCCATCTAAAACAGATAACATGGGTAAAAAATTAGAACTAAAAATTTAAACTGTGACTCTGTGAGTTTATAGACACACTGAAACTCAAGTCCAATATCAACACAACAGCATTAAAACATATATATACTGACTAGTGACTACTGTAATACTGATAGTCTGATACTGTAGTCTGTAGTACATATGATATCATCTACAGACTCTGTACATATGATATCATCTACAGAGTGTCAAGGTGACTAGGTGAGGGTGACTGGGTGAGGGAAAGTCCAGGTGACTGAAATGATTTCAAATTTGAGAGTTCGAGAAAATAAACATAAGCAAAACAGAACAGAACAAAAGTATAAACTGAATTCAATCCAAATCCCTAAATCTAATTTGAAATCCCTAAATCCAATTTGAAATCCCTAAATCCAATTTGAAATCGAACAGAACAGAACAGAAGTATAAATTGAAGTGGAAATTAAAGTACTTACGCCGGTAGTGTGGACTGTGATGTGGAGTAGAGGGCGACGCCGGACCGCCGGTAGCTTTAGTTCGCAAGTTTAAGTTATTCAGTTATGTGTTTGTAGAAAGAAAGTATAGAGTGTAGTGTATAGTACATATCTGATGAGTGATGATGTCTGTAGTCTGTCTGTACATATAAATTATAATATATAAATAATAAATTATTATTACTTATAAATAATTTCGGTTAATCTATTCGGTTTTCGGTTAACCGCGGTTAAAAACCGAAAAACCGATTTTTTAAAAAATCATTACCGAAAATCGAACCGAATTTCATATTTTGGTTAACCGAACCGAAATAAAATCGGTTATTCGGTTCAGTTTTCGGTTAACCGAACCGAATGCACAGCCCTAGCAGCTGGTGGAGTCCCAACATATATTGGCTCAATATTTTCATTAAATACTTGCAACTTAAACACATAATTAATTAAACATACATACAACTGTGTGATTATTGAACAAATAATTTATATCAAGGTACTCACAATATTTAGTCTTTGGCTTCTCCTGGGTGTGGCTGGTGACCGACTTTGTAGCTCAATTCTTTGGCTCCTTCTAGGCGTGGTAGGTGGTGGTGCATTCACTTCAAACTAAAGACTCCTCCATTAACTGTGACTCATCTGTCTCTTTCCCTTTATCAATCCTAACCATTTCATCAATTATTTCAACATCTTCTTCTTCAATGTCCTAAAAGTAAAATGATTTTAACAGTCGTGCAAATAATAATAACTACAGTTATATAATCTAAATTTTTTAATTACTTTATTATTTTACCGAAAACTTTTTTAACCTAATAATCTACTTGCAAGTTACTTGTAAGTATAGTGACCAATTAACCATTTTACCAACAAACTAGACGAACATAAAAACCACCTGTACCGCCACACACACTAGACACGCAGCGGCGTTCACCGGAAATCATGAGAATGAAGAACAGCTGCTCCAACTTACTCAAACTCATCTCTTCTCCTCGTTATTTCTCTACTTCACAACCTTTCAGCCCCCCTCCTTTTCTCCCTCATCGCAGAGTTGTTGTCACTGGTATCTCTCTCTCCCTCTCTCTCTCTCTCTCTCTCTCTCTCTCTCTCTCTCTCTCTCTCTCTCTCTCTCTCTCTCTCTCTCTCTCTCTCTCTCTCTCTCCCTCCATCTCTCTCTCTCCCCTCCCTCTGTCTCTCTCTACCTCTCTCTCTTTCCTTCACTCTCCCCAATCTCTCTCTCTCTCCCCCTCCCCCCTCCCTCTGTCTCTCTCTACCTCTCTCTTTCCTTCTCTCTCCCCTCTCCCACCCCAATATCTCCTCTCTCTCTCTCTCCCTCCATCTCTCTCTCTTTCCTTCACTCTCCCCACTCTCTCTCTCTCTTTCTCCCTCTCCAATCTCTCACTCTCTCCCTTCCCTCTGTCTCTCTCTACCTCTCTCTTTCCTTCTCTCTCCCCTCTCCCACCCAATCTCTCTCCTCTCTCTCTCTCTATATCTCTCTCTCTCCCCTGTCCCTCCCTCAATCTCTCTCTCTCTCTCTCCCCCCCTCTCTTACTCTCGCTGTTTGTCTTTATCCATAACACCTATACAATACATACATTGACACTATTACATACATATATGTATGATTCTGAATTGCAGGTATAGGAATGGTGACGCCACTGGGGTGCGGAGTCGAGACGACATGGAAGAGATTGATAAAAGGGGAATGTGGTATTAGGGCAATAACTCCCGAAGATTTGAAGATGAGTGCATTTGATGAGGCTACTAAGTTGCATACATTTGATCAGTTGTCTTCAAAAGTTGCTGCTTTTGTCCCTTGTGGTACTAATCCCGGGGAATTCGATGAGCAAATTTGGCTCAATTCCAAGGTCACCCTTTTCTCATGATTAATATTCGTTTATTTCTGTTATGTTAAGGCTTGTGTTTTAGTGAAGAGCAGAATTAAAATGAAGTTAAAAACTAATTACAACCATTTATAATTGTCAAGTAACTGTTTCGTAATTGATAATTTAATTGTTTAGTGATATGTACTAGTATGAAAGGTTAATTTTAGTATTGTCGCTGGCTATCAACAATTACACGTTTATGTTCATATGACTTTGTCTTGCAAAGAAGCATGACATAATGGCTATAATTGATCAAAGTGTCTTTTTATTTGTACTTGTAGTTGATAATGCTCATTTACTAGTATGTATATTGCTTATCTTCTGGCTTCAGTGGTGGGGCAATATAAATACGTGTTTTATAGTTTCTGGTATAACTTTGCTTTTCAGTGTGTTTATTAGTGAGGCATTTTTTGACAGGATCATAGATCGATGTCGAGATTTATTGCCTATGCACTGTGCGCAGCTGAAGAAGCTCTTAGAGATGCAAATTGGCTGCCATCTGAACAGGAGGACAAGGAGAAAACGGTATATTAACTTTTTGTATTAGAGTATAATAATTTGTTATACTGTGAAGTTTGTTGTTTTTATTGGCTAATTTGAGCTCAATCAGGGAGTTTCTATTGGTGGGGGAATTGGAAGCATAAGTGATATACTGGATGCATCTCAAATGATTTACGAAAAGGTTGGACTTTTCACATCCTTTAATTAATTTGTTGGGGCTTGCACACCTGGGTTTTTAGTGAAAAGTTACGTGCACTATCATGAAAGGTTAATTTTAGTAATTAATTATGCTCTTCAAATGTAGCGCCTCCGCCGGCTAAGCCCATTTTTCATCCCACGGATACTGATCAACATGGCAGCTGGTCATGTGAGCATGAAGTATGGATTCCAGGTGTGTTTACTACATCATTTACTAGAATCCTTGGCATTTTGTTCAGAATTATACATCTCAAGTATCATATTATTATCTATTTACTTGGTTCATTTTTTAGTAAAATTTTCATTCACTTGTGTATTTAGGGTGTTGTTGGATTTTCTAGTGTTGATCTTGATTATAGGGACCAAACCATGCTGCAGTGACAGCTTGTGCCACCGGGGCGAATTCTATTGGCGATGCTGCAAGGATGATTCAATTCGGAGATGCCGATGTTATGGTGGCAGGAGGAACAGAAGCCAGCATGGATGCTCTATCTATTGCAGGTTTCTGCAGGTAAGCCTTATTGTTTATCTGTGTACTCGATATCCCCGTGGTACATTCTGCAGACTTGATACTGCCCAAAAATCAAAATGACAGGACCTTCAATTAGTAAATAGTCCCCAATAGAAGCTATAAATACCAGTCTATGTGTTTGTGTACTATTAAGTATTTGCATCTAATATCTGATGCAAAACACTGGTGAAAAATGTTTACTGTCCTTCATGAGATAATTGGTGTCTTCTGCAGTCCTTTTTTGTCGCTTATACACTATGTTAGGCTGCATACCAGAGCTTGAGATATTATTACATGGATTAAATACAAAGCCATTGTTTTTTCCTCATTCGGTCTGTATTCCTTAATTATTAGTCCACATGTTATGAAGCAGCTTGCACACCATTAGTCTTACCAGATATATGCATAATATAAATTAGATTACAAATTATATAGTCTTACCAGAAGATATCCTGCAATAATGTCTCCAAGCAATATTCTTAATGGTGACACTGACACAGGAATACAAGAAAATGGAAACATACTGAAATCAGCGGGTTCTAGTTCATGCAGTATATAGTAATGTAATTTGTGGTGTGCCATAATCTATTCAATTATGTTTAATTATACTAAATCCATCGCAGATTAAGAGCTTTGACTACAAAGTACAATTCTTCTCCTCGAGAATCTTCACGGCCTTTTGATTGTGACAGAGATGGATTTGTGTAAGTGAAGAAATATAATTTGGAAAAACAATTAAAATTTTTTGAAGCTGAAATAATACATCGATCTTCAATTAAAATATTTATCTTATGCAGAATAGGTGAAGGTTCTGGTATCCTTGTTTTGGAGGTAAGTGGAGTCATTACAGACTTTAGTCTACAATAACATCGTTCTTGAATCTGTATCTTAAACACTTATTTACTGAATCAGTTACATTCTTAGACTGCGGACACTTTAATTATGTTTAATTTCGTGTACATGAACATCCGTTGAGCCTTTCGGCCTTTTTCCAAGTGTATATATAGTTATATACTTTTTTTTATATTCTGAATGTGAAAATCTCCAAAGGAAATGGAACATGCAAAGAATCGAGGAGCCAAAATATATGCAGAATTTCGCGGTTACGGAATGTCAGGTTAGCCATTACAGCAGTTGCTAATTTCTGAAAATGCCTGTTTCATAAACTGAATAAACCGGCCTTCTCTTAGGTGATGCGTATCACATCACCCAACCACAAGCTGATGGAAGAGGTGCTGCATTGGCAATGAAGCGTGCTTTACAACAGGTAATAACTTTACTTTATTGTCTGCTGGATCAACAGTTCATGAATAGATCCAGCCTTTCATACTTAAATCACCATATCAAACAGCAAATAGTCCTGCGATCATACTCCCAGCGGGCTAGTTTAAGTTAATGTTTTTGTAGCTACTATGCTCGACCTTAGCAATTCTCTCGCTTGTAACCAATTGTACCAGTACTGACACTATTCCAAGGTTGCTAATCGGCCATTCATTTATTACACGCATCATAAAAATAATACTGCTGATGGCTAACTAGATTTTATAAAATGCTCACTAAAAAATGAATAAGAACACACTTTTTGTTACGTCCTTACAAATTCTAATTTTACTGAAGGATATAATAATAATAAAAAAAACTACTGCAGTCTCATTTTAAAAATGGTAGATGAACACTAGGCATTGCCACAACATTTATTTCATTTTCTTTTCTTTCTTTCCTTTAAGTTCACAAAATTATGTTGTGGGCTAAAACATATATTTTCTGCATGTGATTGGCAGTCTGGCTTCCGTCCTGATCAGGTGGATTATATAAATGCCCATGCTACATCTACACCTCTGGGTAATTCATCCCGCTCTTGAGACATGATTGACTGCATTGTTGTACTTCATTATACAAATTAATTGTATTTACTGTCCTAAGTTCAAATTTAACATGCTCTTTTTTCCACTTGTGTGATCAGGAGATATGGTGGAAGCCAAAGCAATTAAATCCGTGTTTTCAAATTTTGCGGCATCTGGTGGTCTGGCCTTGTCCTCAACCAAGGTATTTTCACTGTGGTAGACATAGTGTTCAGCCATACTTATAAGTGTAATTTTAATCTTCTAGGTCAGCCTGAAGTTAATATCGTGTTAATGTCATCCACAATCATACTTCATCCCATCTTACATTTATGTACTGATACCTCCAAAGTTCTAAAAGATTTAGAGTCCAATGTCCAAATAAATAATAGGGAGGCATTGATTGCTGATTCAATTTATTAACTCTGCTTAGCTGTGGAGACGACACGAGTATAGTAACATTCTGTAAAGAACAGATATATAGCTGTCTACATTCTGATTTTCATCTTTAAAGTTTTTTGATTGTTTCCATTATTAAGGTTAATATAATTTTGGTGCTCAGGGTGCTATCGGTCATCTCCTCGGGGCAGCTGGAGCCGTGGAAGCAATTTTTGCAATACTGGCGATACACCATGTGAGTTCATATTTTCTCTATCTTTGAGTTAAGACATATTAAGGTTTATTTTTTACAGCCCAAGGTTCTTAGCTAGCTCAGCATTAAGTACTGGAGTACATTGAAATTATCTGTTATTCAAAGTGGCAGAAATATGGCAATTGGATGATTAAGATGAACTTTACCGGACAGACAACCTAGATCACATTAATATTCTGCAAAAGAATTGCCTGCAGTAGGAAAAGATAATTAGAAAATTATATTTCCTTTCAGCGAAAATAATGATTCTGCTCTTAGCAAATCAATTATCAACTTATTTATATTGTTCTTATTAACCAACATTGTTTCCATATCCTGTTGCAGGGGATTGCTCCTTTAAACCTAAATCTCAGCAAACCAGATCCCATATTTAGTGATGGTTTCATGCCATTGACTGTTTCATCTGAAATGCCGATTAAAGCAGCAATGTCAAACTCGTTTGGCTTTGGAGGAACAAATGCATCTCTTCTGTTTGCATCCACCTAAACAGATGTTCAGGTGAGTCGCACTCCATCAATGGAGTAATCCAGTCCAGAATCTTGTCGGGCCAACCTCCATACTGAAATTTCCGGATAAAGGAACAACTATCTCCCAGCATCAGCAGAACCAAAATCCTCAGTTTTGACTGTTGTAATTTCATAGACTCCCAGTTAGCGGCGGTTGATTGTAATATGAAATTTTGAGTTTCTTGTGGCATGGAGATAACGGCAAAATGATTGTATCTATAGCTCAAGCAATTTTAGGTGTTCTTTGTTATTAATCTATCAGCAGTGATTATTCTCAACTCAATTGCTTACTGAGTATATATTCGAAACTGCTACCATCTTGGACGCAAGTTTGATAATTAACACATAACACCCCTCCGCCTATATTTTTACCATTCCCACTGCTGCTACCAAAAAACAAATTTCTGTTGATTTCTTCAAAACGCGTTACAAAATCCTAACTATGCTTTAGAGAACCCTATTACATACAAATAAATAGATGAGTCCCCTACACAGAACTTGATTACAACTGCTCTAAGGATGAAGGTGACCGGGTGGAGTCAAAACTTATGTATGCATTGATTTGAAACCTTCCGTTAGAGGTACAACTTTAGCTGAAACCTTAGATTGCAACTTCGATACAGCTTGCCGTATGTCCTGCAAATAAAGGGAGATTATCGGTGTGTTTAGCTAAAAGGGAAGTGCTCTTGCATTTTCCTCTGTGAAAACACGACAAGCTTAGCTCGGTTTACAAAATACGGATCACTCCTTTTCATTTTATCAATCCGCAAGTTAGGTTTACAACTTTTGCTAAATCGTATAGCTAATTACCTCGATATGGTAGCGGGAAGAGAAATGAGTTAGTAACAAGGTCTTGTTTCGTATCCATTTAGCATGGGCCATGATCTGCATTTTAGAAGGTACTTTAGAAACTGACAATTTAAGAAACCTTGTATAAAAATCTTAAAAGGTACTGTAATTTGTTTGCTATGTGAGATACCCAACATAAATCTCTGCAAAAGTTCCTCGAGGGAAGAATTTTTCTTTTTCTTTCCTCGAGAGATTTTTGACATTAAGTTCCAGTAGTATAAGTATAGACATATATAGCTGTCTCGAGTCCCAGTACGTGCAAAATGAGAAATACCTCAAATATATGAGTGTGACCATGTTCTCTGGCATGCTCAACGCTGTAATCTTCATTTAAGAAAGTTGCCTATCACAAGTAAATTTGATTTGTAAGAATAACAGTTTTGACTTTTTGAGATAGATATCTAATCAATAACATATTCATTAGTGTAGCACTATGTAGCATATACTATGGAAGAAAGTTCAAACACATGAACAAAATTCAGTTCATCATTTCCTGTCTTGTTTAAGTTTTAAAAAGAAGTCCGGCAGGGACAGGATGGGGGTGGGATGTAGAAGCCATAATTTCAGCCTCCTCTGCAAGACATAAGAACGTACCTCAGTTATAAGAACATTTGCCCTCAATGCATCTGCACTGCGAGGATCAAGGAAGAAGTCCGACGTTGTATCTCCCGTAAAAGCTACCTCTGGAGACAATATTGTATCTGTGATCTACTCCGCAAGAGTATATGTAACATTAAATATCTAATCATAATATAAAATGGACAGAGCATTTAACCATTAGTTCTTTATTAAAAACAAACCTCAACACCGGATTTCTTCAGCTTCTCGATTTGTTTTCCGTTCAAGTGTAGGTATTGCTTTTTCAGCTTCTTTCTAACTGAGTAAACAACATAACCCTGTTAGCAGATTTTGAGCATATATTAGTTAAAATGACACATAAACTTGTACAGTCACTGAAATCACATAGATCCACAAGACACTACTAGCATTTAATATCCAATACACCAGTGCAAATAGTATTACAACAACACGATGATAGGCATGATGGGTAGACTAGGACCTAGCACTGAAAATTCACAATGAAAATGCCATACACGAACTTGCATATACTTAATGGACTTCTTGATTATGTACTAACTAATTTCAACAAAGGTATCAGATATGAGTGCCAAGAAATATATTTTGTAACCAAACAACATTTATTTAAATGCATCTAATATTTTTACCTAGATTGAACCAAGACAAAAAGCTAACTCCAATATTTCAGAAAAATTATCACGTGAGGCTAGTTTGTTAGCAAGTAAAAACAAGATATTTGCAGGATTGGGAAACCTTTTAACTTATTCCATGCTCTTCCAAATTGATGAAATCTATATGAGGGTTACATACAAACGTATATAGCTAGTCCAAATACTTATGTATACACATATGGTTCCATGGTGTAGTGGTTAGCACTCTGGACTTTGAATCCAGCGACCTGGGTTCGACTCCCGGTGGGACCTTTTTTAACATACATTGCATTTGCTAATCTTTTTAAAAGAGATTAGAAAAACCACTTCACAAAATCCTAAATTTACAAGTCAAACAACTTGAACCCACTAGCTTACAAAATCCTTATTTTCAAAAGTCAAACAACTTAAAGCTTGGATATTTACCTGACTTGGGATCACATGATGAGTTTTAAATGGCCGTACAACAAGGTCATTCCGCATTTCATATGTTTCTCCTGTATAAATAGTTTAGTAACACACATCACACAACTAATATAGAATATCTATAAAAGGCAATTCATCATTTTGGTTAAAAGTTTAATGCAGACAGCCAGAGAGAAATAAAAATAATAATTGCAGAAATTACACACCTATATCCAATGCAACCAACTCAACGTTCAGTTCTACCTGACCCAAGACTCTATGTATATCAATCAACTTTTCTACATCCTCTTTGATGCAGGGAGGAACAAACACCGTCGGAGGTTTTAAGTTGTACAAGCCACGAGTTGCTAAATACATTGGCAACCCACCCTAAATTTACAAATAATATACAAATTAGTATCTTACCACATATTTACAGTACTTTTTTACTAATGCAGGGGAGAAATACACACACATACAAATGCCTGACATTGCAAAATGCCACACCACGTTTCAGACGTGAATATTGATCAGGTATGAAAAGCTAATATTGTAAGCACACATATCGTAATTCTTATATCTAGAGCTACACCAGCTTAAACGACATTCGTTAATCAATAAATACAACCTACAGACAAAGATCAACGAAAAATTCCCAGGTCTTTCAGTCCGATAACTACTCATGTTCAATCTCAAAATTCATTAGAGAGATGCTACCTAAATGTTGTGGCTTACCACAGATACTAAACCTCTCCAAATTCATTTGCATTTATGCATATGAAAGGTGTCTTAACTCGCAGCAATTTGATTTACAACCCAAGAAAACAACACTCTATAGATGGAAGAGGAAGACAACAATATATATTCAGAAACTTGATCATGTCGTTTAGTGCTTGCACCAATAATCGTTTATGATGGTAAGATAAACATTCACTTAATCTTTATGTTGCACACGATTGGCGCGTGGGAGAAGAACCATTTATGTCAATTATGATGAACCTCAACCAGTTTTTGAAAAAAACAACCCTGGAAATTCCAAGGGGTTTTTCAACGCTTTCCAAAGTTTATTGTAGAAGCCCGTCGTCTTCACAGAAACAACCTAATAGGGGTAAAGTCTTCAATTCTTGATTATGTACTCTAATTTCAAACAGGCCATACCCGGTATATGATCGGTTTCTTGAAATTTTCACGGGCAATTAAATTACAATCAACTATGCACATCAACTAAATTAAAGTGTCAAACTTAAACATTCATAATTCACACACATAAACAAAAGGAAGCTTACAATATGGTCAAGATGAGCATGAGTAATGAACAGAAAATTCTGATGAACAGCTTTAGGAGGACACCTTCCGATATCGAAAGCAGACTTCAATTCAGGCACAATCAAACAAGTCTCATGTCCACCAACTGAAATTCCTTCCACTGAATACCCACCCAAGTCAGCACTTTTCCTATTAACCTCAGCTCTAGCTTTCCTATACTCCTCTTCTTCATCAATTGCATTCCCAATTGCTGATAAAAAGCCTGACCCTTTTAAAGCTTCAACCTTTACATTCTTTTCATTGTTTAAATCATTGGTTTTCATTGTTTTGAAGCCTAAACCTCTTAAAGCTTCAATCTTTACATTCTTTTCACTGTTAAAAACATGGGTCTTGATTGTTTTGAAGCTTGAACCTCTTAAAGCTTTAATCTTTACAATCTTTTCACTGTTTAAAGCATGGGTTTTGAAGCCTGAACGTCTTAAAGATTGAATCTTTACACTCTTTTCACTGTTTAAAGCATGGGTTTTGATGGTTTTAAAGCTTGAACCTCTTAAAGCTTCAATCTTTACAACCTTTTCATTGTTTAAAACATGGGTTTTGATGGTTTTGAAGCCTGACCCTCTTAAAGATTGAATCTTTACAATCTTTTCATGGTTTAAAACATGGGTTTTGATGGAATTGTGTTGTTTTAGGGGTAAAAGTGAAATGGGTTGGTGGGATTTGAGGGTTGAAGGTGTAAAGGTGAGAGCTTTGCATAGTTGTGGTGAAGGGGTTGAAGTATACATGTATAGTTGTGTTTTTGTGTGTATAATCTTGAATTTTGTGGGTGGGTTTTAGGGAGGTTTTTGAAGGTGTCTAATCCATTTTGAGGTTGTTTGGTTGTGTTTGAGTAAGGTGACTCGGGTGTGTAGACTCAGTTGGTTCCGGGTTTGGGCAGCGAGTTTATATTCTTTATTTTCTTTAAAAATTACCTATCACAATTTTTTGTCCAAAAAATAAATAAAATACTGCAATATTTAAAATTATTGATCAAAATATAAGTTTTAGAAATTCTGTCAAAATTGAATATTGTTTTGTAAACTAAGTAATTCGATAAAGAACGAATACTTAATATGTATTGAAAGCTAAAATCAGTATTTTAAAAATCTCCCATTAATCTTTAAAAAATATTTTGACAGATCTATTTTTTGAAATCCGATTAATATTTATAAATTATTTTTAAATTATATATTTCATAATAAATAAGATAATTATATTATATATTATTAAAATATTTAAATATATCCGATTTTTGTTTGGATTAATCCCTCCGATTAATCTCCGATTTGCCGATTAATCCTTAATCGATAACTAAACCAATAAGTACCGATTACCGAGTTTTACAATCAGGGCTAACATACGTTTTCGTCAAAAAATATCTATCAAGTAATTCGAGTGATCAAGAATGTATTATGTGTTATCTGAAGTCCATGATTTGACTCGTGCCATCCAAGAATTTCTAGAACAAACCTCGATTGTAAACTTATAAGCCATATTAGTAAAAAAATAAATAAATATTTTTCCAAATACCCATTTCACATTAAGTATTTTATTAATTTTTCAAAAAAGATTCTCACAAAAAAAAGAATCTCTTGTTTTAAAGAAAACAATCTCACAAATCTGAGTAGATAAAACAAAACTGAAAAAACAGACAGAACACAAGCACATTGGTGAGTTAAAAAGTTCATATAAAATTGAGTTACAAGTCAGATCATTCAAAAGTAAACCCCAATAATAATCTTAACTAGTTTCTCCGATGGCCATGGCTATGCAAAGTGGTCTCGCCACCTCTAAAGTCCTCATCCTCGTCGGTGCCGGTACTTCTCTTCCTTTTTAACTATATCCGTTGTCTAATAAATCTTGGAATGAGCGATAATCGAACCCAGATACTCGTAAAACCGATTATTTATTTTCTTTACTATCTTTATATTTTTATCTGCCTATTTTACTTTTTGTTTCAATTCTAATGTATGTTAGATTAAATTGTACTCATCCATTACTTAAATCATATGATCAGTTCCTGATTGTTGGTATATTCGTGTAATTGATGTTGATTTACTGCTAGTGGTTATGTTTTGTGGTTTAGTTGATGATATTAGTTTACGAGATTTGTTGCGGTGTTGGTGTAGATATTGAGGTTGTTAGGGTAAGAGTAGTTGGATAAAATTGCGTTGGTAGTTGTTGTTTATGTATACGATCGTTGTGTAGGTTTATTTTGAGGAGTGGAAAGTTGTCTAATGTCATTTTTATGTATTTGATTAATGATATTGATTTACGAGATTTGTTGCGGGTGTTGGTGTTGATAATGAGGTTGTTAGGTTAAGAGTAATTGGTTTAAAAAGCGTTGTTGTTCATGTATACAATTGTTGTGTAGGTCTTACTGGTACGGTTATTTTGAGGAGTGGAAAATTGTCCGATGTCATTTTTCAGCTGCAAGAGTTGACCAAGGGTGTTAATGAGACTGTGAGTTCACCTGCGTATGATGGAGCTTATTATGCTGCTCAGGTATATTTTTTTGAATTTGTTTTAGGGAATTGTTAAAATAAGTACTTTGGTTGTGTTGATAATTTTCTTCATCGCTTTTTGCTATGAGTTTTCATTACGAAATGATAATAATTTTGCTAAATCTTCTCAAAAGTTATAATTTTTTAATGAAGGGAACTGGTAATGGAAACCTGGAATTGAGCGTGGGTGTTGTTGTAATAATACTGTAATATGTTTTTAGACTTAACGTTGTGAAACCACTTCATGCATTTTCAAAGTCAGCACAATATTTGCTCAGGTTTACAGATTCTAGGACTAAACTTTGGTATTGAAAGAAAGTATATAAAATTTTTGGAAAGCTGATATTTAGGTTGGGTCCCTTAAGAAAAGGTTTGGAAGAGGGAGAATGGTCTATTGACATTGTATCATTGTAGAAGCATTGTTTGCTTACCATCTTAAGTGCAAACATGCACTCAGTTGTCGTAAATGACCCAGGGAACCCGTCTCGTAGAATCTAAGTGGAACGATAATCATGTATGACATCTTTGAATTATGGGATTGGATTTAGCTTTGTCTACTTAATAACCAGCTATATAGTCATTTAGGACTATATATAGATGAATGAAAGAGAGAGCCCCATGTCGACCATAGCTTGAAACTAACAAGTCTGTGATTTGCTATTTGGTGTCTTGATCATAAATAAAAATCTAATACATAGATACAGAAACAAGAAACTCTTTAAAAAAGAATCTCTGGCCTACGATTTTGTGCTCCACATAATCAGGCTCTATTTTTTGAAATGATAACGAACAGGCTTTTAATATGTTATTTGCCATTTTGAAGTAATTAACCCTTTGTAGAAATAATTTTTTTTTAAAATGCTCTTGTATCATGTAATTATTATGGTCGTCTGACCCTAGCAATATTCTGTAGAATTAAAGATCGTAGTTGCACTTGAATTTCTACCTTATTGTCACGAATTTTCTGTGCTACTTGTTCAACTCATAAATCACAACACCTGCTGTTAAATTTTTAATTGTGATTTTATTTCTCTGTAACTTTTAGATCCGGCAATTGGCGCAAGAGATCAGAGAATTAACCACAGCAAATCCCATAACTATCTATACTGGAAGTTCAAGCTCCAGCGGTATGAAAAACAAACCATTTCGAGCACTTACACTCCATGAACATTAACAGACAATCCAATGCTTGTAGCATACCTTATCTAATTTTCTGCTTTGGATCATTGTAACCAAGTTAGTATAATAGGTGATGCAGTTTAGTTTAAGTAACCTAGGTTTAAATTTGGAAAGTAGGCAGGTAGCTGATTAGACTTCTTAGTTTGTCCTGTTTCTACTTCTGTACATCTATTTGTCATCACTTTTGCACAGAATTCTCTTAATCATATCTTTTTATAAGATAGACCTCCACTAATTGTGGAATGTGGACTATTCTCCCTGGTGATTTAAGGTCGGAAGATTATCAGCTGTATATACACTATCAATTGATTCAACAAATTGACAGAGTCTATATATGTACATAGATGACATCTTAGCTTTTAAATGTATTTATAGCAATTTGCACTTGCGTTTGAACTTCTCAATCTTCTCGCAGGAAGCTATTCTTCATATTTAATGCCGGCGGCGGCCCTTGGAGCAATGGGATATTGTTACATGTGGTGGAAGGTAAGTTTTTTTTGTTCCTTATCAACTAACAGCTGGTCTACTTTTGAATATTATGATGTTATAATTCTTATATGATTCCATATGATTCTGCAATCACTGGCTCATGCTGCTCATCTATAGTGTATAAACCATTGTCATATCATAATTACGCCTTCTCTCCATATGCTAGTCTGTTTCTGCAAGAGGGGGTCTAAGTTTCTGTTCTTAAGTAAGATTTCCTCTTCTTAGAGGATAACTATCTGAGACCAATGGAAAACTCTTTTTAATCTTGAATAAAAGTGATTATATATGCACCAAAGAACTATAAAATTCATAAACAATAGATATGATATGTTTTTTATTTCCTTCTATTAGTATTGAATACCGAATTAAATGGAACTCTTTTCTATTTTATCCTATACGCCAGTACTGATCATTGTATATATTATGTTTTTTTAGGGTTGGTCCTTGTCTGACGTTATGTTTGTTACAAAACAAAATATGGCTAATGCTGTAGCAAGTGTTTCAAAACAATTGGAGAACGTATCTGATACACTGGCTGTAAGTTGTAAAAATTCGAGGCACTATGTGTAAAAATTATTTTACCTAGACACTTTTTGGTGGTTGCATTTCTTAAATTTTTTTACTTTAATTTTACAGTCAACAAAAAAACATCTCTCAAAGAGGCTGGAAACTTTGGACTGGAAATTGGATGAGCAGAAGGAAATATCTAATATAATTGCAACTGACGTGAGTAACTTTTTCTATCTATTTCTATCTCGCCTTAAGTAATTTATGAACAAAAAGTGGCTTCCCATGCAATAACAAATTTTCATTACAACAGCAATAGCATAATCCTGTTGGGTTAACAAGGAGTTCCTCTTTTCTCTGTAATCTAACTTCCAAATTCATGAAAATAGATGGAAAGGAAAGTAGCAGAACAATAAAAACATCAACATCAATGACTTACTAATATAAGTATGTGTAAGTTTCATGATATTAATCAGCCTGGAATACGGGGAGGGTAATAAAAGCTAACAAGATCTTTGCAATTCTTGTTCGGCTTTCCATAACATAGTAACAAAATTCCGAGATCGAGTATAAGTTATATAATTATTTAGTCAAAACTTAATTTTTGAAAGAGTTTTTAAAGCAAGTGCATATACTATGTTTGCTAACCATCTCTAATGATAACTTCATTCTATCTTCAAATTTTCACCTTATTCACTTCATATCACTATTTCATCTCCAACCATTCCTTTATATATATCTTTAAACATAACTGTATATATTATTAGATTCATGCAGAGGTATATTAACACACATATATATTGGGAAATGTGCAAGTTATTACTAAACTGTTTTCTCAACTCAAGTCAACATATTCAATTAAATAATATAACTTCATACACACAGTGTTGCTTCATATATGAAGTTGAACAGTTGATTCCTTTAAATTTAAAGATATAGATAATAATGGTTGGAGATTTTTTTTTGAAGGTTTTAACTCTAAAAATGAAGTAAAGAGGGGTTTTAGAGAACCATCGGAGATGCCCTAACATTTTATTATTGATGAGTGTTAAATTTTCCAAGCATTTAATGAGTAGCAGTTGATTATGGATGATAGTAACTATAATATGAGGACTCATTCCTCACTAGTAGCATTAGTATTCCATGCTTCATTAGTGTGGATCAAGCATTTTCAATAAATTGCAAGAACTGGGTAATTATATTGGTACAATTGCATTCACACACATTTTTTTATTACTATATTTTAGCTTATCATGTGCATATGCAGGTAGGCGAGGTGAAGTCCAATCTTAATCAGATCAGCTTTGACATTGAAACAATCCATCAAATGGTATCTGGGTTGGTGAGTTGCCACATCTTTTATCTAGCATGTTAACTTGGATTGCAGGGGATCAAATTGACTCCTTTACTAATTACTTTTTTTTTGGTAATTTTGTTATATTTCAGGAAGGACAACTTGAGCTTCTTGAAAGCAAGCAGGTTTTCTTTGTCGTACTTTATTAAAAATAACTCTTTCTATTCTGTGCATTTATTCACTTGTTGTCTGACATTTGTCCTTATTACGCTGCTTGAAGGATGCAACTAATACAGGTCTTTGGTATCTTTGCCAAGCAGCTGGAGGCATTAAAGATGGGACAAATTCTAAACCTTCCGTGGTAAATGGTAGTTTGCATACAGAAATTAAATCCTTCCAAGTCATGAGATTTTGGAGAATTTCCCAAGTGAAATTCACTCTAAAGGCAACTCTAGCTTATACACCTTGTATGACCCAGATCTGTAGTGAGTCTGCCAAACTCGAGCTAGACTCAGTCCATTGACCACTAGCCTAGTTTACCAACTAGGTTACGTTGCTTGCTACATGCTTGTCTGTGTATCCTCACAAGTTATTAGGATATTTTTATTCTGCTGTCAAGGTTGATCCTCTGATCCATGTTTCACTGTAAGACAGTTAATACGATAGCTATCCTTTTGACTATAAGTTAGGGATATTTTGTTGCATAATTATATAATAATGATATTTAGGCATGAAAATTCCAAATTCTCTTGTATTGTTCTCTCTCTTCTGAAATTTTATAAGTATTTTCTGGGTGGATAGGATATTGGTGCTAAAGTAATAGAGCATTCATCAATTGCATACGAGGACAAATCACCCAAGGTATTCTGAGCCACTTGAACTAAATTCTTTACTGCAATATCCTGGTCCTTTCTTTAGTAACATTTTTGGAATTGATTTTTCAGGGGCTTTCGCTATTTGCTGAAAGCGATGATGCAATATCTACACAGAAAGCAATAGTAGTTGCAAAGAAAAATGTTCAATCCGACAACCAAGCCAAAGGTTTATCCACTGCAAGAACAAGAATTCACAGGTCTTATCCGGTTAGCTTAGCGGCAACCTTGGACATCTTGGGATAAGAGCACACCAAATCTTTTTTCGACCATTTTTTTTTCCAAATAGGATGGTAGATATATTTATGAACTACTCATTTTCAGATTGATTCTGCATTATTGGGCAGATCCATTTAAGTTTTTCATTGACAGTTTGATTGGAGAGTTTAAATAGTTCTCAAATTGTATAGAAATTGCCATAACACATTGCTGTTTGGTTGTAAATTGTTATATAGAAGTACACCTGTCAACGTTTGGTGTCGTGTACAAACATTCCGTGTAATCTTGTGTTTTCATGTACTAAACCTTGAATCCGAACCCGACCTGGATTTTGATTCGTATACCGATTTGATAATACTAACCCGTCCGGAATTAATATATTCGCGTTTACCTGTTTTAGTACACTAAAGTGCACGGATTATATACGGAAAAAATTAATTGTTAAAAAATACAATTGATAATTAAATGGTCTGAATAGTGAGCAACAAAGTTTCTAAAAAAAACATGAAATAAGTGAAGATGTTCTCGTGTACAACAAATTACAAATTGTTCAACATTCAAAAGAAATTCAAAACATAAAGTCAACGACTTAATCTTACTTTGTAATACCCCAACTTTTTATACAACAACTATTCTTAAATATCAAACTTTATTCATACTTAAAACAAGTCTCACATAAGCAAACAAGATTCCGAAATCCAACTCAAAAATAGTATCATATAGCTGAAATAAAGACAAATACAGAGAGACGCAGCTCTAAGATAAGACACTATCACTAAAATATTATTACAATAAGCTCAAGCCAAATGCATTTCCTTGTCCATCCCAGAAGTTTAGCACCTGAAAAATTGTAAGTCATGAGCCAAACAGTCCAGCAAGAAAACAATTCGACACTAGTGGACCAAGGAGTTCATAGTTTTTATAAAACCAAAATCATTGCTCAAAATCCAAAGTTTACATATAACATAAATAAATTCCACAGCTTGCTAATGTCACAAATACCTGGTGACACAGTATCATAGGTTCACAACTGTCAATAATGCGCCCCTTACTAAGGTATCATAAACTGTGCAAAGCACGACCTAGTAAGGTATCAAAATCTAGTTCCGGAACTATACGCAATTACTAAATATTTCATAGGTCAGAGCTCACAGGGAATTCTTATGTCTAAAACAATTACTTAATCCATAGTTGTTAAAATAAAAGCACTGCAAAAAATATTTAACAGATTTCAAAATAAAAATAAGAGTGTGAAGAGTTAACTTACCTTGACACTGACAACCACTTTAACAATTTATCACTTCACGCAGAAAAATCCAACCTATGTAGTTATTATTAAAAACAAACATAATTAATTATCCTCATACACTCGAATACACAAACCAGGCAAAAGATAATATATATATAAAATTATATACACAAAAAAGAACTCTAAAACAAAAATCAGGCAAAAGATAATATATATAAAATTATATATTCACAAAATAAGGACTCTAAAACAAAAACCGACAATAAAAACAACATATACAGAGAGCTGCAATACAAAATCAACCAACATTATAAAATAACATGTGTTGCAATACAAAATCAGGCAACAAGATAATATAAAAAAAAACTAAATATAATGAAATATTATACTAACAAGAATTTACTAAATGAGTTTTTTAAAAATTATACAAGTCAATTAATACCATTTTCTA
Organism: Apium graveolens; assembly: GCF_009905375.1. NCBI lineage: Eukaryota > Viridiplantae > Streptophyta > Magnoliopsida > Apiales > Apiaceae > Apium > Apium graveolens. The sequence goes on along the minus strand of NC_133648.1, from coordinate 1,981,253 downwards.
AAAACACACATAAGTAAAAATAAAAATTAAATAAATAAACATGTATGTACATATAATTAAAAATTTCTAGAATGAATAAATGATTGATCAATTTATAAAAATAAAACTAACAAAAACATAGACTTATAAAAGAGAATAAAATCATCACATATGTCATTAACATAATAATAAAAACACTAATAATAATATCTCATAAAATAAATAAACAGTTACATATTAACAATCTTTTATAAAAATAATACACATAATTAACTATTTTTCACATTATCACGTTAACAACATAATTTAACAAAATCATATAAAAGAGTTAACCAGAAATATCACATGTACATAATATTTTTTTTCACAAATCATTCTTTTTAAAATTAAAGACTACTTTTAAACACTACTTTTAAACAGAGCATTAAGTATTTAACAAAATATCAATGTATAATAAAATATATAAATCAACAAGCACATATATTAAGTATTAAAAATAACTTGACCATTACATAAATGAATACAGTACAATAATGAGTAACCTAAAACACACATGTTCAAAAGAAAATCGAGAGAAAAGAAAAGTACCTGAGAAAGAAGAGAGATGTGCAAGAAACAAATGAACTAAATTACATCTATTTATTTACAAATGTAACGTACTTAACTCCTAAGTTAACGCGTACTTATCAGTATCACCCTCCACTATTTTCAAAACTAACTCATATCTGTATTTTTAAAGTTTAACTCATATCTTATCTATTAGTAACAGGTTTTGACCAAGTAAAGAAAACAACTAAACGTTTCAAATTATATACACTTTTTTTATAAATATCATTTTTAGTACTTGTATTATTAAATCACTAGACTTACATAAACATATATATTTAATAAAAAATTACATCTATTTATTTACAAATATAACGTACTTAACTCCTAAGTTAACGCGTATTTATCAGTATCACCCTCCACTATTTTCAAAACTAACTCATATCTGTATTTTTAAAGTTTAACTCATATCTTATCTATTAGTAACATGTTTTGACCAAGTAAAGAAAACAACTAAACGTTTCAAATTATATACACTTTTTTTTATAAATATCATTTTTAGTACTTGTATTATTAAATCACTAGACTTACATAAACATATATATTTAATAAAAAAACTGGTTTTTACATTCCCTCCTTAAAAAAAATTTGTCCCCAAATTTTAACAAAACATAAATCAAAGTGTAACACATAATCATTGAAAGAAATTGATTGCGTACCTCAATCTTGCTTAGGTGTATGTTGATACACCCGTCCGTAATTTGGTCCAATAAGAGATGCCAAAGTGGCCTTATTTGTATTGTCGTTGTTACGATTTGGATCACGCTTTGGACATTCAGAAATCTTATGTCCCTTCTCTCCACAACTAAAACAAGCTCCTGTGTTCCAACGACAGTCTTTATCCAAGTGATTTTTGCCGCACCTTGAACATGTCACCTTGTTCCCTGAAGCGTTTCGAGAAAAATTTCCACCATTTCCTCGATTATTGAACTTTCTCAGGGGATCATTCTCGTTAAATCCACCTGTAGGCTCACATCTCTTCTTAGCCTCAGAGTCTTTCTTTCCTTCGTCTCCCACTAGCCCCCTCTCGACTACTAAAGCCTTGTTCAACACCATCTTGTAGCTGTTTAGCTCAAAAGCAGCCACATGCCTCTTAATCTCATTGCGTAATCCTTCCTCAAATCTACGTGCCCTACTAATCTCGTCCGCCACCAAAGTTGGCACATACTTAGCCAAACGGGCGAATTCAGCCTCATACTCCGAGACAGTTTGCTTTTCTCCTTGTTCCAACCTTATAAAATCGCGCTCCAATTTAGCTCGTACCGTCCTGGGAAAATACTTGTCCTTAAATGACTCCTTAAAAGTTTCCCAAGTGTATGCTCCGGAAGCCTCTTCTTCATTATTTTCAACGCGTCTTTTCTCCATTAGCCACCAGTCGTAAGCACTTCCTTGGAGTTGGTAGCTTGGCAAATTAACCTTCTGATCGTCCGTACTTCCTAGTAACTCAAAAATCTTCTCAATCTCTTGTAGCCACTTATCCACTTCTGAAGGATTTGTAGATCCTTCAAAAACTGGAGGAGCTAGCCTCTTAAATTCAGATATCAAGCTCCTAGGTCCATTTTGCTGGTTCCCTACCAATGTCGCCAATGTTTCTGCCAATTGAGTCATCATGTGCGCACCTTCATCATTGTTACTTCTCTGACGAGGCATGATTCCTACATAATTTATTCAATACTCAATCTTGGAATAACGATATAATATACAAGATTTATGTACACACATATATAAATCAAAACACATCTTATTAATAGAAACCTCAAAATGGTACAAGTTTTTTTTTTCAACCATAGAAATTCAAAACGACAGTCATCTTTATTATAGATGTTTTCCACTAGATATAACTTAAGATTCACTAACAAGGACACTAATCAGATGAGTAGTTATCTGAAGGGGAGGAACTTGCTGATGGTGGATACTCATAATAACCTCCTTCCCTCAAAACATTCCCTATCGCTGCAACATTCCTTCTCACTTCTACCTGCACCTGTTTTGCGAAACTCTTAACGTACTTCTTATCCCTCTTACTAACACATCTACCCCTCAATGAAGAATTGCGAAATCTTTCACATCCTCCTAACACATTTTCTCGTAATACTAATAGTCGGTGCTCTGCTCTCTCTACTCTCAAGTGTGCCTCCTCTAAATCAGCTCGAAGACTTTCTATCTCCATTTCAAGGTCAGTCTTTTTAGAATGCTCATTAATGATCTCTCCGGGATTTTCGTGAATTGATTCCTCACTATCAGAAGCATGTTCAAAGTTGTTGACAGAATCATCACTATCTGAGCTAGGGTCATAGTTTGATGATGGTAGTGGTGAACTATCAACGGGATCCTCGATGTCAGACATTTCAACCTCAACATATTCATCTGCCATCTATAAAATTCTAAGACAATAAATTAATTAGTATCTTTAAAATATACGCAGCAAAATTCATAACTCACAGGTCAAGCCTAAAAGGCAGTCTACAGGAAGCTAACCTAAGCTCTGAATACCAACTGTAATACCCCAACTTTTTATACAACAACTATTCTTAGATATCAAACTTTATTCATACTTAAAACAAGTCTCACATAAGCAAACAAGATTCCGAAATCCAACTCAAAAATAGTATCATATAGCTGAAATAAAGACAAATACAGAGAGACGCAGCTCTAAGATAAGACACTATCACTAAAATATTATTACAATAAGCTCAAGCCAAATGCATTTTCTTGTCCATCCCAGAAGTTTAGCACCTGAAAAATTGTAAGTCATGAGTCAAACAGCCCAGCAAGAAAACAATTCGACACTAGTGGACCAAGGAGTTCATAGTTTTTATAAAGCCAAAATCATTGCTCAAAATCCAAAGTTTACATATAACATAAATAAATTCCACAGCTTGCTAATGTCACAAATACCTGGTGACACAGTATCATAGGTTCACAACTGTCAATAATGCGCCCCTTACTAAGGTATCATAAACTGTGCAAAGCACGCCCTAGTAAGGTATCAAAATCTAGTTCCGGAACTATACGCAATTACTAAATATTTCATAGGTCAGAGCTCACTGGGAATTCTTATGTCTAAAACAATTACTTGATCCATAGTTGTTAAAATAAAAGCAGTGCAAAAAATGTTTAACAGATTTCAAAATAAAAATAAGAGTGTGAAGAGTTAACTTACCTTGACACTGACAACCACTTTAACAATTTATCACTTCACGCAGAAAAATCCAACCTATGTAGTTATTATTAAAAACAAACATAATTAATTATCCTCATACACTCGAATACACAAACCAGGCAAAAGATAATATATATAAAATTATATACACAAAAAAGAACTCTAAAACAAAAACCAGGCAAAAGATAATATATATAAAATTATATATTCACAAAATAAGGACTCTAAAACAAAACCAGGCAATAAAAACAACATATACAGAGAGCTGCAATACAAAATCAACCAACATTATAAAATAACATGTGTTGCAATACAAAATCAGACAACAAGATAATATAAAAAAAACTAAATATAATGAAATATTATACTAAAAAGAATTTACTAAATGAGTTTTTTAAAAATTATACAAGTCAATTAATACCATTTTCTAAAAACACACATAAGTAAAAATAAAAATTAAATAAATAAACATGTATGTACATATAATTAAAAATTTCTAGAATGAATAAATGATTGATCAATTTATAAAAATAAAACTAACAAAAACAGAGACTTATAAAAGAGAATAAAATCATCACATATGTCATTAACATAATAATAAAAACACTAATAATAATATCTCATAAAATAAATAAACAGTTACATATTAACAATCTTTTATAAAAATAATACACATAATTAACTATTTTTCACATTATCACGTTAACAACATAATTTAACAAAATCATATAAAAGGAGTTAATCAGAAATATCACATGTACATAATATTTCTTTTCACAAATCATTCTTTTTAAAATTAAAGACTACTTTTAAACACTACTTTTAAACAGAGCATTAAGTATTTAACAAAATATCAATGTATAATAAAATATATAAATCAACAAGCACATATATTAAGTATTAAAAATAACTTGACCATTACATAAATGAATACAGTACAACAATGAGTAACCTAAAACACACATGTTCAAAAGAAAATCAAGAGAAAAGAAAAGTACCTGAGAAAGAAGAGAGATGTGCAAGAAACAAATGAACTAAATTACATCTATTTATTTACAAATGTAACGTACTTAACTCCTAAGTTAACGCGTACTTATCAGTATCACCCTCCACTATTTTCAAAACTAACTCATATCTGTATTTTTAAAGTTTAACTCATATCTTATCTATTAGTAACATGTTTTGACCAAGTAAAGAAAACAACTAAACGTTTCAAATTATATACACTTTTTTTTATAAATATCATTTTTAGTACTTGTATTATTAAATCACTAGACTTACATAAACATATATATTTAATAAAAAAATACATCTATTTATTTACAAATGTAACGTACTTAACTCATAAGTTAATGCGTACTTATCAGTATCACCCTCCAGTATTTTCAAAACTAACTCATATCTGTATTTTTAAAGTTTAACTCATATCTTATCTATTAGTAACAGGTTTTGACCAAGTAAAGAAAATAACTAAACGTTTCAAATTATATACACTTTTTTTTATAAATATCATTTTTAGTACTTGTATTATTAAATCACTAGACTTACATAAACATATATATTTAATAAAAAAAACTGGTTTTTACATTCTACCCTCCTTAAAAAAAATTTGTCCCCAAATTTTAACAAAACATAAATCAAAGTGTAACACATAATCATTGAAAGAAATTGACCGCGTACCTCAATCTTGCTTAGGTGTATGTTGATACACCCGTCCGTAATTTGGTCCAATAAGAGATGCCAAAGTGGCCTTATTTGTATTGTCTTTGTTACGATTTGGATCACGCTTTGGACATTCAGAAATCTTATGTCCCTTCTCTCCACAACTAAAACAAGCTCCTGTGTTCCAACGACAGTCTTTATCTAAGTGATTTTTGCCGCACCTTGAACATGTCACCTTGTTCCCTGAAGCGTTTCGAGAAAAATTTCCACCATTTCCTCGATTATTGAACTTTCTCAGGGGATCATTCTCGTTAAATCCACCTGTAGGCTCACATCTCTTCTTAGCCTCAGAGTCTTTCTTTCCTTCGTCTCCCACTAGCCCCCTCTCGACTACTAAAGCCTTGTTCAACACCATCTTGTAGCTGTTTAGCTCAAAAGCAGCCACATGCCTCTTAATCTCATTACGTAATCCTTCCTCAAATCTACGTGCCCTACTAATCTCGTCCGCCACCAAAGTTGGCACATACTTAGCCAAACGGGCGAATTCAGCCTCATACTCCGAGACAGTTTGCTTTTCTCCTTGTTCCAACCTTATAAAATTATATATATGTATATTATATATTTTTAAAAATTTAACTATTTATTTTTTCCGTGTACTTTCGTCCCGTGTCGTGTACCTAGATCGGAAACCCAAACCCGACATTAATTATATTCGCATTTTTTCGTGTTCGTGTACTTTCGTGTTCGTATACCAAATTTTCGAACCCAGTCACTAATTATTCATGTCGTCCGTACTGTGTTCACGTATAGTATACCTCTATATAGAAGCATGTATCCGATCACATATAAGTTTTTTGTATCCGATGATTGCTTTTGGGTATCAAGTTTTATTAGGACACTCTACTGCATTGCAAGTTTTGTTATGCATCTCACGTACAGCGCCCGTTTAAGAAATTTTAAAATAAATAACTTATAATTTAAAATGAATAAGTAAATTATAAGTGATAAGTAGAAAAATATTTATAAGTTAAATTAGTGTTCGGATAATTTTACTTATAAATCATAATTTTTTTTCTTAAATGAACTAAAATAAATAATTTTTAAATATAATTATCTTAATTCTTGAATTTGAAGTTAGATTAATATTTAAAAATATATATTTAAAAACCGAGATTAATAAATCAATGAAAAATCAAAATAAGTCGAGGGTACGTCGTTACTAACATTTAACTTATCAGCTTATAACTTATAAATTCAACTTATAAGTTATAAATTCAATTTATAAGTTGGATCGACAAACACCCCTTAGAATTACGTTTTTAGCTTAAAAATAAAATAATATAACATTTGGATAAACAAAACAGTTTTAAAAAAGTGCAAAACGTAGGTTGAATTGTAGTTAATGTCCAAAACAAGAATTCAAGTGTCGTTTTGCATTTTTTCTAAAAAAAATTTGACTGAAAAACGAAAGACGAAGTTGAGTTTTTTTTACCAAAACCCGCTCTGAAGTTGCGTTTTCATATTTTGGAAAAATTAAAAAAGGAAGAAACAGAAGACGCATTCGCGTTTTTGGCCAAAAATATTAACGAACCCCAATTCTCCATTTTGAAATGACATTTAGGGCCATGATTGCATAAAGTGACATGGGTCATTCTCCCCAAAATAGTGACATTTGGGGCCAACACCCAATTTGCCCGTATTCCTCTTTTAATATATAAAAGAGATTGCCATAACACATAGCTGTTTGGTTGTATATTGTTATACAGAAGAGTGTTCTTTTTTGTCTCCGATGAGTGTTCTGTTTGGTTGTAAGTCTTTGTCTACGATGATTTCTTGTTATATAGAATTGTATTGCCAATTTTGTTATATAAGCATCTTACGAAAATACAGTAACATGAATATGCTCATTATAAGTTAAACTTCAAATGCCAAAAATATAATTATCAAACTAATAAACGGTTATAACTGTAATCAACTTGTACTCCTACTAGAAAAAGAAGACATAAACGCAAGAAAAAATGACAAAAATAGCCAATTTTTGAAAAAAATGAACAAAAATAGTTATTCTGAAAAAAGTGGCCAATTTGGGCCGATTGAATACTCCACTGTCAGTTGGGTATCCCAATTTGTATAAGATACTCCACTGCTAGTTGGGTATTTCATATATGGGATACTCCACTGCTAGTTGGGTATCTTGTATAAAGTGGATACTAGTATAAATATGAGATCTTATTTCATATATGGGATATTAATATGAGACTAAATACTAGTTACAAGTACTGTTCAAATTATTGGTTGATTGTCAAAATACCAAACAAAATAAGTTCATTTTTTCTAAAAAAATTGTCATATCAGTAAAATATATAGATCTTAACATCCGTACGGTTGGATCATTTATAAACATTTTTTTAAAAAATAAAACATTAATACGAAATTAAACACTAGTACAACTACAAGTACTTGACAAAACACAGGTTAAATATTAAAATAGCAAACCTAATATATTTATCTTTTCTAAATTTTTTATTATATCACTTAAATATATAGATCTTGACATCCGTACAGTTGGATCATTTATAAATAATTTTAAAAAAATCGAAACATCAATCTGGAAATAAATACTAGTTACAAGTAATAGTCAAATTACTTGTTAATTATTAAAATATCAGATTAAAAAATTATTTTAATATATGTATTTTTTTAAATTACTAAAATATATATTTTGACATTCATATGGTTCAATAACTGAGAAATATTTAAAAAAACTGAATAAAATTCATAATAATCAAATATATAAAAATTAAATTATTTTTTTTGAATTTTTTCGAACCGAACCGATCCGAGCTTGAGCCGTACCGAGCCGAGCCGAGCTCGAGCGGAATATACCAGAAACTCGGCTCGAGTTCGTTTTCTTAACGAACAGATTTTTGTGTTCGAGTTCGAGCCCGAACCCTTAACGAACCGAGCCGAACCGAGCACTTAACAAGCTGAGTTCGAACTTGTTCGGCTCTACGTGAATAAGTACTTACGAGTATAAGTCCATCACTTTAAATAATTAAACATGCTTTCAAAAGAAAACAAGCGCACAACAATCGTCCTATCAAAATACAATTTAAAATGACTTTGATAAAGTAGGAATTAAAACCAATATTTCAACATAAATTAGCAAAAAAAAATATTTTTCAACATAAATCTCTACATATGCGAAGACACTAACTTTTTAGCTAATGTCTTAGGCATAATTTCTAGTAGTGAAATAGGTAACTCCATGTTGGCATCATAAATAAAAGTGTCCGAGAACAATAAAGTTGTTAACACCAACAAAGTTGTTAACACCAGAATGACGGAGAATTCAAGAACTCTTGAAAACAAATTACAACTCATTGAACAAATCTAAACTTATTCATACAGCTAACTAAATAGTACATTTCACAATTCAACTGGCAGATCAATCTGGTTCAGGCTTCCCTGAAGCACAAATGTCTCAAAAATACTTGGCATCCCCTCAATAGTTATGTGCTTGTATCTTCCACTTCTCGCATTATACAACGCCAGCCTTCCCACCTTATATTCTATCAAGATCTCACCATTGTTCAAAATGCATAGAACTGTAACTGATGGCCTAATAGCACTATTTCTCCAAATCTCAGACGGTCGCTGCACGTTCGTGGAGGGTGACTCTGGTATTCTACCTCTTATTCTGAACATTCTGATCCAAGACTCTTTTACATTGTATTCTTTTAAAAGCGATATAGTTGGTTCCTTCCTTGGGGATTGCAGCTCTAACATTGTTTAGTGCCATTTTAGAGGATTAGTTTTGAGTGGGTAAGAAAAATTAGAGAGAAAGAGTTTGAAACTAGAGAGAGTGGTTGGGAATTGGAGAAATTAGGTCTATTGAGATCTCGAAAGCGTAAAGAGTCACTCAATCGAGAAGTCTGGGTATTCATAGGCTTGTGAATATGACTTATCGAGAAGTGGATACAACGTTTCGTGTTTGTTTATCTAGAAGTCACGTGAATTACTGAAATACATATCGATATGTCTCTACCTTGACTTTATTCGAGATCTTGATAGTGACTTATCGAGATGTCAAGCAATTACCCAGTTTGTCCAAAATTGACTAAAATATTCCAAAATTTTTTTAATTAAATCAATACAAAATTAGAACAAATTTATTACAAAAGTATCATACTGAAAATAATTTAATTAAATAGAATTATTTATGTTTGAGTTTAAAATAAGTTTAAATTGTACTTGTAGAGAACTCAAAATAATTCACTCGAGATCTCTACAATACTTATCGAGAAGTCATAAGTATATCATCCCTTTGGAGTTGAGTATTTTTGCATTTGGTGCTATAATATAGCAATAGCACCAAAGATAGCATTGCATTGAACTTGCTATAAGGGTAGAAAGTATTTTTATTACAAGAAAATCACAAAAGACAATAATAATAAATTGATTTTGTAACCCTTCGACTGAGACAAGGCTCTCATAATACAAACAATATTAAACTTTCAAAACCAGCTGAAAAGTAAATTTTTTTTAAAAAAAAAAAGTCTTTGCAACTAATTATGCTTGTACCCAAAACATCATGAACAATCGATACAATGGTACTACTACTCCGAATAGGAAAAGAATACACACAGACAACAAGCGGCTTCTCCTCCAGGTAGGACATAAGATCAATATTATTATCCTAAATAGAAAACTAAATTAGACTTCTACCGTGGATATGCAAATAATGTTAGACAGACAAGGAATAGAAGATCAACATAAAAAATCTCTATATATACCCATGCCTACATGTCATCGTTTAATCAGCTCATCCAAAACCTTAAGTCGAGCTTTATTTTTCAGCTTTAATATATATATAAAAAAATTCTTCTTCAGTCTACATATATAACTTACGGTGAATATGGCCGGCGGTGGTGGTGTAAGCTCTAGCAACGGGAAAGTTTATCCAGGACAGCTCACCACACGTGTTGTGGTAGCATGCATTGTTGCTGCTATGGGCGGAATGATCTTCGGTTATGATCTTGGTGTATCTGGTATATATAATGTTCATGATAAATACACACTTTAATTTGTCAAATACTTTGTTATGTTTATACTTTTTGTTTGTTTGTCTTGTTTGTCTTGTTCTCTGCTATTTGCTTTAAATCAGTCATATTAATGTTATTATGTTGTTTTGTAACTACAGGCAGTGCCACTCTACCTCTCCGAAATGGCACCGTCCAAGTACAGAGGAGCCCTCAATTTTTGCTTTCAATTATCAATCACTCTAGGTATCCTCATAGCAAATCTTGTGAACTATTGGTTTGCACAGATTGAAGGAGGTTGGGGATGGCGTTTGAGTTTAGGAGGAGCGATTGTTCCTGCTCTCTTCATGATTGTTGGATCATTGTTTCTCCCTGAAACTCCCAACTCATTGATTGAAATGGGGAAGCATGATCAGGCTAAAGCAGAATTACTCAAAATTCGTGGTGTCGATAATGTTGACGAGGAGTTTGAAGATCTTGTTGCAGCGAGTGAAGAATCTAAGAAGGTGGAGCATCCTTGGAGAAACCTCTTGCAACGAAAGTATAGGCCACACCTTGTAATGGCTATACTTATTCCATTCTTTCAGCAAATTACCGGCATTAATATTATCATGTTCTATGCCCCGGTTCTGTTTAGAACTATTGGTTTCGGGAGTAGCGCCTCTCTTACATCTGCTGTGATCACTGGTCTAGTAAACGTGATTGCAACTTTTGTGGCTATATATGTTGTTGATAAGTTCGGCCGGAAAATTCTTTTCTATGAAGGAGGTATTCAGATGATTATATGCCAGGTATACATATTCAATTCAATAAACAATGCTATTTTTTATATGTTGTGGACTTATCCCTACGTATTTTGAGATGCAAGCTCTTACTTTGTTGTGTATATTTTTTTTGACAGATTATTGTTGCAATTCTTATTGGCAAAAAATTTGGAATATCCGGCGACAATGATAATTTATCCAAGGGGTATGCTATTGCTATTGTGGCTTTCATATGCTTATATGTGGCTGGATTTGCCTGGTCTTGGGGGCCTCTAGGCTGATTAGTACCAAGTGAGATTTTTCCGCTCGAAATTCGATCGGCCGCACAAAGTATCACAGTTTCAGTGAACATGTTTTTCACATTTGTCATTGCTCAACTCTTTTTGATGATGCTATGTCGGATGAAATTTGGCCTTTTCGTGTTCTTTGCATTCTTCGTCGTAGTAATGACCGTGTTCGTGCACTACTTGTTGCCTGAGACTAAAGGTATTCCTATTGAAGATATGGCAATGGTATGGAAGTCACATGCATTCTGGAAAAGGTTCGTGGATGATGATGTTGATGATGAGAAGCCCAAAAAATGCTCTCCGTGAGGAAATTTTATTGAATAAATTGTACCTTTTTATGTTGAGTTGCTAGGTATTTTATGTCTATACTGAAACATTGGTAGGTAGCCAGAGTGAGCGGATTTAATTTTCTGGATTGCAATCTTTGACACTTATTTTGCAATTGTTAATGTGTTATAATCTTGGCAAATTTTACTTTATAAGAACTATTCTGAGTCTTTTTTTGACGGTTTGTAGTTTCTTCCTGATATAAAGGCCTTCTGGTATACACATCTCAGTTCTCTATCCATATTAAGATTCTACTCTGGTGTGTCATGCTTGGTTTACACATCTCAGTTCTCTATCCAGTGCTAAAATAAAACATCCAATGTAGCACTCTTAACTTATTTTCCCTTGAAAGTTATAGCCTGTACATGTAGGCAGATAACAAAACACTACATATTCTAGAAAGGTATGACCCTATTACACCAAGTCGACCTCGACTTACATTTAGTAAGAAGCCACAACACTATTATGCAAATCATACGCACATTCTGCTACTGAAATACTTGGAGTAGTTATGTGAAATCTCAGAGCTCTGGCGATGCTTTAGTGGTAGCATCTTTACATTCTGCTTCTCTCATTAATCCGAAGGCTCAGAATATTTCTTGAAGACCTGTATCAGATGACATAGTTATGTAAATGCTGCTGAATGCTGATCTAGTATTTTAGTTATTTGTTTGAGAATCTACCTTAACCTTGTCCTTTGTGATATTTATTTGAGCATCTAGATTAACAGTCTCCTTTGCATAGTGGTAGCTTGGCAAAGTCTTGCATCTTGAAACACTTGTTGGCTTTAGTGTATCCTGGAGGGGCTTTGTGTAATCTTCCTTTTCTTTTGAGAATGCTGAGACAGAATTATTATCAAGTTGTATAGATACTTCGTTTGATCCACAACTTTCCTCTTCTCCCGCTGCATCAAATAACAGCCTCTTTCTTGTAGCTGATTTTTGGTTTCTGTTAGGTGGATCATATTCTGTTAAGCAATTTTCTTGCTGGCGGGTTGCCATCCAACGTTCGAGCCAATTCCAGCCCATGTTAGATTCCACATTTGATTCAGATCTAGTGTGTTTCTTCTTAGAACAGACTCTCAGCTAAAAGATCAAACACCAGTTATGATTTATGAACTTGATATGATTCTTTTTGTCACAAATTATTTATATTTTATTTAGTCATATATTTTGACAATTTACCTGTTGCGAGAAGGCATAGGCTAATGCTCTTTCACGCCTTGTTGTTGCTTCTAATCTGTTCTGCATTCTCAGCTTTGATATATTGCTGCTTACGGTGCTATCATCCCAGTCCTCCTGCAAGATGGCAGTATTGAGTAATCTCGGATAAAATAGAATGGTCAAGCTACTCAATTGGGAACGGTGGTTGGTTCATTATTTGATTCAGGTGGCATGTCTGCAATTCTAGTTTCTAAGTTAGACTGCCAATTGCTAACTAATCATTAATTCTATTTGCTGCCTTTAACTAATCATTATTATTAATGTATCTGATTACCAAGAGAACTACACTATTTGTTAGTTTACCTTCAGCTTCAGTACTCGAGGTCTGCCTTTGTGTTGCACTCGTTGAGGCAAACTCTCATTTTCCTCTTGAAAGGAGTGACCTGTTGAGTTTCCAGTTTGAACTTCTATAGATGTTCCAACAGACTCGCCTCCTACAGCGAACTCTTCCTTACATTCCATCAAGCTGAGTCCTTCCTGGCGCCTCCGAGCCTGAAAAGACATTAAACATAAATTCAGAAATGCAAATTCACCCCTTCAGTTCTAGCAACATTGAATATAAACTGTAGCAATGCGCCTTTTTACAATGGTAACATTGTTGTGATAATATGAGTTACAAATTAACTACGCAAAGAATGTGTAAGGCTGACTGTGTGAATTGACCAGAAAGCTTCTTAATGCTGACTGGATCACAATTGCTGCATCATCTTTGCGAAACAAATTAGAGGTTGAGTTCTGTTTTTCTTCTTGAATATCTACATCCTTTTGCTTGCTCTCTGCATCTGTTTTCTCGACCAAGTCCTCTGGCATAGGTTGCGTGACTGTAGCCTCAGAGCTCCAAACAGAAGACACTGGATCATCTACACAGGTTGAACTAAATTCAGGTTCAGTTGATAAAGTGACTTTAGAGCTCCTCACAGAAGCTGAATCCTCCTCTGCAAGGACAGAGTTGAATTCATCCCCACACAGGTACGATCTAACTGAGCTCTTCCATCTTTTTCGTTCTAAATTACTTCTGACCTGATCGATAAATAAAACAACTGTGTAAATTGAGCAACAAAATGGAAACTGATAGCATGTTAAAACGGAAAAGGTATCATGATTGGAGAATGCAGTACTAATGTACCATGGCCTCGAGAGTTATACGATGATAAATAATATCAAACAAAATTAGCGAGCAAGATAAATTATCGAACTGACTCACATTGGTTTCATGAGTTCTGATGGACTTGCTTTTCGAGAAGACACTCCTAACAAGCTCCCCTGTGATACCCATCCTCAGATTAGCAATCCCAATGTAGAAACTCCTTAAAATGTCCCTTGTTATATCTACAAGCTAGGAATATTATTATAGTAGTCAAAAAGTGAAAGACTTATACTTTACTTAGAACAGAAAGTTAAGCTTCACTTGCCAATATTTTACAGTGATTAGTACTTATAAACTCATGCATCCACATGTTATTTATATAATTATATTAGGACTGGAGAATTCACAGAACTTTAGAGCTGGACTATGCACACCTTCAAAACAACAAAGTGACCAAGGAACTGTAAAGTTGATAAGTAGATGGAAAGAGATGGATTTGAGAAATGAAAAGATATATGCTGGCTTTTTGCACATGTATTTCAGTAGATTGGCCCCATGAAAAAGCTTGCTTGCCATCTGGTCTATGTCTATTCCTGATCTTATTTCACCTCTTTTGTCCCATTCTTTCGAGTTTTTGTCTATGTTACTCAGACTCTTCATTTTACCTTCGAGTACCCGTGTCGGACACTCGACACTCGGACATGGACACTCGGACTAGGACACTTATTTTAGGCTAAGAACATGTATATTTTTCAAAATGTAGCCGAGTCCGATACTTGGACACTTATCCATGTCGGACACTTCTAGCCGAGGCCGAGTAACATCGCTGCATACCTTAAGACCACGTCAAGAACATTAAAGGAGTGTTTCGCGAGGCACCGGATAAAACATGGTGATGTCATATCTAAGCCCTGAACCAGGTTGGCATGAGTAAAACATTGATGTAACCTTGATTGGCCTCTAGAATGGTAGAACTGTTAAGGCCGGGGAAAATTATCGTGTTTATACAATCTTTGGATGCCTAAACAGTCTCTTGAGGAGCATCTTGATGTCTTGTAAGGGTTAGTAAATATTGATAATGTGTCTGCTGATAATGTTGCTGGTAAACAAGTTGTCTGTGGTAGCTTAATATAGATGCTGACCACATATGCTATGCCCTGATGGCCCCAATATAGACAACTAAACTGTAAACTGTCACAATAAATTACTCACTGTTATAAGAGTGGTTTTACATCTTTGTTAATGTCATATTGTATATGTAAAATATGGAGTTTTATATAAATTATTTATTTATTTTGTTAATCAGGTGTCCGAGGCAGTTTAGGTCACCTCCACTTCTCGACAACTCCTTAAGAGAGAATTAACATAACATCCCACCGATAGCGGTTAATGCAACTAGTTAATAAGAATGAAGCTAGTACTATGGATCTTGACACTTTAGTATTGTGCAACAACTATGGAATATGCACATATGATAATTTGCAAAAGTTTTAGATAAAAAGGAGTTGGTGGTGTTGTGAGATTGTAGTTGCTTAAGAAGGGATTTGGTAAGAAAATAATAATAAGGAATGATAGCATGACCAAATAGGTGGTCCAATTCATGAGTGAGCTTCAATTGGCCTAGCTCTTTGTATAGGATAATTGAACATGATGGTCTCTTCTTCCAGTACTAGGCTTGGTTGTTCCTAAAGTCACTAACTCACAACTACTACACATTTTTATTTTTATTTTTAAATTCCCTCTTTATTTTGTCCAGTGTTGTGGGTGTTTTGATATCGGAGGTAACAGGAGTCGAACTTTGGCCGTAATAAATTTTGGAAATAAGTTTTTGGTTGAATTTGGCTACAATTTTTTTTCAAAACTACAGTAAACAATTCTTTAGACTTTTGCTAATAAGTTTTTGGTCGAGAATTTGATTGCAAAAAAGATTCTTTAAATTTTTGCGAATAAGTTTTTGGTCGAATTTGGTTGCAAAAACTGCCTAAATACTCGGATAAGTTGTAGAACCCACTTTTAGGACTTTTTTGACTAGGGTCCAAATAATGAAATTTGCTTACCTGCACTATATCTAAAAGATGATAAAATTTAACCTTTTAACACAACTTAATTTCAAATTTTGAAGAAGTTGATTTTATAATTGCATCTGTTGCTTTTCAAATTTGTAACTGAATCAAATTTTAAAAATAAAATAAAAATTATATAATAAGTTGTAGAGGTTAAAAATTGTATTTTTGGAAATGAAAATCAAAAATAATATTTTTTTTAAAAAGTTTAATAATGACAATATTTTAAAATAATTTTTAGAAAATACCGTGTTTTTGAAAACCCCAATAATATTTTGTAATACTAGTACTATAACGTGACAAAATTGATAAATGAACATACACGAGCAGACTCGTTGAATTGGAAAATTGAACGAACCGGAAAATGTTACAATTATCAAATATATTTAAATCAATGTGAGCATCATCAATATTAATCATTTTAAATTAAAATAAATATATTTCTTAATTTTTCATCTGAAATTAACCTCAATCTTAAAATTATATTTATTTTAAATTAACTTATATAAAATATAATAAATGTAAAAGTACAATTAATATAATAAAATAAAATAATTATATATATCATTTTTAAATATAAAACATTAAATTATTTCCGACTAATTTCTGAATTAATATAAAATATTAAAAAATTGTAAAATAAAAATCATGGAAAAAATTAACAATTAACAATACACAAAGCTCTATATATATGAGTAAAGTTTTATGGAGTCCACCTTTAATTGGAGTTCTCGGAGTCCAATTATGTTCTGCAAGTAAAATATAGCTTAAAATATTGCAAAACATATTATTTTTCGACAAACATCACTATTCTATCAAAAATCTTGTGCATACATTTTACAAGCAGAACATTGCAAAAATATATATTCTACAAAACATGTTTAGTTTACAGAACATAAATGTTCATGTTGCAGAACATATTGCAGAACATACATATTGTACCGTAAATATATGAGATTTGCATGATTTTGTTGAAGTTATGCTATTTGTGTAACATGTTTTGCAAAATAACACGTTTTACAATATATTTTATTTGCAGAACGTAGATGGACTCCGAGGACTGCGATAAAAAGGTGGACTATGTAGAACTCAAGCCCCTATATATATTACACACATGTATTATGTGAATTTTAAATTCAAGAACGAAGTGAGACCAACGAAGGATATTAAAGTTTGAATTTGCACAATTGTAAATCCTGTATTGATTCTTGCCTTGCTAAACATACATATTTTCGCACAACATACACTTTCAATCTACATTGTTATATCTCTAATCTTCTCTGCTACAAACACTCATCTTGATCAACTTCAAGATTCGCCACTTAGTAGCTGCTGACCACAAATCACTCACTCAATTCAACTCAAGGTATCATAATCTCTTCACTGTAAAAACCCCTTTTTGTATTATGGGTTAATTTTGTGTTTTCTTGAATGTCACCAACTGTTTGATGAAAAGCCTCAATGCGTTTTTATAGCAGATGGTGGTTAAATTAGTTGGAAAGGGCTTTAAGTTCAATTGGGTCAGAGATAATTGATTGAATTATGTGAAATATGGAGTTGTTTATCGATTTGGTTGCATTACAGGTGTAGAAGGTTTTGGTTCGGGCGGAGAGAATTATGAGTATTGTACCGAAGGAGACGGTTGAGGTCATAGCTCAGAGCATTGGTATTAATAATTTGACCCCAGATGCAGCTCTTGCTCTTGCTCCTGACGTGGAATACCGTATGCGTGAGATAATGCAGGTATTCGAGTTTATGATTTCAAGAATTGGCATTGTTGTTTCTTTTATGTGATAAGTTTGAATTAACTGTTGAACTATTAATTGGACATATGGGTAGTGTAAATAACTGATGGCTGTTCTTTAGAAGATAGTAGGGTCAGGGGTTTTAAAATGCAGCATGTAATCTGAATACTTTTCTTTCACCTGTCCAATAAAGAAAGAAAATGGGATCGTTGTTATGTAAGTTTTTGGAGTTACAATGTTATAATCCAGAATTAAATGTCTTAAGTTACAATGCGATATGCATTTTACCTAGAGGGTTAATTGAAGGATAATCTATTTTGGTTTTGTAATGCCTGGTGGATAGATTTAACGAGATTTTTATATAGCTTGTTTTGTATTTCTTTGATATTAGTCTTGTGTATTTGTTATTAGAACCTGTTTGCACTTAGGTATTGGAATAGTGTTCTAGTAATGAAAATGTGTAAAGCTCATTTCCCAATTCTATTAAAACTGCAGGAGGCGATTAAATGTATGCACCACTCAAGAAGAACAACATTGACGACAGATGATATTGATAGTGCACTTAAATTGAGAAATGTTGAGGTGATCTTTCAGAAATATGTACCTAATCTTATAAACTTTCTTGATTCTCTTTGGATGGTTTTTATCTGACTTCTGGTGATATATAACTCAGCCTATATATGGATTTGCCTCTGGTGATCCTTTACGATTCAGACGAGCTCTTGGACACAAGGATTTGTTTTACATCGATGACAAAGATGTGGATTTTAAAGATGTAAGAACTGTTTGTTTATGCCAATAGTATATGTAGTTTTATATAGATATTTTTTCTTTTGTTTTATGTTCCGTAATATATCCATGTTTCCTGATTAATGTGACACATAGGTAATTGAAGCTCCTCTGCCTAAAGCACCACTGGACACCTCAGTAGTTTGTCATTGGCTGGCGATTGAAGGCGTACAACCTGCTATTCCAGAAAATGCTCCTGTGGAAGGTCCGTCTTTTATGCAGAAATTGTTTTACCTGACTGAAAGTCTGAGACTTCATGCAGTGAAGTCTGAAATACATATAAAATTAAAATATTAAATCTGGGTTATTAATGGTCCTCATACAGAGTCCAGAATAATAAATTTTAAGACGTTACTAATGTTATGGTACCTCTTCTGTTCACATTTAGTATAAGCTGTCATGTTAAATTGAATCTCAAACTTGTTACTTATTTGCAGCTATCACTACTCCTCAAGAGAAAAAAAAAGCTGAGCATAAAGAGAATGAACTACCTGTTGACATTAAATTACCCATAAAACATGTTCTGTCTAGAGAGCTTCAGGTATCATGAATTATTTCAGCTCAGTAGGTCTGCGGTATTATTTATGCAAATGTAATTTTAACCTCATCTTTTCTGTTGCAGTTATACTTTAATAAAATTACTGAGCTCACATTAAGTAGGACTGATGTGGTCCTCTTTAAGGAGGCCTTAGTAAGTTTGGCCACAGACTCAGGACTTCATCCTTTAGTTCCCTACTTTACATGTTTTATTGCAGATGAGGTATTCTTCAAGCTACATTATTAATAACAGCGGATCAAACTACTATAAATATACGTCCTTAAATAAAGCAGATAAGTATATAATTGTTTCTCACCAAGTCCTATATTTTTTATTACCCTCAGGTTGCACGTGGTTTGACTGAGTTTAATGTTCTGTTTGCTTTGATGCGTGTTGTATGGAGTCTTCTCCAGAATCCTCACATACGTGTAGAACCTTATGTAAGTCTATTGCTGATTCACGTGGTTTCCGTGATAGGGGACATGTACATTACAAGTTTTATGGCATGTATTTTTGTAAGGGCATATCATGCATTCAGTGAAAAAAGCTGCTTAAGTGTTGTGTTTTGCAGTTCTGAACAGCTTGACTTTGCGGTTTTAAGTTTACATCTAGACATTTAGCAATTTGAGTAATTTAGGTTGTTAAAAAGTTTGAGATGGTAAATCTTACCGCTGTAAAATAGTCTCTTGATTGATAAGTTAGGAAATATACTGAGATTTTCCTTTATATGGTTGAGAGAATACTACAAACGTAAGTGTGATCAATTAAAACAGATTCTGTTAGAAAGATGAGTGAATTTGCGCTCTCATTTTTGAAATCAAGTTGTACTTGTGGAGAAGTCTTGATGAATGTTTTTATATCTTCCGATTTGAAAATGGTTGATGAGGAGCACTAGTTAAAATAAACTAAATGAATAAATGAGATTTTATCTCTAAACTTCTTTTTGCTCAATATGAAAGGACTACACCAATACAATATGTTTAGGTAATGGTTTGGAATATTTATTCAAATAGTATGTTAAGCTTGGGTTTTGTAGGCTGTGGGCTGTGGCCATGAGTAATGATGTAAATCTCTGCATACTATATGAACTGTGATTTTTGTTGAATTATTTCCCTCTTATGAAAGAAAATTTGGAATTTTATCCCTTTTTTATTAGATAAATTTGAAAATAGCCTTTTGCGTTTACTAGTCCAGGCCTGTTTTCTTTATTCTTTTCCTTTGTTATATCCTCAACATCTTGTTATTAATATCGAGTCCCACATCCATAATTTGATTCCGGACTGAGAATCAAATTCAATATGAGTACAGCACTTTATTACAATTTAATTTGTAATCTTCTTAACAATAAGTTATATAAATAGTTATTATAATAATAGTAAATGTACATTCGATCATTATTTACATTTTTAATATATTTTATTAATGACTGGTATTGATATGCTATCTATAATTGAAAACAAGAATCGTTATTTTTTTTAATCTTTGCATCAATAAATGTTAGAACGGTAAATACATAATTTGATATCAGTAATTTAATTATTATCATTTTATATCAAGTTCGCAGTTTCGAGGAAAATGAAATAAATGACGTTACCAATGAAGTTATAGAAGTTATAGCTACAGAACGGAGAATCAAAAATATTTTTTGTTTTCTTCATGGAAGTAGATATGGTGAAATATGTTCCAGATGAATTCTATTTTTAGGCTAAGTAAGCTTCATTGAAACAAATGAGTCATAAATGTACATGAATGTGAAACTGTTCAAGTGAGAGTAAATATCTTATATTCTATTTGTTTCATTTGTACCAGCTACATCAGCTGATGCCTTCAGTTGTGACCTGTCTTGTGGCAAAAAGGTTAGGCAATCGGTTGGCAGACAACCACTGGGAGTTACGAGACTTTACCGCAAACCTTGTAGCGTTTATATGTAGAAAGTGAGTCTTTTCTTTCTTTCGTTTTTTTTTCAATCTGTTTTTCTTAATTACGGAACATCTTTATTTAGTTCGGGAGCATGCTTTTATCTGGCTGCTGTATACATTAAGTGTACATACATCTGTCATTGTGTTGTCATAGAAAATGTGCGACATGCTAATGCTTGAAGATACTTTGTGCTGTGACTCCAGTGTTTCTTGTCCTGCTTTGGGTTTACCAATCCACACTTTATCATTACCGTCAAGGCTCAAGCATATCACCATTCAAATTACACAGCTTTTTGAGAGTACCTTTCTCATTGGTATCCAGATACTTTCTGCAGTTTCCAGTAGATAAATAGTTTTTAATGAATACAAACGAATTTTGATAACTATCTCACAAAAAACAAACAAAATAGAGTATGTAGAAAGAAAATGTATGGGATCCTTCCCGAATCACATTTTTCTGCGGCACCTCTTGGAAGTTGGAAGAAATTTCTGAGAAAATATATTGTCCATGCATGCAGCTTCCAGCTGGTATACCTTGTTTATTTGATCTAAAAATTGGTGTTTTTGTCTTGATTAGTTTAAATGTATGGAGTATTTTGTTTAATTTATCGAAAACGCAATTACACGAAAACACATGATTATTTTGTGATACCTTATTTGTATTTCTTACAATTTGTTCCCTTGAAACAACAAACTTTTAATGTGAATAAAATCTTTACATCTGGTTTTGATAAGTCATATTTATTTCTTTATTAGGTGGGGGCTGGGGGGAGGTTGAGTGAAGATTTTAACCCATGGCCTTTGTCATGGGAAGGGTTGTGATGCGACTAGGCTACGCCTCGAAAAATTATTGTTGTTTTTAAAATCTTGCACGAAACACCAAATTAGGTGATTCAGTGCCATGTTTAGGTTTCTAGTTCTTCTCACGAAATAAATTAAAAAATTACTATATATGTACAATATTTATAACTAGCTCATATTCGAAGCACAGACTGCATGTATACTTGTTATTTATAATTTTAATATTTTTTTTAAGTTTAAAAATAGTGTAGATACCATAAGCGTATGATATTAAAACTATTTTAAAAGTAGTAGCTGAAAACTTTTTAAAGGTAAGACCAGGTTTGAAAACTAATTAAAACCTGTAACATTTACATTAAAATATTAAGTAAGATTACATTTGAAAATTAATAGAAGATGATATTACTCATTTTTTAATGGGCGGCCACAATGTTTACTGAAGTTAATACTTCAGAGGGTTTGTCTAATGTCCCTCCAATATTCGATACAATGTTCTAAAATGACACATTTCCATTAATCTTTGATTCACACTATTGTTTCCAACAAGATGTTTATATCTTTTTTGTAGGTTTGGACATGTCTACAATAGTCTTCAATCACGGCTTACTAAAACATTGCTTAATGCCTTTTTGGATCCAAAAAGAGCAATGACTCAGCATTATGGTGCCATCCAAGGGTTAGCTGCGCTAGGGCCTAATGTGGTAATATCTTCTTTCATGTCACTTGTGAGAAAGAATCCATAATTACTGTGGTTTAAATGAGGGTTTTTAGATGAACCAATGAAATGGTTTTTGACAGTTTAGAAGTATTATAGTTTTCTTCCATGATGTAGCCACTTTAAAAACTGAAGATCTGATAATCTTTTATCTTCTTCATCACCCTGTTTCTGTTAGAATGAAGGTAATGTGGTGTAAGATAAATAAAAACCCGCTTTCTCATTGTTCCTTGAACCAGTCTCTAGTACCGAGCACATAGATCTTGAGTTATAGGTAGGTAAACAACTTCAATTGTCTATGTACTGGTACTGTATATAGAACTTTTCAGCCCTTCTCCTTTATCACAATTTACATGTTCTGTCTACCAGCTTACTATAATATACCATAGTAGATTCAAGAGGCATTTGGTAAGAAATTGAATGAAACAAGAATGGAATTCTGCTTAAGTTGTCTTCTAAACTATGAAACTAGCCGCAGAGAGGCTACATGATTGTTTAAGAAATGATCTGTGAATCAATCTACGTGTTTCTAGAACTTTGTGAGATTTTTTAAGTTGCATTCTCTGACATTGCGCATGGGCAGGTTCGACTTCTTATATTGCCCAATCTTGAGGCCTATTTGAAACTTCTTGAACCAGAAATGCTTTTTGAAAAGCAAAAGAATGAATTGAAAAGATACGAAGCTTGGCGTGTTTATGGTGCCTTGCAGGTTAGTATGTTAGAGAAGTAAATGCTTGTTTCTGTAAAATATGCGCTTGTACTGAAAGTGTTATATATTTCAGCGTGCTGCAGGTCAAAGCATATATGATAAGCTTAAACTGTTTCCGCCTTTAGTATCCCCTCCCGCACATGTTGTCTTGAGGCCTAATGCAAAAGTTATCACCTCAAATTCGACAAGTATGTAAACTCAATTCTTTTGGATTTTGACAACTTGACCTTCAAGTGTTAGATACTTTCATTCATGTTCTCTTCCTGCATCTTCAACTATGATGTTTTGTTTGCACAATTTAGATCAATCTGTGCCCGAAATTTTCTTATTAGGAAGCAGTAGAATATACACACGACACAAGATATTATTGGTTACTCTTTGAAAAAGCTGTCGATTGTATTTGTTGTCTGACCATTGATTACATCTGAATGTTCATGTAGGTAAGCGCAAGGCAGACACCGATGACACGGAACAGCAGTCTCCTTCAAAGAAAGTTGCAACTGATGGTGCTATAGCTCCAGTGTCAAATAACTCGTTGCCGCCTGATAAAGAAGAAGAAACAAGAGTCCCAGATGCTTCTGGCGCTTCTGATGCAAGTCCATCGTCATCATTACAGACCCCCAACGAAAACAAAAAGAACAGCGGAGGACGAAGAGATAGGGGTGAGAGTGAAGCTTTAAGAATGAGAGCTTTGCTGAACCAAACATGGAAGGAGGATTTAAAATCTGGGCATCTTTTGGACAAATTATTTGAACAGTTTGGTGAGAGGATATTCTCTTTCATTCCAACTCCGGAGCTGGAGTTATTTCTATAACCACCGGAAAGAATGTGATATTATTACATTTGTACAAGTTGCTCTAATTTTGTACATTCACCAACTTGAAAATATGAATTGCTATTCGAAAACTCAAAGACAGATATGGCTTTTATTTGGCACCACCTCAGAGACTCAAGCCTACTAAACTAAGATAATGAACTCGGTTAAATAAATTTAATAAAAATGGGGTATGATTTTTAATTATTACAAGTTATAAGTGAAAATTGAAACTTTAAGTTTTATGTTGTAGATTTTTTTTATTTTGTGTGATATATGAATTACAATAATTATGAAAATAAAAATTAATTTGCTCGCGCATAGAATTATTGGGTGTAGAGAGGGAAGAAGCCAACAAATATTGATAGGGAGGCCCAAAAAAATCATCCATACAGTAAAATATTTAATGAAATAAATATAAAATAATTTTTTTATATTGTAACTCTACATTCCTTCAAATTACGAAATTTATCTATAATTGAGTTAATAATAAAAAATTTACGCTATATCTTCTTCAGTATAAATAAGAATACAATAATCGAGAAACTCATCATAATAATTGCAAGTCATAATTCTTAATTATCAATAACACATATACAACTCTATTTTGAATAAATAATTTGTATTTTGAATAGTAGCAACTAACATTTCAGCAATTACTAAAATCTAAATATTTTGCTCTAAGTATCATTTCAGCCTAACTCAAAAACTAGATATTTTGCTTATAAAGAAGAGAATAATTTAAATAACAACAATATTATCTCAGCAATGAAATTTGAATGACGATCTGAGTGGGTCAATATTAATTAAAAAAACCGATAATATATGAGAGGATTACACAAAATTGAATAAGTGAAGTATGAGTTTCTGGAATAAGTAGATCGGAAGGCTTATTTTTTAAAAGGATTGACATTTTGTTTAAATAAAAAAAAATATTACCCATTGTCGGAAGAATATAGTAAGAGGACATGAGACACATATTACCCCTAAATAATAATTTTACATTTTTTCACCATTAAACGTTAGAAAAATATTCATACAATCTACTCATGCCCTAAATGATATTTTCTAGATCTCCCCTGCTATCATATAATTCAGCAGCAAGCATCCCACGGACAGAAAGCATACCATGGACAGCAACAACAAAAATCAACCAAACTGCACACATATTTATCAACAAAACAAATCAAATCACCACAAAGAAAATTAATATAAATAAATAAAATAAATGATCTCTAAGAGCAAGTCCAATGCAATGCTATAACTGATGTCATTTCTATAATTTGAAATCAAATGTCAAAAATTTCAACTCAAAAGGAGTTATATACTTGGATGCAAATATGCGTATCTTTGGTTCTAAATTTGAAACCAAGGATGCATTTATGCATCTAGCCACATCATCATACTACTATAAATGAGATGCATGTTGTTGTAGTTTAAATGAAACTCAGGGAAAAGTGACAAAATTTAGGTAAATAAGAAAATATTTGGTTTCAAAATGCATCTAGCATTGGAGTTGAAGTTTTGTTTTAGTACCAAAATACCCTTTTTGATGCCAAATTATAACAATAAGTATAGCTACTTTGCATTTTGCATTGGACTTGCTCTAACATATATTTCACTCTCAGCACCATTCCGTGCAACTATAACTATTTTTTTGTTGCTCTGGTGGCTTCTGTTGATACTGAGGAGGAGGAGGAGGAGGAGGAGGAGGATAGCCGTAGCCAAAACCAGGTTGCTGTGGTGGATAAACTTGTGCAGGATATCGCGGTGGTGGATAGGGAGGAGGAGGATAGCCATAACCAAAACCAGGTTGCTGTGGTGGATAAACTTGTGCAGGATATCGCGGAGGTGGATAGCCAAAACCGGGTTGTAGAGGAGGAGGGATACCAACTGGAGGCTGATTCTGATTGTAATAACTCATTTCTAATATTTTCTTGAGGAAACACTCAAAAGTTTAGGAGAGAATTTGAGTATTGAAAACATGTAGATGCAAGATGGTACTGCTAGTATTTACACTACACAAGTCTGCAAGTCGACCAATAAGTAAACGCTAGGTAGGGCAAGATTATTATGGATTGTGGGTTGAATGTGTGTTTCATGTTCACACATACATGTCAAGTCAACTCAATGGTGATTGCTTGCTTTTACAAATCAAAGAGTAACAACAGTTCTCAAACGTGGGAACTGGTAAGTATGGGTGGTGTCCTCGATGCTTCACTTACTTACTTGAGGGTGTGCCGGATGTTAGACTCAACAGAACACCACACTACAAGAAAAAAGACTAAATTCGACCGGAAAAAAATCGGTTGTAATAAAGAGAGTCGAATTTAGAAATTCGGTCGTATTTAACTAAATTCGACTGTATAATTACGACCAAATAATTAGGATCGCATAAATTCAACCAAGAGCGGTCAAATTTAAATTTTCGCTTGAAAATGGAAAATCCCGACCAAAAAAATAAATTTTCTAAAAAATTTAAAAGGCCTGCCCAAAACTTAAATTCAACCGAATATTATTCAAAATACTTGCTCTAAATTCAACCACATTCGCTCGAATTAACAAACACCGGATTTTAAAAAAAAACTCGTCGGAAACTAGAAATTTACCAAACCCGGTGAGATTTCCAGTTTCCGGCAGCATTTTTCAACTCGTTTATGCCCACCAACAATTCTAAACTACTCTGAAAATTCATAAATGATCATAACAACAACAAATAAACCCCAAAGTCAACAAAAATAAAAATTCAGAAAAAGGCTTGTTTAAGGCCATTCTGTGCACATTGGTCCTTTGTCTGTGCTTGTTGTAAGACCAAATTCCTCCCGCAGCACCAGCAACTATAAGCTGTTCCAAAACAAGTTATTAAAGCATGCACCAGAACCTATTTGATATTTTGAAGTTAAATTTTAGATATCAATTACAAATAGGAAGTGATCTTCCCAAACTTACTGGAGTTATCCTTTCTACCATGAGGAATTGTATCTTGAGAGAAACTTTGATTACAAAACATGAAACTAATATAATTAAGGCACTGTGTAATGTACAAGGTACTGCACAAACAAATGTAACCTATCTAAGTGATCTTCGAATTGGTTGGAATTTCACGGGCAAACAAAATTAGGGCTGAGCATTCGGTTCGATTTTTCGATTTCGGTTCAGTTTTGCTCAGCCCTAGACAAAATTGATTTTGGGTGAAGTTTTTTATACATATTTTGGTTGGGACTCTCGTGCACACTTTTTGTCTCTCTTTGATGATATTGACTCATTGATAATATTAATTTTTTCAGTTCTTTCCGCCTCATCTTCCTTTCATTTTCTCGTTTTAATGATGAGGGTAGCCCTAGACACATTTGTATACTTTTCCGTCTTTTTTATTTTTTATCTGGCGCTCTAGGAACATTGGCCCTTCGAGGGATTTATTTAGTTTATATGGTATTCTATGCACATTGGTCCTTCGAGGGATTTATTTAGTTTATCTGGTACTCTAGGCACATTGGCCCTGACTGTTTAGGTCATTTGGTGCTTTAGGCACAATGGCCCTTCGAGGGATTGGTTTAGTTTATTTGGTACTTTAGGCACATTGTCCCTTAGTGGGATTGATTTATTTTATTTGGTGCTCTAGGCACATTGACCATTCGCGGGATTGATTTTATATTTTTGGTGTTCTAGGCATATTGGCCCTTCGCGGGATTGGTTTAGTTTATTTGGTGTTTTAGGCACATTAATTTGGTTTATCTGGTGTTTTACGCACACTGGCCCTTCACAGGACTTAATTTGATTTGAATACAGTTTGAATTTGGATACAGTTTTTTATTTGGTTGAGGATTAAATATAGTTTGTTGACTTGGATTCGGTTTTGTGGAGTTTATTTTGATTGGTTATTGGGTTTGATTTTGGATTTGAACTCGTTTTTGATGGTTGCAAATTTGTTCTATTTTTGAATTTGTTCTGGTTAATTATTGGGTGACATGAATGGTTCTTTTTTCTCTTGCTGATTGGATTGCTCAGTTTTCTCTTGTGTTGTTGTGTCTTGGGACATTTTCTCCTGCATGTTGCTGCTTCTTCGGATACACGACTATATTTTCTTTTGTGTTACTACGTCTTTGGACAATTTTTCTTATGTTGCTACACTTTGGGTTGTTTTCACTACTAGAAAAAGGACATTATACATCGCCCTTTCGACATCGGTTTCGGTTGCCACCGATGTTATAAAGGGTCTTTTACATCGCCCGTTTAAAAACCGATGTAAAATGATTATGTATGCATCGGTTCATCATACAACTGATGTCTAATCCCATGTTTAAAATTTTTAAGTGCGGCTCCTACTCCCCCCCCCCCCCCCCGCCTTAGCCAAATTTTTGTCAAATATCCCCCCCCCCCTTTTACTTCCCGCTTTTGTTTTTATTTTTATTTCAATTTCCCCCCTTGAAAATTAAAACACAAAACACACAAACATTCAGACAACAATTATTCAGACAAAAACACAAATTATTCAGACAAAAACAGGTATATCCCCCATTTTTCTTCCCCGATTTTTTCTCCCCCTTTTCTTCCCGATTTCTTCCCACATTTGTCTTCTTTACCTTATTTCTTTCTTTTTTCGATTTAGCCTAACTCATTAACTTTTGTTCTCCTTTTGTTTTGTTCAATTATGCACGGATTTCAGGGATTGAAGGTTAGATCTTTCAATTTTAGGGATTAAAGGTTCGATTAAAGGTTGTAGCTTTTGATTTTCAACTTGGGTACAAGTCTGGGTTCGATTGGTTGGAGGATTGGTTCGATTTTGGTTCAAATCTTTGCTTTCTAAGGTACTTGCTTTCTACTTTTTGTTCGTTTTTGTTTTTTGTACTTGCATGTTGTTTTTTTTGTTCGATTTTATATTTTAGACTTGCATGTCGTTAATTTGTTCGAGAGTACCAGTTACTTTGTTAATTTGTTTGTTAATTTGTTTGTTTATACTTTTCTGGTAAGATTTTAAGTAATTTGTGCAAGTTTAATTTGTGCAAGTTTAATTTGTTTATACTTTTCTTGTTTGTTTATACTCTGCAAGTTTAGTTAGTAATTTGTTAATTACTTTTCTGGTAAGATGTTAAATACTTATTTAATCTGCTTATTAATTTAATCTCTATGAAATAGGTGGAATTTATGTGCCCCTTACATGAATTTATGTAACTAATGAAATGAATTTATGTCTTGATTTTATTTTTGCATATTCCGGTGTTGATGCTTCTTGAACAAAATTCATTTCATTAGTTTGTTGCTATACAAACTGTTGAAGTGGAAATCCATTACTGAAAACTTGTCCTTATCATTGTAAATGATATTAAACTTTTGACATTTATACATATTAATTTTTTTACTTTGGTGATTGATTGTATATTTGGTTGTATCGGAATAGGGTTGCCCTAAACAGCCGGGAGGGACGGGGTGTGGATACTGTGTTATGTGGTATATGAAAGATATAATTGAAGGCAAAGAAATGAATTTCTTTAAATTGGTAAGCACCTATTGTTTTGGTTGATTTTGCAAAATTGTTAAGTACATGTTCATTTTTACTAGAATAATTTATTTACTGTTGTTTTTTTCTTTTTGTTAAATGCGCACAGTGGTCCAACAAGAATCAGAAATCCTACAGCAGGAAGGATCTTGATGTTGTTCGTATGGAGACTCTTGGCTACATCGAAGAGTTCATGTAGCGAGCCGCCTTTCTTTCTCTAACTTTCCTGATATTAACTTTTGCTTATTGATTGTCGAAAATTTGTGAACTTACCATAACGTTGTCGTGGTACTTTAAGTTGTTGATATTTGATGATACTTTAAGTTGGTAATGAAATAGAATTGGATTAGTTCTTCTGTTGTTATTATTGTTTTTATGTTTGTTATTATTGTTGGTTTCATTTGATTAGTTCTGTTGGTTTGTTGGTTGCTTGTTGGCTGTTGGTTGGATAATTGTTGGCATTTGGTATTTTTGCCATTTGTGGGTGCATAGGAAATAATTAGAACCTGTCTAGTTTTTAGTAATCTAGACATCAGTTTTTACACACCAATTCTAAAAAACTATTGTTAAAAGGTTACCTAGACATCAGTTCTTAAAAAAATCTGCAAAGCAACCGATGTTAACTTCAAACAAATACATCGGCCAAATATGAAAAACTGATGTAAAAGAAGGAAAACTTTCATTACCTTTGACATCGACTAAAGCATGATGAGTTAGGTGAAGAGAGACTATAGTTTCTATAAAGAAACCGATGTTAAAACGAAAAAACACATCGGTTCTAAAACTAAAACCGATGTCAAAAGAAGGCATTAACATCGGTTTCTTTCCAAAAGCGATGTTATAGCTAGCTTTGACATCGGTTTGTGCTGATTTATACTTTGTTAATTACTAGTTTAAACTGATAATTACATCATATTTAAGCTATTAAAAAAGATTGTTCTGCAGTTTTTTGGTTAAAAAAAGACAATATACATCGGGTTTCATCCTGTAACCGATGTTAAAGTTAGTCTCAGACATCGGGCTACAACCGATGTTAAATGGGGGTACCTTTCTCTACACCTAAATAGACATCGGTCGGGAAAACCTTTAACATCGGTTTTTAGCCGATGTTAAATTTGGATTGTGATTATGTTTGGATTTGTTTGGATACTCTCATATTCTTAGTTGCAGCTTTGAATTAATTGGTTATGTGGCTCTGTTTCTTATTTGGCAAACTCTCGATTCACCATCGCGAGTTTGAGGGATGTTGTTAGGAATATATGTGCATTAGTTTGATGATATGTTTAACAAAACACTTAAGTAGAAATTTAGTGTCTGTAGCCTCAACGGATAAGACCACTTTGGCTATCCGTTGATGGTGTAGCTTTACTTAGAAATAAGTCTAGTATTGTAGCATATTTCAGTCTCTGTATTTAAAATTGTAATTCTTAGAAGTTGAGAGAAACTATGAGTCATGTTGACTACTAGATGATATGCAGATAGGAAGGCCAATTGTAAATATTTCATGCCTTGTAATTTTGTATAAATGAAGTGGTATCAACGGATGACTTAAAAGACCTTCAACGGATGAGAAGCTAAGCTTCAACGGATGTCTCTAAAGCTTCAACGGATAACATCCTTCAACGGATGAGAGCATCAACGGATGAAAGCTTCAACGGATAACATCCTTCAACGGATGAGAGCATCAACGGATGAAAGCTTCAACGGATAACATCCTTCAACGGATGAAGTCATCAACGGATGAAAGCTTCAACGGATGTTCTGCTAATCAGCCGTTGATAAGTGGTAGTTGTACCTACAAGCAGAGGCACGTGGGTTGACAGAGAAAACTGAGATGTGGTAGCCGAATTTCAGGATCAACAGAAAAAGCAGCCGTTCTTCTTTTGTACAAAGTTGCAATAGTCAACAAAGTACTTGAGTGAACAGGAAAAGAAGCAAGTGAAGAACTTATTTTACTATTGTAATTTTATATTGTTTTTCACTTGTACACTTGGTAATATATATGAACCAAGAAGAAGCTAGTAATTAGAGAGAATTTTTCCAGAGCTGTCAAGAAATATCTTGAGAGAAAATTCATCTAGTTTGTACTAGGATGCAGCTGTGATCAACATTGTTGAACACAGATTTTCTAATATACCATCTCTGGTGGAACAACAAATCCACCAGAAAAGTTTTTAAGGTCTGTTGTGTTCTTTACATTTGTGCTTGAATATATATCTGTCTGTATTAGCTTAAAGCAATTCACACACTTGTTCTTCTTGAACACACAACTTTATAAACTGCTCAAAACTTGAAAAAGTTTTGAGATTTACATTCAACCCCCCTTCTGTAAATCTCATTGTTAGTCTTCTAGGAATAACAATTGGTATCAGAGCAGGCTCTTGACACACAAAGAGTTTAAAGATCTTGGAATCTAACAAAGATGAGTAAGAAGGATATTGGAGTAAAGATCCCAGTTCTTGACAAAGACAGTTATCACCACTGGAAGGTGAAAATGCACCTTCATCTACTCTCCCAAGATGAAGGTTATGTAAACTGCATTGAGAATGGTCCTCACATTCCCCACAAAGTAGCCACAGTTGCTACGGCCACAATTGCTGTTGGTCAATCCATTCCAAAACCTAGAGCAGAATGGACAATGGAAGACACAGAAGAAGTCCACAAGGATAAGAAGGCTATGAACATTTTGTTTAATGGTCTTGACAAGGATATGTTTGATAATGTGATAAATTGTTCAACTGCCAAAGAGGTTTGGGACACAGTTCAGCTGCTGTGTGAAGGTACAGAACAAGTAAGAGAGAACAAAATGCAGCTTCTCATTCAACAGTATGAGCACTTTCATTTTGAAGAAAATGAATCTTTAAATAACACATTCAATAGATTCCAAAAACTGTTGAATGGACTGAAGCTGTATGGTAGAGTGTACCAGGTGAAGGATTCAAATCTTAAATTTTTGAGATCCTTACCAAAGGAATGGAAACCCATGACTGTTTCCTTAAGAAACTCTCAAGATTATAAGGACTTTACTCTTGAAAGATTATATGGAATCTTGAAGACTTATGAACTAGAGTTGGAACAGGATGAGGTATTGGAGAGGGGGAGAAAGAAAGGAGGTTCAGTTGCATTGGTAGCTGAAAATGAGAAAGAATGCAGAAAAGAAACTGTGAGATCTACATCAAGCTCCAAAGATGGTGTAAGAAATCCAGAATCAGACAAGGGTAAAGGGCAAGTTGCTGAAAATGAAGACAACTCCAGTCAAGATGACTCTGATGGTATTGATGAGCATCTTGCATTTCTGTCCAGGAGATTTGCAAAGATGAAGTTCAGGAAAAACACTAGAGCCACTAAACCCCATAAGAACATGGTGGACAAATCCAAGTTCAAGTGTTTTAATTGTGGTATGAGTGGACACTTTGCAAGTGAGTGCAGAAAGCCAACCTCTGAAAAGAAGAAATTTGAACAAGTAGATTACAAAAAGAAATATTTTGATCTGCTCAAACAGAAGGAAAGGGCTTTCATTACTCAAGAAAGAGACTGGGCAGCTGATGGAGAAGAAGAGGATGAAGACATGGAATATGTTAACTTGGCTCTCATGGCTGATTCTGAGGAGAATGAAGTTAGTTCATCAAGCAACCAGGTAATTACTACTGATATAACACAGCTTACTAAAGAAGAGTGCAATGATGCTTTTAATGACATGTCTACTGAACTGTATCATTTGCGTGTATCTCTTAAATCTCTTGCTAAAGAAAATAGTAGGATTAAAGAGAACAATCTGTTTTTAAGTAATAGAAATGCTGTGTTAGAAGATAAGTTAATTGACCTAGAAAAGACTAAGCTGCATTGTGTATCTGTTGAAAATGAACTAGCTGAATCTATTAAGAAAGTAGAAATACTTTCCAATCAATTAGAGAAAGAGCAAGAGGTGATTAAAGCCTGGAAAACATCTAGGGATGTAAGTGCTCAAATTGCCAAAGTCCAAGGAATTGAATCATTCTGTGAAACTGCCTGGGATAAAAATAAAAAGAAACTGGAATTAATTGATGGACTGTCAACGGATGTGGAATCAACGGATGATGAAAGTTATCCGTTGAAGGAAGAAAAGGAACATCCGTTGAAGGTTCCTCAATTAAAACAGGCAGATGTTTCTAAAAGAGAAAATCTAAAGAAACTCAACAAAAAGTTTGGTTCAACTTCAAAGAACTTTGTCAAAGAAGGAGCAAGCACATCCAAAGATGTCAGAAAGGTGAATGTAGGGCACATGACCTTAGAACAGTTAAACAATAGGCTCAAGATGGTTGAGGATAAAAAGGAATCCAAAAGGAAATCCAACAGAAATGGGAAGGTAGGAGTTAACAAACATAACAATTACACACCTGACAAGTATGCTCCTAGAAAAAGCTGTGTGCATTGTAGTAGTGTTAATCATCTATCTGCTTACTGTAAATCTATTAAGAAATCTCCCATAACTGTACCCTCTTCCATGCCTAACATGTCTGTATCACCTCTACATGCTCTGCCTGTTATGTCTCAACAAAATCCTTATGCACATTTTGCAAACATGCCATATTTTAACAATTCTTATCTTGCTGCATTCAGTATGCCTCAATTGCCATACAATATGCCAATGTGGAATAACATGTATGCACAATCCATGCCTAATAATACTATAAATGTGCTGGATAATGTTGTGACTAACCCTACACCTCAACCAACCACATCTAAGACCAAGGTTGACTCAAACTCACCTAAGTCTAAAGATGCAGGAGGAATGAAGTCTAGGAGAAAGGCTAACAAGAATGGACCCAAGGAAACTTGGGTACCAAAATCAAATTGATTGATTTTGTGGTGTGCAGGAAAATAGAAGAAATCTATGGTACTTGGACAGTGGCTGTTCAAGACACATGACTGGAGATTTCTCCCTGCTCACAGAGTTTAAAGAGAGAGCTGGCCCCAGCATAACCTTTGGAGATGACAGCAAAGGGTTTACTATGGGATATGGCTTGATTTCAACAAGGAATGTCATCATTGAAGAAGTTGCATTAGTTGATGGTCTCAAGCACAACTTACTGAGTATCAGTCAACTATGTGATAGAGGGAATACAGTTTCCTTCAATTCTGAAGCCTGTGTTGTCACTAGTAAGAAAGACAACAAAGTGGTTCTAACTGGAGTTAGAAAAGGAAATGTGTACTTAGCTGACTTCAACTCTACAGATGCAGAATCTATTACTTGTCTTTTCAGCAAAGCAAGTTCAGTTGAGAGTTGGCTATGGCACAAGAAGCTATCCCATTTGAATTTCAAGACAATGAATGATCTAGTCAAAAAGGACTTAGTAAGAGGAATTCCTCTTGTTGAATTCTCAAGGGATGGTCTGTGTGATGCTTGTCAGAAAGGCAAACAAAGGAAAGCATCATTTCAGAAGAAGCTTGAAACAACAATTGATGAACCATTACAGCTGTTACATATGGATTTGTTTGGACCAGTCAATGTATTGTCAATAGCAAGAAAAAGATATTGTTTAGTGATTGTAGATGATTTCTCAAAGTTCACATGGGTCTGTTTTCTTGGATCAAAGGATGAAGCAAGTGAAATCATTATCAATCACATCAGGCAAGTCAATAATCATCCTGACTTAAAAGTAAGAAACATCAGGAGTGACAATGGAACTGAGTTCAAGAATTTGACATTAAGGCTGTTCTGTGAAGAAAATGGAATCATGCATGAGTTCTCAGCTCCAAGAACACCTCAGCAAAATGGGGTAGTTGAAAGAAAGAACAGATCTTTAATTGAGGCTGCCAGAACAATGCTTGAAGAATCAAAGTTACCAACATATTTTTGGGCTGAAGCTGTTAATTGTGCCTGTTTCACTCAAAATATTTCTCTGATCAATCAAGCTAAAGGCATGACTCCTTATCAGTTGTTCAAGAAAAGAAAACCAACTCTAAACTTTCTTCATGTCTTTGGATGTAAATGTTTTATACTAAGGAATCAATCTGACCATAAAGGGAAGTTTGATGCAAAGGCTGATGAAGGAATATTTGTTGGTTATTCAGCTGGAAAATCTTATAGGGTCTACAATCTAAGAACCAACATTGTTATGGAATCTGTGCATGTTGTGTTTGATGATAAAAAGATTGATGGACTAACAGATGAGGAACATTATGAGAGACTCAAATTTGACAATATTGAAATATATTGTGATGATAGTGAAGAAGAGATTGATGGAGACGACACTTCAAAAGGAATACAAAATTTGCTCCTGGATAATGCACAAAATTCAGCATCCGTTGAAAGACATTGTGCATCATCCGTTGAAGTACTTAATGAAACATCCGTTGATCATAGCTCATCCAACTGATAATCAATTTACATCATTAATTGATGGAACTCCAAGTTCCCTGCAAAGGACCAACAACTCAGGGGGAGTTTCAACTAATCAAAACTCTATCTCACATCATGACAATACTGAGATCACCTCATCTAGAGCTCATCTTCCACCTCAAAGGAAATGGACCAAGAATCATCCCTTTGAACTGATCATTGGTGATGCATCATCTAAAGTGCAAACAAGAAGAGCTACTCAAGATGAATGTCTGTATAGTAGTTTTCTATCTCAGGAGGAACCTAAGAAAGTGGAAGAAGCCTTATTGGATCCAGATTGGATATTAGCTATGCAGGAAGAGCTAAACCAATTTGAGAGAAACCAAGTTTGGAAGCTGGTACCCAAACCAAAGAACAAGAGTCCTATTGATACAAAATGGGTATTCAGAAATAAGATGGATGAAAATGGCATTATCATAAGGAATAAAGCCAGATTGGTTGCTAAAGGCTATTCTCAGCAAGAGGGAATAGATTTTGATGAGACATATGCTCCTGTTGCAAGACTTGAAGCTATCAGAATCTTTCTAGCCTATGCAGCCCATGCCAATTTCAAAGTCTATCAAATGGATGTCAAGAGTGCATTTCTAAATGGGAAATTAGAGGAAGAAGTCTATGTAAGTCAACCTCCAGGATTTGAAGATCCAAATTTTCCAGACTATGTGTATTATCTGTTGAAAGCACTCTATGGACTGAAGCAAGCACCTAGAGCCTGGTATGAAACTTTATCAAAATTTCTTTTGGAGAATCACTTCACTAGAGGTACTGTTGATAAAACTCTCTTCTTTAGAAATGTTAATGGCTCTAGTATACTTGTTCAAATTTATGTAGATGACATAATATTTGGTTCTAAAGATAATAATCTTTGTAAGAAGTTTGCTAAGCTAATGCAAAGTAATTATGAAATGAGCCTAATGGGAGAACTAACCTATTTTCTTGGTTTACAAATTAAACAAGTTAGTAATGGAATTTTCATTAGTCAAACTAAATATATTCATGATCTTTTAAAGAAGTTTGACTTAATGGAATGTTCATCTGCAAAAACTCCCATGGCCACTGCCACCAAACTTGAATTAAATAAGACTGAAAGGTCTGTGGACATTACAAGTTATAGAGGCATGGTTGGTTCACTTTTATATTTAACTGCTAGCAGACCAGATATAATGTTTGCTACATGTCTGTGTGCGAGATTTCAAGCTGATCCTAGGGAGTCTCACTTAATTGCTATCAAGAGAATTTTCAGATATCTCAAGGGTACACCAAATTTAGGAATTTGGTATCCTAGAGAATCTGGCTTTGATCTAATTGGTTATTCAGATGCAGACTATGCAGGTTGCAAAATAGACAGGAAAAGTACAACAGGCTCCTGTCAATTCCTGGGAAACAAGCTTGTATCATGGTTTAGCAAAAAGCAAAATTCAGTCTCTACTTCTACAGCTGAGGCTGAATACATTGCTGCTGGAAGTTGCTGTTCTCAAATGTTATGGATGAGGAATCAACTCCTTGATTATGGACTTCATGTTGATAGAATACCTATCTTTTGTGACAACACAAGTGCCATAGCCATAACAGAGAATCCTGTGCAGCACTCAAGGACCAAGCACATTGATATTAAGTACCACTTCATCAGGGAGCATGTCATGAATGGTACAGTAGAACTACATTTTGTTCCAAGTGAACAACAAATTGCTGACATATTTACCAAGCCACTTGATGAATCAACATTCACAAGATTGGTAAGTGAGCTAGGTATGCTTAATTACTCTTAAAATTCATGTCTTCTTTGCAATTTGATGTGGAGCCTGAAATATATTAGTTGCTAGAACAAATTTGACTTTTAACAAAGTTTATTCCATCAACGGATGTTCCCTATCCGTTGAAAGTCAAAATTGCTCTATCAACGGATATTCATTATCCGTTGAAAGACAAGTATATCTCTGGAACTTTTATCCGTCAACGGATAAAGCTGAAGTACCTTTCAACGGATGACAAGTTACATTATCCGTTGAAATGTCACATCAGACGTTTGAGGTGTTTCCACAGCCGTTGATTCTATTTTCTTAACCGTTGATACCATACATACATCTGTATGTATTGGTTTTAAAGGTAGTTATTAGAATACTTACAGTTTATTCTTAAACGGCTGAAATTCACCAACACCTATTTATTGATTAATCCTTTATTTATTTTTTTTTTAAAAGCATATAAGCCCTTCTGATTGTTCATTATTACTTTACGCTTTCTTAGAATTTCAAGCATTTACCATTTTCTCTCTGCAAAACCCTCAAGTTATTCTCTGCAATTTCTACTCACAACAATGGCACCAGTCGTGAAGATTATGTCTCAATCTGGGTTCATCTACGAGAAGAATAATTTCATAGCTCTGGTAGAGAAGAATGAAGCCCACTCAGATTATCACAAAATGATGGACTTCATCAAAAACTGTAAACTTAGCTATGCAATGCTGGAAGCCCCAACGATTTTCTGTGAAGTAGTTGAGGAGATTTGGACAACTGCTGAGTTCAACTCCATGGATATGACTATCTCCTTCACTCTCAAAGGTAAAAATCACTGTATAACTGTGATGACTTACAAGCATGTTTTAAATTACCTGAGAACAATGCCATGACACCACACACTGATAGTGATGTATCCAGCATGTTAGATTCCATAGGTTACTCTCTTAACTCTGCTAATTTAGGGGGTATTAGACGAAAAGGCCTTAGGAAAGAATGGAGTTTTCTTGGGGATGCCTTCATAAAGGTTTTCTCTGGGAAAATTAGTAATTTTGATGCCATAACTTCATCTCTTGTTAACATGTTCTATATGCTTGTTTCTGATAGGTACTTTAACTTTAGCAACTATGTGATGCTAGAATTAGGTACTAGATTAGGTAACAAAGCTAATAGACCTAATAACATCTATTATGCTAGATTCTTTATGTTATTGGCTAACCATGTTGCTGAAGGTTTAGTCATAATCAATGAGAATAATAAACTCAAGTGCTGGGCACAAGAGAAAAGAGTGCTTGCAGACTTGAAGAGAATGGATCTCTAACAGCAGTGTGCAATTGGTATATTTACCAATCATGAATGCACCCCAGGTAGGTGAGGTAATTGCTTCTACAACTCCTACTTCTTCCAACCCCTCTATTTCTTTATCTTCTAGTGTGGCCATGAAATCTGTGTCAATGCCCCAACAGATTTCTACCAAGGTCACCAAATCCAAACTTTCAAAATCCAAGACAAAGAAAACCACCTCTGTTGTTTCTCAAAAGACAACAGTTGTAACAACAACCATTAACCCTGAGGGAAGTGATCAGGGTTGTGAGTGGTGAGGGGAGGGGTGAACATCAAAGAAACCCCCAGGATAAGGAAGGAGAGTTGAGTGCTTCCCAAGCTAGCCAAGCCCCAGTTTCTCAAAAAGCTGTGGTGGTTGAAAAGGTCTCTAGCACATCCCTAGTAGCATCCTCCCAAAAGGATGTTACTATTGAAAAGAGTTCCCATCCAGGAACACAGAACAAAAGAGGGAGGGACACTAAAGCCAAACACTCACCTACAAAAGCCTTTATTAGAAGAAGAAGGCTAGAACCCAATCTTCTACACAGGGTGCACACACTGCACAGATACATCCATCTGTCTCTGTGCCTTCTCAAACTCAGTTTGATGTGACTCCAATAAATGTGGAGTCACAGCCCCATTCTCTCACAATAACTACACATCAATCACCAAATACTTCTTCACCATCTCTGGATGTGGATATGTTATTCCCATCAATTCCCGATTCTCCCTCTTTACAACTCAGGGAGAAGCCCCACTCAAATACATGTGATCATCATCTTTTAGATGATTTGTTGGATCACCCGCAAATTCTTTCAGATATAATTGAAGGATCTGTATCAACTCATATCAAATCAATCTATACAGATTCAACAGTTATATCACTTTCAATTTCATCTTCTTTTCCTTCTTCAACGGATATCACTCATCCGTTGACAAGTGGTTGCTCTTCAACGGATAAGCTTAACAGCAGTTATCCGTTGATAACAACAGTTTCAACTTCAACGGATATTCCACATCCGTTGATAGTCTCTACACAAATAACTGAAATGATTCCAAGTGTAGAAGACATGAATACTGTGCAATCACTTTTAGGATTGAGGGCAGGGAGTGAAAATTTGAGTGAGAGGCTGGGTTGCTCCCAGGCAAAAGGAGAGATTGAGAGCACAAAAATGCATGCTATTTCTTCCAGCATGGCAAAAGTCAGTGAGTGGAGTACCACCTTAGAAGGTGAAGGTGAGGGAGTGAGATGTGTGAGCCAGGGGGAGCCCCTGATGCAAGAACATAGAGAAAAAGAGAGAAAAGCAGGTACAGTTGATACAAGGGTGGAACCAGCCATTGCTCATGAGTCAATGATTGTGGATGATGCTGAAAAGGAAAGACAATTTCAGCAACATTACAAAGCTGTAATTGATAACATTTCCTTGGATGCTGACACTTTTACTCATCCTGTGACAGCCTTATCAAATGTTGGCTGCTCAGGGCAATGAGGAGGCAGAAGGACACTACATCTAGTGCACTCAACAGAATCTCTTCAAAGGGATAAAGCTGCTATTAACAGGATGCCTTCTACAGCTGGTGAGCCATCTGAGGAATTTGGAGTAAATTCTGATGATGATGACTCTATTTCTTCTGATGGAAGCATGAACATAGGGGGAGATGAAGACCCTAGTTCCATTCCTAATCTACCTGAATGGGCCCTTGACCAAGGAGCATAGAACAGGTGAATTCAATGTCAACTTGGTCAAACAAATCATCACTATTCAAAAGGCCATTCAGAACACTTCAAATGCAAATATCAAGGCTATCCTCCAAGCTCACCTGGACTCACTGCATCTCATGAAGTTGCAGAAAGTAAAGCAAAATATGAGTCTAGATGATCTCAGGAAAGATATTGCTGACTTGAAATCCTTCACTTCAGAAAAATTGGATTCAGTCATGCCCTATGGTACTTTGCAGGACTTGGTTTCGAGATTGAAAAAGGAATCAGTTACTGAACAAAGGCTGGCCAAGTTGGAAGACAGAGTTCAAGGAATTGAAGATTCTGTGGCCACCCTTCTTCTCAACCAACAATCTCAAACCAATCTCCTAATGTAGCTGGCAAAAGCACAAGGCTTGACCCCTCTCCTTGATGATAACAAAAAGGGGGAGAATAAAAGGGAAGGGGAAGGAGAGCCCTCTACAAAGATTCATATATCTAAAGTGCTAGTTCCTGCCATCACTACCTCTCCAATCATTCAAATCAAGGGAAAACCTGATGGAATTGATTTGATTCAGCTAGCAGCAGCTGAAATACAAATGAAAGAACAATGGAGGAGAATTGATGAAAGGTTGCAATTGGTGTTTGGTTCTACACAAAATAAATCAACATCTGTGAAATTTAGCACAAAGATTGAACCAATCAACATGGAGCTCAAGCCAGTAGGGAGAAATAAGGTTGGAGAGACTTCTTTCAAGAATTTAAAACCTATGGTTCTAAAGCCTAACACTAGATCCAGTATGGACTCCACAAAGAATCCCCTAGACTTTGCTCAGATGCAGGAAGTAGACTTTCCTCTTCCAAAACCTGATGGAGACAAAGTTCTAAGTGCAAGCAACATAAAGAAGAAGGAGACCAAGGACAAGGGTGAGAGAATGAACATGGCCTTTATCTATAGAGAGGGAAAGAGTATCTGTGTGATGCAAGGACATCCAAAATTTCTAAAGGCTAAAAGGGAAGAAACCAGAAGGTTGAAGAAAGAAGCTGTAAAACTCAAGGCTGACAAAAGAGCACAAGCAAAGCTTGAAAAACAGCTAAAGTCAAGCCAAGTTGAAGAAATGAAAGGAATTGAAGTCAGGGGTGAAGAAAAGATTGCTAACTTAGATGAGGTTCTTGGGAGCATATTTGGTGAAAATATGGAAGAAAGAGAGGAATGGCAGAAGGGAAACAGAAGAAAGGCCAAGGCACACAGAAGGAGTGAAGATAACCCTGAAGATACCAAATCTATATCTAAACCACTACCTTCCATACCTGAACCTTTTGTTGCTGATCCCTCTATAAATATCCATGGTGAACCAATCATTCCAAAAGAGGAACCTATTGATTGGGACAACATCACATTGCCTACCTTTTTAACCACTCTACCACTACCAAAGAAACAGAAAAGAAAATCTAAATCTACACCTCCCCTAACCTCTAAGAAATTCACTCAAAAACAAAAACCTAACCCTAAGTCACCCATTTCTAAAGATGATTATGTTCACATCTGTGACATAAAAGAAGCTTCAGACATTAATCTTTATCTGGATGAGCTGGAGGAAGTAAGGGGAATAGCTGCCTACAGACAGCTACCAGAGAGATTGGTGTTCAGATATAAGGGAGCTGGGGAAAGAACATGGCCTCTCTACAGGATTCTAAATGAAGGCTACTCTACCTTGATCAGAGTCTTTTCAGCCATCAAAAAGGATTCTGGCTTTACCAGAACAGCCAAGACTGAAATTCTCAACAAGATTGCCAACATAAGGAAGACTTGGAGGGAACCAAATGCTTTGCCCAGAACCTTACTCATACAAGAAAGGGGAACTAAAATTCACAAATCACCTCATTGGTTGATGGAATTTAGAGATGACAAAGGAGTCAGAAGATTTTTCAGATTTGAAGACCAACTCAAGATTGCCAGCAATGAAACTCTCAAGGAAATGCAATCTAAGTTGGATATCAGTGATGAAGATGAAGCTGAATTCTTCAGACAACTCCAACTCCAAATTGAGGAAAATGACAAAGGGCTAGGAAAGAAAACCAGGGAACAAAGAAGAAAATGATGATTTGCTCAGGCTAGAGGAGCACCCTTGGAAATACTGTAAATCTTCAATTACCTCCTAGTACATACACTTTTGCAGCACTTTTTATATTTCTACTTAGTTTCAATTCAAATATTTGTTAAGTGTTTTGTTA
Organism: Apium graveolens; assembly: GCF_009905375.1. NCBI lineage: Eukaryota > Viridiplantae > Streptophyta > Magnoliopsida > Apiales > Apiaceae > Apium > Apium graveolens. The sequence goes on along the minus strand of NC_133648.1, from coordinate 1,938,151 downwards.
TCATCAAGTTAACCCTGAATTTATGCCTACAGTTCTTATAGACATAAATAGGGGGAGATTGTTAGGAATATATGTGCATTAGTTTGATGATATGTTTAACAAAACACTTAAGTAGAAATTTAGTGTCTGTAGCCTCAACGGATAAGACCACTTTGGCTATCCGTTGATGGTGTAGCTTTACTTAGAAATAAGTCTAGTATTGTAGCATATTTCAGTCTCTGTATTTAAAATGTAATTCTTAGAAGTTGAGAGAAACTATGAGTCATGTTGACTACTAGATGATATGCAGATAGGAAGGCCAATTGTAAATATTTCATGCCTTGTAATTTTGTATAAATGAAGTGGTATCAACGGATGACTTAAAGACCTTCAACGGATGAGAAGCTAAGCTTCAACGGATGTCTCTAAAGCTTCAATGGATAACATCCTTCAACGGATGAGAGCATCAACGGATAAATGCATCAACGGATGAAAGCTTCAACGGATAACATCCTTCAACGGATGAAGTCATCAACGGATGAAAGCTTCAACGGATGTTCTGCTAATTAGCCGTTGATAAGTGGTAGTTGTACCTACAAACAGAGGCACATGGGTTGACAGAGAAAAGCTGAGATGTGGTAGCCGAATTTCAGGATCAACAGAAAAAGCAACCGTTCTTCTTTAGTACAGAGATGCAATAGTCAACAAAGTACTTGAGTGAACAGGAAAAGAAGCAAGTGAAGAACTTATTTTACTATTGTAATTTTATATTGTTTTTCACTTGTACACTTGGTATTATATAAACCAAGAAGAAGCTAGTAATTAGAGAGAGATTTTCCAGAGCTGTTAAGAAATATCTTGAGAGAAAATTCATCTAGTTTGTACTAGGATGCAGCTGTGATCAACATTGTTGAACACAGATTTTCTAATATACCATCTCTGGTGGAACAACAAATCCACCAGAAAAGTTTTTAAAGTTTGTTGTGTTCTTTACATTTTGTGTTTGAATATATATCTGTCTGCATTAGCTCAAAGCAATTCATACACTTGTTCATCTAGAACACACTGCTTTAATAAACTTCTCAAAACCTGAAAAAGTTTTGAGATTTACATTCAACCCCCTTCTGTAAATCTCATTGTTAGTCCTCTAGGAATAACAATTATCAAGTGACTCAATTAGGATTAACTGCAAGCCACTATCCAGGGATACTTTTTCTTTTTAAGGCCCAGTGTATTCTACAGGGTCCTTGGGAGCATAATGAGCTGGTATAACCATGTCTCCATCTGTATATTTATCGACTATAACCATAGGAATAAATGGCTCATTTTTTAGAACCTGAATATACAGTGGATTGGCCATTCTGATAAATAACATCATTTTCTTCTTCCATAGAGTGTAGTTAGCTTTGTCAAAAGTAGGGATTTTGATGCTACTGATTTTCTATGTATTCATTCTTCCAAGATCTTGAATCTGTTTACTCTCAGATTTTGCTTTGATACCACTTGTTAGGAAAATGAATAAACCACATAGGGGGTGAATGTGTTTTAGGTGTTTTTGTGTTTTTCTTGAATATATATGGTTGAACAAAGTAAATTAAATCTTGTAGAGAAATGTGTTAATACATAATATAGGCATGTAATAATAGAGAACACAAATCTTTCAAAACTCACTTAATTTTATATTAAAATTAAGAATGTTTTGCTATAAAATTTCTAGGCTCTTTGATAAAGAGCTTAGCTTCTTCTTGAGAGTGTTACAAGATTTTTCTATCTCAATTGTTATAACTAACAAAAGACCAGTGTTAACTTTATAAATCAGTTAACTACTAGTTTACACAATGTACAATAAGACATGCTATTAACCTTTAGTAAACTGTCACTTGTCATTCCCATTTTAGGAAAAGTGAATCTTCTATTTCTGGCTTAGCATATCTTTAGCGTCTTGTGATTATTTTGATCTTCTTTTGTTAGTTAATCTTCGCCATTGATCTTGCACATCCTTCAAGTTGCTTTTTGCAGACTTGTCAATCTAACTGGTTGGATTGTTTGTTGATTGTAGATCTTGGATATTGAATGGGTCTGCATTTTGTACTTTGAGAGTTTACCTCGAGATCTCCAGTTATGCATATAGAGATCTTGACATCTCGATAAGTATATTCACTTATCGAGATCTCTAATACTCTATAGTAATTTGACTTATAGAGATCTCTGAGTTCTCTATAAGAGACTTTGGCTTGTCAAGGTTGATAAGTGGCATTTTATACCACTTAGAATGTCTTATAATGGCTTGAATTGATGTCTTGAAATCAAGTATTTTATGTATTTGATGCATTTTTCTAGTGTTTGTGCATTTCAGGGTATTAATTGCATTTCGGAAGAGATTTCATCAATAATAAGCCTTGGCATGTGTTTAGCATTGCAAGTGGGAAGATAGGAGCAGATTGCAGTGAAGAAACGGGAGAAAAATGGATCAGTTTCCAGTAGGGGCTGAGCGCCCGTTCAGCTCTGCTGAGCGACCGCTCAGGAAGCTGAGCGCCCGCTCAGGAATGCTGAGCGGCCGCTCAGAGACGGATTTTCAGAATTAATATTTTAGACTCCTATTTTTGTTTGACTTCCAACTTCTGAGTTAGCTGGGCTTTATGGGACTCATATATAAGTAGATTTCAAAGACGTTTCACAAAGGTTGGATCGTAGTATTAATCGAAGATCGAGGAGATAAGGAAGAAGACCGTTTTAGCACATCGTAACGAAGAGGAAGCATATTTTCTTGTGATTCTTTATTTCGTTGTATCGTTGGATGCTAGTTTTCT